>NC_071258.1:18947388-19547388 GCF_023375685.1 Ictalurus furcatus
AAGACTGCATGTCAGTTGTTTGTGTAAAGAAACAAAAAGATGTTTCATTTCCTCTCTATCTTCTCTCAAAATTTCTTAACTTTTCTATCCCTTTAAAAAAAGAGAAGTAAAAAAGGAATGAGTAAGAGAGAAAAATGAGTGAGAGAATTCAGGAAGTGTGTTACGTGCTCCCGTTTCATCACGGTGAGTAGTGCACACTTTCTGTGTGAAGTGTCTAAATTGGAGCATGCGATGGCGCATTGTAATGCCTTACTTTAGGTAGCTCCACTCGCAACAAGCGAGTTGGGTTTGAGAGTCTCTCGGAACTGGGCCGGCCGCTGCCAAGGCAGCTAGCCGTTTCAGGTCCGGGGGATCTCTTAAGGATCTGGAAGAAGAGGCGGAGACGAGCGCTACTCTATCTCTTGCTCTGTCTTCCGGGTCCGGCTGTCCGCTGGACTTTGGAGCTCACGTCGCGACTCCTCCTTCCGCTATGGAAAGCCAAAAGGGAAAAAAAGAAGAAAAAGAAAACACACAAAAATAATAGTAATAATTACTCTCTGATTCCGAGGAGCCAGAATGGTGTACTAAAACAGCATATAAAGCTGCTTGAAGTTATTACAAAGGCTGGATGAGCTTTTTTCTCCCCAGTGAAAGTAAAACCCTCACACTGCAGAAAACTCCCATTTCTTCCAGAAGTGCATAACAAAAGATCAGGCTTCTGGTGGAAAACCATGCATAATCCGTATTTATAACTTCATGATGTTGGCTTATTCGGCGATTGTGGGGAATGAACAGCATGGTTATTTAGTATGCTGAAGGTGGAGGAGGCGCTTGCGAGCTACCACTCTCCATCGACGGCAGATGATTTAGGGGGGCCGGCTTTGCCATCCAAGCAACTGTATAAGGCCACCGTGGCATTGGTGGGCAAGGCCTATGCAGTAGTAGTCTTGCTTGTGGGTCACTACAGACAGTGACAGTGTTGCAGGCCTACCTACTGAGTGAGCTCGACATATGGCCGGCATTCAGGCAGTTCCTTCCCTGTTGTGTCGAGTTCACCCGGGCATCCACAAGTAGAGCCCAGGCCATTACTAGTGCAGGGAGACACAGAAGGCAAGTATGGCAGCCTGCCAACCCCCACAGACAGCCAGGGGAACTGGGCGGCCACAGTCGCGGCTTGCTAATAGGCCTGATCTGAGAATGGTCATAAAGGCCAAGCAGACAAAAAAGAGTGGTCCTGAGGGACGTGGAGGGACGTATCAGGGGACATGAGGTTGTTAGGGAAGTTAGCCCCCAGTGCTACTGTAGGGCCTCCCCTAGCCAAGGCTGTCCCAAGTTTTCAGTGTTCTCTGGTCAGCGAGCTGTCATAGGGCAGTGAAATCTGATGCTTTCCCTCCAATAGAATGTGGAATAGTTAACATCACTAAAAGACCGTCTGGCAGCATGGAAACTACTGCCAAATGTGTCTCCATGGGTTCTGTCTACTATAGAAAAGGGTTAACGGGTCCAGTTTAGAGCTCGAGTTCAGTTCAGAAGTGTGCTCACAGCCAGTACAACTGCCCAGCCAGTAGTATTGCAGGCTTTCTGCCCTCCATTCCTCATACCAGAACAAGAGAAATTGCACCTACTTTGTCCAGTAAGGGCTCTCTGTACTTACGTCCACCGCTCAGGCCAGTGGTATAATTTGGAGCAGCAGTCTGCTTTGGCTGCAACAGTAGAGGTGATGCTGTGTTGAAGCAGCACATCTCTAACTGGATAGTGGAAGCAATCTCTATCGCTTAAGAGGCACGTGGTCTCGCTATGCCTCTGGGCATTAGGGCTCATTCCACTAGGGGTATTGCTTCCTCATAGGCTTTGTTGAAAGTGGTACCCTTACAGGATGTGTGTGCTGCAGCAGTGTGGTCTACGCCACACACATTAATTCGATATTACAGTCTGGATGTACATTCCACCCCGGGCTTGAGTGTCTTGGAGTGACCCTCTGGCTTGGCTCTCATTCCCTTCTCAGGAACAGGGTTACATGCGTAACCCAGATGTTTTTCATGTCATTTGGCTCAGAGTGCATGTGCTCTCTCTCTCTCTCTCACACACACACAGACACACACACACACAGACACACATGCAATCGCACGTATGCAGATCATAACAATGGAGATATAAACAAATCATTGTCACATGCCGTGGCATGAGGTAGCAAGTGACTGAGCTTGTCACATATATTTCTTACTGAAATACTTCATTTGTTTGAATGCAAACTGTCATGGAAAGCAGGAGTGCAGACGGATACAAATTGAGTTAAAGGCTTTTAATAAAGAGGCAGGCAGACAAGTCCAAAAATGATAGGAAAAGGCAGAAACCAGAAACAGGTGTGGGTCAGGTGATGTACAAACAACATAAACTAGGCTAAACAAGAATATCTAAACACGAGGACAAAGCAGAATCAAACACCAGGAAACATGAACTAAGAACAGAGACTCAGTAAAGTAATTGCGACAAAACACAGAATCACAATACTTCACACTGAACAATGACACATGGGGTTTAATTATACAAACTAATAAAAGAGGGGAACAGTTGATTACTATGATGACACATAAGGGAAACAACCATTCACAATACAGGGGCAGAGACAGGTCAGAATCTACAACAAAACACATGGTAACGTAAACAAAGTCTAAAGAATGCTTCTGCATTCAGGGTGAGGATACACAAAGCAACATTTTTTTTCATAATGTCACAGTTGGATTTTTTGTAGCAGAAAACAATACTCAGTATGTCATTTGTTATTTATCTTTATATTCTTCATGAAACATATCAGTAAGTTCGTCCACCATAACAAAATGGGCTGATCTTGGGAGGCCTCTTTTTACCATCCATCCTCTCCTTGCACTGCTTTAAATATGTAAATAATTAATTGTAATAATTTAAATAATGTAGTATATTTAGTTACTTTAGTTAGCAGCCACGCAATAATGTAACACATGCTTTTTCTATGTGTGGGTGTGGGCTATGGAGAGAAAGTGGGTGAGTGGTACATTTGCTGGCCCAATTTATGACTGGCCCACTCTAGCTATGGAACATAGTTACAGGGTTTCTTTTAATGGCACAAATCAGCATATGTATATAAGAATTACATAGTGTTAAAATTAAACAGAAAATCCACCCTTTATTGATTTATGTTTATTTCATATTTATTCATTTACAGCCACATTGTAAAAACATTTGCTTGTAGTTCACTATCCATGTGGATGTCTCCATCTGTGAATGCAATCATCTGGTAAACTTCCATCTTTTCCATCTTTCTATTCTAATCTCAGTGGATGCAATGATGGACCAGCCAATCACAATGGACAGGCAAAGATGGACTCGGCAATCAAAACGTCTTAAAGATGGACTCACCAATCAATAAGTCTTAAAGATGGATTCACCAATACTTATTCACCAAGTCTTATTGGCTGACAGCTCTCAAACGCCAGCTCAAAGTCATTGTGAGGAAAAATTTATATAAGCCATTTTTTTTAACCAGTAAAGGGTTGAAACTGAAATACTAACATCCTTTGATGCTGAGTAGGAAAACAAGGTGTGTAAATGTCTATTTGACTTGCAGTTTACATGAACATATGAGCAGAGCATAAGGAAGGATAATGTCCTTTCCATAGCACTGTAGCAGCTAGTCGTAGCATGACAGTTTAGCTGTGCCTCCCCTTGGCTAGCGACACCAAACTAGCCTAGTTAGGAAAGTTTTATATTTTATCAGTCTGGTAGTACTACAAACAGTGACAACACCTGAGGCAAGTGTTATGATAAATCCAAGTTTTTCTGATCATGTCCAACATTGAGCATTAAAATTACTGAAAGAACTATGAGTTTCACTATTTCTGTAGTTTGATAGGTTTTGAAAGTAATGTGAATGTAAAGTATTTAATTAGTAATCAGATTACATTTTACATGTAGTAATCAGTAATGTAATCAGATTATAATTTTAAAGTAATAATTAGTCATCTGTAGTTGATTAGTTTCTTTGAGTAACTTACCCAACACTGGTTATGGCATCATGGACTCTATCAATTATCAACAGATATTAAATGAAAACCTCACTGCCTCTGCCAGAAAGCTTAAAATGGGTCATGGTTGGATCTTCCAGCAGGACAATGATTCAAAACATATATCAAAATTAACACAAAAATAGTTTACTGACCACAAAATCAAGGTCCTGCACTGGCCATCCCGGTCCCCTACTTGAAACCCATAGAAAACCTGTGGGGTGAATTGAAGAGGAGAGTCCACCAGAGTGGACCTTGAAAATTGAAGGATCTGGAGACATTCTTCATGGAGGAATGGTCTCAGATCCCTTGACATGTATTTTCCAACCTCATCAGGAATTATAGGAGAAGACTCAGAGTTGTTATCTTGTCAAAGGGAGGTAGCACAAAGTATATAAACCTGTGTTTTGTTTGCAATTGTTGTATATCCATGAGAGCAGAGTATTTTTGTGTTTTTTTTAAAACAAAAGATCAGAAGGTTAAACAATGAAGACAAATTTTTACCGCCTTCTTTGCTCATAATTACCAAGGATGGCAATATTAGTGGAGGCCACTGTATTAGGGAACCAGTGATCAGCCTGCCTACACATCTGGCGCTGCCCATACCCTGACCTCTTCCCAGATTGCCAGACGACCTCCAATTAACATATCAATCGTAACAGATTAGTCTGATTTTTATACACACACACACCTCCATTGTCTCTAGAACTACTCTATGATGTTAGCAGAGATGTGTGAGAAAGTGAGTCAGATCCATGTGGCATGCGGGGTAGTTGCCACCTAAATAAAACATTTCTGCTCTATGATTTAAACCAATTTTTCTTCTAATCTTATAATATTTTTCTGTAACAGCCACTGTTAGTTTACAAAGCCACTGTTTCAAAGATCCCACAGTGCTGCAGCCAAGCCTAACAAACATACCAAGGAGGCATCAGGTAAAAGACCTTTAAAAGAACAACATGTTACTGTCCATGTTAAAATGCAATGTATATCCTTACAGCCCTCTTCTGCCTCCTTCCCAATGTCTGAGAATGCCAGCCCTTCTCCTTCAGCCTCTGTGACAGCTAGCACTTATCCTTCCTCCACCTTTACAGCTCTTTTCCTCCTTCCACTGTGAGAGCCAGCCCTTCTGCTTCATCTACCTTGACAGCCAGCTCTTTTCTTCCATCCAATGTGAGAGCCAGCCCTTTATGGAGTTATATTTGTGCCACAATTTTGCATGCAAAAGATCATATTTTGATCTATTCATATTAGGTTCAAGTGTTAAATACTCGACGACCATGTGTAAGTAGCTTATTTTTAATCATGCTATTACATCATGCACCAGTGTTTCCTACACCACAGTCATGGTTCTTACTGCACTCAAGTTATTGTAAATAGTGGGATTCAAATCAACCAATGAGAATTTAACAGCTTCATCTCTGATTGGCTGGTATCATGACACACAATGAGTTTTGTTGCGGGAACGAGCAGTCAGAGCTTATAGAGCACAGAGGTTTGGTAACATGGGATCAAGCAAGTTTTGCATAGGCAAAAGAGGACATCTGCACACATTCAGAAACATTTTTTATTGCAAAATTTATTTTTGTTCACTTGAAATACTTTCTTCTTTGCGAGACAAACATTTCTTCACAAAACTCATGTGCATCAAAATGCCATTTTATGTGCTCAAATATGATTTTGTGTGCACAGTATTGTGGCACAAATATAACAACATAGGCCTTCTGCTTCCTCCACCATGAGAACCACCCCTTCAGAGTCTATGAGAGCCAGCCCTTCTCTGTCAGACTCTGTGAGTTCTGATCTGTCCACCACAGCACCTTCTTGTCATAGATAGTGTAGGGAAAATTAGCTTTTCCTTTTGTTATCTTGAGCTCAAACAGGGAAAATGTGCAAACTTAATATTTCAACAGCTGATCAACTATTTGTCCACCGATGAGTTAACTTGATGTATCTTATTAAGTCTGGCTAGGATGTTAATCCCGTGGCCTCCGATAATAATATCCTGATGTTAAACATGAATTATGAGCACAGTAACAAGATCGGACATCTTAAGACAATTAATCATAAATATAGACGAGACACTTGCTATTAAAATCAGATGAGACTTTATTAAACTAATCTTATACATGGAAACTAAGCTAACACATACACACACACACAAATACAAAATAAAGGGAGTGAAGATAGCTTTGACGGAGAATGAATGGCTCCCCAATTTTAACACCGTATGCTATTCTTTTACCTCGACCTGAATGAACCATCAATAATTAATTAAATTTTCACTTAGTTTTAGAAGGGTTCTATTAAATACACCAGCTTTGACTGAGACCTGGAGGTGCTTACTTGCATTTCAGAATTGCTGGGGATTCGTCAGAGGCCTGGTTGCTTTAGAGCAGTGCCTAGGGAGACCAATCGGAATGGTGAATGGAGTGGAATCTTGTAGACGGCCTGCTTGAGGAGCTTGGCAGCGGTCCTACTTTCCCAACTAGACGATTTGCAGGAACCGGCTCACACAGACGTTGATTGAAGAGTACTCTTGCAGACATTGGTTGAAAAGAGAATTCCTGAAGATGTTGATTGAAGTACTTCTGCAGATATTCGTTGAAGAGGACTCTTGTAGCTGTTGTTAGTTAATGAGGACTCCCTGAAGATGTTGATTAGGGAGTCCTCCTTTTCAACCTTTTGAAAGTGTTGGTAGAAGACAGACTCCATTGTTTCCATGGTGTCCAAGGGTTTTTAGGGTTTTGCTCCAATCAGCATGAAGTTGGGGTGGGGTGTAGTTGCATTCCCCGCCCATGAATTTTGCTCAGTCCATTGTTTTGTGATCGCCTAATTTCATGCCTTCTCTTTTCTTCTTTTTATAGAATGTGGACACCTCCAAGTTCTTATTGCTGTAGGCAAATTACCAAAAAATCTAAGTAAAATATAAACACTTGTACTCTAGCACCACCATCAGACTGCACCACCGTCAGACTTGCTTGCCCGTACACAGAGTACTACCAGTTGACCTAGTTCGTAAGTCTTACGATTTGGTCTGCATTTTTGGATAATAGAAGAAGAAGCATAACTATTTCAATAATGTTTCAGCACTAAATGCTGGACACAAAAATATAGGCCCAAAGCAATGATCTGCAGGGTCCAAGCACTTTTTTTTATAGTTTAATTTGAAGTTTGATTCAACTCCATATAAGCAATCATGCTCTGCCTCCTTAGAATTGGTTCAGGTGTGGGGGCCATGTTTCCAAATCTCAACATATTTTGGATGACTATTGAGGGTCATACTCTGATGAGTAATTTATTTATTAAGATAGGCCAAAAATGTTGCATATTATGCAAATGTGGTGGTGGGGGTGTGGTTGAGCATCAGCTGTGGACAGAGACTTGCATCATTAATGTTCCAGTTGAAATGTTTTTGTTTCCTTTAGGGAGATCCAATTATCTTAGCTGCTCCCAGTGGTGTGCCACGTTCTGCTCATCCAGCTCCTGACGATGGTTCTGGACCTGTCTTCTTTGCCACCAGAAATGAGGAAGACAGTTCTCTTACAAGATCAGAGGTGGATTGCACCTACACTCTTCCACAGTGGCTGACTTCGGCTCTGGTATGAGCCTCCAGTTCCCTCCCTTATCTACCACAAGGCTCCATTACCTTACTGTTTCTTCACACACAGGCTCCTGGTGTGGATGCCCTACCACCTGTGGAAGGTTAGGCTGTTTTGTCCTGTCTCTGGGAAGACTTGATTTGACTGCTATGGCATCCATTAAAGGGCTCGCAAGGTGCTGGACATTGACAGATATTACCAGATGGTGACAGACACTCAGGTGTGCTGTGTGTCATCTGAATTGCATTTCACCCAGACTGTCCTGAACCAGCTCAACTTGATGAATTTATAAATTAATAAATTTATTTATTAAGATAGGCCAAAAATGTTGCATATTATGCAAATGTGGTGGTGGGGGTGTGGTTGAGCATCAGCTGTGGACAGAGAGGAGGCAGGTTGAACCAGCAGGTATTGTGTAATGATTCTCACCTGTGTTGGATTAGCCCGAGTTTACATATGTGTTTGTTTATGCTTTCAGCGCCTCCTCTAACAAGCCAGAGAGAGAGATTGACACACGATGTAACCAGACTACCATCCATCAAGGCCTGATTCAATACAGAGTTTTGGAAAATGAATGAGTGGTGAAGGTGATGTGTGTGCACAGAGATGTTCACCAATATCGGCTGGTGCCAGTCATTATTCAATTCCAGTGGTGGCAACAGTTAGCCACCCATCCAATAATACTTGGGACAAATTGGCCAGGTTTTCAAACATTAGTGAGGGACATATGTGTAGATGGGTCCTGCAGTAGTGAGGCACGGTGTGGGATCTGCACAGCATCAGCTGTGGAGGCATTGCCTAGGCTGTTGACATCAGCTATCTGTCACAAAGAAATGGAGGGTGGGGAAGGCTCTGCCCCCCTGCCCTTTGGAGGAATTCCTCTCTGGGAATTTCCCTCTGGAGCAGACACATGACGAAAGCCTCAGGCACGCCTTCAACCAAGTGAAAGTAATTGATGTTCAGTGAGATCATCCAACATTGCACTCTGCCTATTGAGACAAAACTTGGTGTCATCACAAGCATGACCTGAGGGTACTTGCACAGTTTCGGCACAGCGTCAGCTACAGGTCAAGAAATATGAAAAATTATATTTTTGTTTATAACTTCTGCTGAACGGTTTGACCAAAAATCAGAAGATTGATCTATTTTGATTCAGTGCAGCATACTGAGTCAAATGATATGCAATTTTCCCATGGGTGGGCCATTTTGGGTGTCGGCCATTTAGAATTTTTTGTAAAATGCTATATTTTATGAATGCATTGGTGTATCCTTATGAAACTTGGTATGTGTCTTTGGAATGATGACTTGAAGGTCAAACTCAAAAAGTTTCGGGACAGTACCACCTTGTGGTCAAAAATTATAATGAAATTAAAAAAATGCTTATACTGTATCTTTTGATTAGTTTCGCCTATTGCAATGAAACTGGTCTTGATATATTCCGTGCGTCATGCCAACAACAATATCAATTATGCCATAGTTGATCAAACTAGCTGTCATCCATTTAGAATTTTGTTGAAAACCTACTTTTTCAAACTCCTGGACCATTTGCTCAATTTCCACCAAATTTGATTCAGATCATCTGCATACCATGCTGCCAAAATATCAATTTTGTGTTAATATACCAAAGTGTTATCGTTTAACGCATTATCAAATTTGATGGCACGATGCCAAAATGATTCTGAGGCTGTATCTCTGCACAGCTTTGGCATATTGACACCAAACTTTGTGTGTCATTGGGACCCCACATAGACCACACCACATCAATTTGTTCACAGCACCACATATTGGCCAAACATGAGAAGCAGTTAAATCATATAACAATTTAATGTATTTATGACTTTTCAACCATTGTCCCTAAAATCATATACAAATGTCTAAAATTGCTCTTTTTTTTACAGTTTGTCTTCATGTTTCACCTATTTTGAGCTTGGCCCCTTAATTGTTGCTTGCAGCTATATTTAGGAGCCAAGCACCGAAGGTGCGTAGGCACCTATTGTATCTGTTAGGTTCGTGTTTTGATTAGTGTTCCTATTATTGTTATTCTTCTTCCACCATGGAAGTCTATGGCAGCCCATAGAAATTTTGCACACAGAGAGTACACTCTGAACTGTTAACACAGCCAGCTTGAAGTCTCTATATCAAAACCTCTAGTGCCACCAACAGGTAAAATTTTCACTCATGTTTATGCTAATAACTTTTGAACTGTAAGGGAGAAAACAAAATTCCTTTTTTTCATCTGATTCCTTGGCTCATGTGTAGTTGAATGCATGCCATGGCTTCAGTTTCTGCTTGATCAAATTTTCCACCATTTTGAATTTTCTGAAAAACCTACTTTTTCAAACTCCTCCTAGAGCCTTCATCCAATTTTCACCAAAATCGAATCACATCATCTTCCGACCAAACCGTTTTGAATAACACACAAATGGTAAGCATGCCATAATGGACATGAGGGTATAGCTTTGTAAAACTTTGGTGTATTCTTACCAAACTTATTATTTGTCATAGCCATAAGGACTTGAGTGTAACTGTTCAGTGTCGGAGCAACACCACCTAGTATTCACAAGACATGAAAAAGTACATTTTTGCTTATAACTTCTGAATTCTTTGTCATAAAATCATGACCATTCTAAAACAGGACTTCCTTATCTCCTCACTTTGCCTCTGTCAGGTTTGGCCCCAGAATTGCTTCTTGCAGCAATTTATTATTAGAGCATAAAGCAATTTATTATTAGAGCCCAAGCACTGATAGTACACAGGGCCCTATTGTTATTGTTTTCCTAAAGATTATTATTTTTATTACGGCCAAAACACTGAACGTACGCAGGGCCCTATGGTTTTCCAAGGGCCCAAACACTGAAATTGCACAGTGCTGACACTCATTGGCTCTGCCGAACAGGAAGTCGGCCGTTTTGGATTTTTTTTTTAAAGTGCATCCGGTGAACTTTTAAATACTCCTCCTAAGGAATTCATGTGATTTTCACCAAACTTTGTCAACATTATGGGAAAACAATGAGGATGCAAAAATGAGAAGGGGTTTTTGATATCTTGAAAAGTTTCGCCATGGCGAGGAAATAAATTTATGCAAAAAAGGAAAACAGTCTCTCATATCTTCTGAGCACATTGAGTGATTTTAGATGAAACTTGATCTGTATGTTTGGTACTGGGCGCTAATCACATCAATGTGGCTACTGTGAGTCTATGTTCATTATAAAATTGTGAAAGGAGTCTTATAGTGTTGCCGTGGTAACACATCAAACTTGAATACTCTTTTCTTTGTATATTTGGGTGTTTTACTCTACAGCACTTGCTTCACTATGAATTGTTTTCATACACCCAAAGGGTTGCGATGGCACCATAGTGCTTGTTCCTATAATTGCTGTCAAAAACTCATGGAATTTGGCACATACTTCAGCGTCATCGGTCATTAGGCTTGAGCATGGTGGGGAGGCTTTGTAGTGCCCCTTTTATGCAGTACAATACCTTGGGGCATAAATCGTACATACTTATATGTGTATGTACAAATCCTAGAAGACATATTGTTCTCATCGACCTGAACAACTTTCGCACTGACATCCTTCACTGCACCTAACAGGAAGTCAGCCATTTTGGATTTTGTGAAATGTGCATATGGTGAACTTTTAAATACTTCTCTTAGGCAATTCATATGATTGTCACCTAACTTGGTCAACATTATGGACCAAGTTCCCAAAGGTATTTTTGATATCTTGAACAGTTTCACCATGGCGAGGCAATAAATGTATTGCAAAAATATGGGAAACAGGAAGTGTCTCATATCTTCTGCATGCAATGAGTGATTTAGATTAAACTTGAGCTGTATGTTTGGTACTGGGGGCTGATCACATGGATGTGACTTGTGAGTCACGGCCATAGTGCCATCAACTGGCAGCAGGAAGTATGTAGCTTAAAACAGACTTATTCTTAACAGACAATCCTCTTATCTTTACTCAGATCACCTCAAACTTGGTCAGAATAGTGTCAAAACAGAGATGATGTAAAATTGTGAAAGGATTTTTTATATCTCAAACTGTTGCCTTGGTAATGCGTCAAACATTAAAGCTGGTCTCTGGTGTTTTTGAGGCTCTTAATATGTTTAACATTTCATGAAAGTCAGCACACACATCAGAGTTGCCAGGCCTTAGGTGTAGGCAAAAGCTAAGACATGGGTGTGTAGGAGGGGCTCTGTAGGGCCCCTTTTGACTAAAGTGGTTGGATCAGTTTTAGCTACAGTCACCAAACTCTGTACATGTATTGTTTTCATCAAGCTGGACGTCTTTACAAATGACATTCATTAGCTCCGTCCAGCAGGAAGTAGGTCATTTTCAATTTAATTAGGATTTTTTTGAAAATTTCAGGCTCTGAACTTTTAAATTCTCCTCCTATGGGGTTAATGTGATCATCACCAAACTTGGTCAGCATTATGCGAAGACATTGAAGATGCAAAATTGTGAAGGAACTTTTGATATCTCGAATAGTTTCACCATGGTGAGGTAATACATTTATGGTGAAAAAATGGAAACAGGAAGTGTCTCCTATCTTCTGCATGCATTGAGTGATTTATATGAAACTTGAGCTGTATATTTGGTACTGGAGGCTGTGCAAAAGGATGTGACTATTGTGAGTCATGGTCATAGTGCCACCAACCAGCAGGAGGAAGTATGTGACTTACAACAGACTTTGCAATAATACTCTTATCTTTACCCGAATCGCCTCAAACATGGTCAGAATAATGTCAACACACAGTGGATATGAAACTGTTAAAGGATTTTTGATCTCTCTACTGTTGCCATGGTAAAGCATCAAACAATGTTTGTTTTTAGTGTTTTTGAGGCCCTTAGCATGATTAAAGTTTCATGAATGTTAGTACACATGTCAGAGTTATCTGCCCTTAGTAGTAAGCAAAAGCTAAAACATGGGTGTGGAGATTTTGGTTACACATGTATCCCTGTTCCCAGAGAAGGGAACGAGACATTGCATGAGCTTCATGCTGTGGCACCTGTGAACCTCACCATCAACCTCTATTATCTGAAGAGAATATGCAATTCACAGGCATGCCACAGCACACACATCCTGTAATGGTACCCCTTTCAACAAAGTATTCGAGGAGGTGACCCCCCTTGTGCAATGAGTCCTCATGCTCAGAGGCGTAGCAAGACTGCAATGCCTCATAAGCGATAGAGATTGCTTCCACTATCCAAGTAGAGATGAGCTGCTGACACAGCATCGCCTCTACTATCACTGCCAAAGTAGACTAGCAGCTGCTCTGACTTACACCACTGGCTAGAGCGGTGGACATAAGTACAGAGACCTTACTGGACACAGTAGGTGCAATTTCTCTTGCTCCGGTGTGAAAAACAGAGGAGGGCAGAAAGCCTGCAACACTACTGGCTAGGCAGCAGACATAGGCACTTTAGGAATATAATCCAGCCTTGGAATTAGGAAGGCCTTGGTTAATCCAGGGGCAAAGTCAAGGCAGGAAGGGGCAACAGAGAGAGCTTGTAGATCTCCTACTCACTTGAGAGATGTCAGGGCCAGCAGAAGAGCTACCTTTAGAGTCAGAAGCTTCTCTGAGGCTGACTGTAAGAGCTCAAATGGGGCACCTGACAGACCTTTCTGGACCAGAGACAGGTCCCAGGAAGGTATGTTTGGTTTGCAGATGGGCCTCAGCATAAACCTCGATGTTAGAGGATGTTGCCCGACAAAGGTTCCATCAATAGGGGCATGGCTGGCCAAAATGGCAGCCATGTAGACCCTGATTGTATAAGGAGCCAACCCTGCTGAGAAATGTCCTTGTAAGAACTCCAGGACTGTAGCTATTGCGCAGTTTACTAGGGCTAGCTGATGTTCCTCACACCATGAGACAAAAAGTTGCCACTTGAGCACAAACAATTTCCTCACAGATGGTGCTCTTGTGTTCAACATGGTTTCTACAACCTCAGTTGTGAGACCAGAATCTATGAGCTGGGGCCCCTCAGGGGCCAAACCTAGAGTTTCCATAGTTCTGGCCGAGGGTGATAAATCAGCCCTCTGGCTTGAGACAGTAGATCCCTGTGGATGAGAATCACCCAAGGAGTGTCATCTAGCAGGGATATTATGTCTCAGAACCATATTCGAGCTGGTGAATAAGGTGCTGCTTGCAGCAGTCATGGTCTTGGCGAACTCTTGCTATATCTTGTGTGAGTTGTGGATCAATTTTCTGTCCACTACACAGTTACAATTATAATTTGTTACAAAATTAAGTTTACTTACAACCAATTGCCTGGATGAAGAGTAAAGTACCACATGGAACCAGAGAGTGAGGAAAAGCAAAGGTCCAAGTTTATTGTTCCACCACACGAGATCCACACATTTTGAGACGTCCCAAAAAGTGATCTAAAAAAAACAGAGCTGAAGCTCTCCTATTTATATGGTTTTCTTAGGATTAGGATGACCCAGACACTAATATGTTTAGAGTTAGTGTCCCCAAAACACCATTACACCTGCGAGACAAGGCCATTCCCAGAGCCCTTATCTCACAGAGTTTGCTGTTCCCAGAGACCCTTGTCTCACGGAGTTCGCTGTTCCCAGAGACCCTTATCTCACCGGTGCAATCCAGCCCCAATACCCTTATCTACAGCCCGTCTTGTTTTACTCTTAAAAAAATAAGCTGACCTTCGTCTGTGTCACTCCTGACTGGTTTATCGTGAGAAAGGATTACTCCACACCTTCACACACTCCTGACTGGGTTTTCATGAAAAAGGATTCTCCACACTTTCACACACATTATGAGTAAGTTTTTATGTTTGTTCTGCATTTCTGTTTTATAATGCTTGCATGTACATTGCCCTATAATAGTTTATCTCTGTTTACTGCATACACACAAGGCCTCTGTGTGTTTCTTTGCCTGTACTCCCCCCTTTTTCTCCATTACATCAAATAGCAGTTCTAGGTTTCAGTGTAAATAAATCTAAATGTTCATTCTAAATCGTCAGTGACATCCTTTATACAGTTCATTCTCTCCTATGTGTCTCAGGTGAGCGTCAGTCTTTCTTATCCCCTTTACTGGAGGGGCTGGATTTGGATCTGAACACTCGCTATCAGCTTGTGCATCTCACTGCCGACATCACTATGCTGATCGAAGTTCTTCGTACCCCCTCTGGGAATGCAGGGTTCCCCCCACCTCTCAGATATAGAATTTGCCCAGCAAATGTGTGTGTGGATGCCTCTACACAGATAGACCCTCTACCCGCTGTCCCTTCCTCCACCTATCAGACTGATGATGACACGGCCTTCTCTGACCCTGGCTCTGACCTCTCACCCCCTTTTTCACCTGCCAGCCCTGATTATTCCCCTCCTTACACATCAGCTGGCTATCAAATGTCCCCAGGACATACCCCTTTTTACCACCCGTTTTCCCCCTTTCGCTCTACCTCACCCTCGGATTACTATCCCACCAGCCCGGTGAATTCTCAATAAAATTACACACTACTCATACTCTCCCTCGTGTTTATTTCATGTCTGTTTTATATACAACAGACTAGAGTGATTGGGGGGTATGGATCTGGGTGGCTCTGGCTCAGGTGGTAGAGTGGGTTGTCCACTAATCGTAGGATTGGTGGTTCGATTCCCGGCCCACGTGACTCCACATGCCGATGTGTTCTTGGGCAAGACACTGAACCCCCAGTTGCTCCCAGTGGCAAGTTAACGCCTTGCATGGCAGCTGTGCTACCATTAGTGTGTGTGTGCATGTGTGAATGTGTGAATGAGAACCAGTGTAAAGCGCTTTGGATCTGCTAAGGTTACACTCATCTCATATCTCTTTTGATCTCAAACACAAATGTCTTTGTTGTATAGCACAAACGAATGAATTGTCCTTGCTGTTCCAATAGTTTCAGAGGGGACTGTATAATCTTGGATTTAGGTTAATAATAATAATAATAATAATAATAATAATAATGATGATGATGATGATGATGCAAGCAGCAATTCCGGGGCCAAGCCTGATAGAGGCAAAGTGAGGAGAGAAGCAATTGGTCATGATTTTATGACAAAGTGGTCAGAAATTATAAGCAAAAATATGCTTTTTTTCATATCTACTGAACACTAGGTGGTGCTGTTCCAAAACTGTGCAGGTACCCGCAAGTCAGGATGTTTATGACGTATACTAAGTTTGGTCTGAATACACTAAAGCCTTGTGGAGATTTAGCCTCACATCCATTTTGGTATGCTTTCCACCGAATCTGTTTGCATGATATTCGAGAACAGTTTGACTAATCAACTTGAATTTCATAATTTGATGTCACCATGATGTAAAGATGACATGATTCGATGTTGCTGAAAATCAGACAAACGGCCTAGGAGGAGTTCAAAAAAGTATGTTTTTTATATAATTCAAAATGGCGGACACCCAAAATGGCTAACCTAAGAAAATGTAAAATCCTTCGATTCGATATGCACCACAGAATCTAATGAGAACAGGTTCATGATTTTATGACAAAGCATTCAGCAAACATGTGCTTTTTTCATATCGTGTGAATACTAGATGGCGCTGTTCCGAAACTAGGCATTTAAACTCAATTCTGATGGCTATATAGCCATTTTGGCATGCTTGCCATCAAATTTGTTTGTGTGTTATTCGAGGACAGTTTGACTAATCAACTATAATTCCATAACTTTTTGTCGGCGTTGTCTGCAGATGACATGTTTTGATTTTGGTGAAAATCAGACAAACGATCTAGGAGGAGTTCAAAAAAGTAGGTTTTCAAAACATTTAAAAATGGTGGACAGGAAGTTTGCTCGATCATGAGATAGTTGTCATCATTGTTCTTGGTATGAACCACGGAATCTATTAAGACCAGTCTCATGACCGTAGGAAAAAGGAGTCAATAGCTATTAGCATTTTAAGAAATTGCATTATAATTATAATCCCAAAACTTTTTGAGTCCCTTCAGAGCATGGTGCCAAAGACACCCACCAAGTTTTATAATGATATGCCAGGTCGTTCGTAAAATACAGCATTTTATGACTAAATTCAAAATGGCCAACATAAGAAACTGTGGTATTGTTCATCTCAGTATGTAGCACCTGATCTAATGAGGCAATTTTCATGATTTCTGGCCAAAGTGTTCAATAGTTATAAGCGAATAAAATCCATTTTTTTCTATCTCCTGCAGGTATCCTCAGGGTCTAATGATGATGACATGTTTTGTCACAATCCTTCAAAGTGTTGAGGAGATACAGCCTTAATATGCCAAACCGATGCGGAGCCTCACATCCATTTTGAATCCATCTATCATTCGTTCAATTGTTTTTCAAAGTAAAACCAAAAATATTCAATATTTGTTTCAAAATAAAATAATAAAATGAAATAACAGATAACGACTCATTTTTCCAATTTCTGAAAAAACGGATAACGAGTGTTTCATCCAGTTTTGGTATGTTCATTTGATGCAAGGTGCGTTACCCAGAAGTGACCTTTACTAGGATGCTATCAGAGGGGCCGCAAAACAAACTATTAAAGAAGAAGTAACATGACCAGACTGGAGGAATATTCTGACATGATTAGGCAGCTTTTCGAGGATGGCAAAACGCATACCGAGATTTCCACCACGCTATAGCAGTTAGGTGTCCCTAGATGCGCGGAAATATCTGTCGGAAGATTCTGTGTTCAACACAAGATCAGGCGAAAAAGACATGTCAGACGGAGAACTGGATATGGCAATCATGTCATCAATAGATAAGGTAAGTGTTCACATTTTAACATTGACAAATATACACTTTTCATATCCATTCTTTTATGGAGATAGTGTTATTTTGTTATTAACACTTAAAGTGTGAAGAAACACGATCATCTAAAAATGTTAAAGACAAGCACAATTTAAATTTAGGTTGTGTTCACTTTTATAAAGTTCAAGAGCATATTACCCCACCATAGCACAATTTATCTTTTGCACTCTCACTCCTTTCTGTATCCTTGGAATATTTATTCAATCGTGTGCACTGTGCCTAATTTATGTTTGTTTATTTTATATGTATCTATTTATTTACAATTTACATTATTTTGTTGTGTGTAATTTTGAAAATTATTTAATGAGTTAAGTTTCACATAACTTAAATTACAGTTTTGTTATGTGTTTTAATGTAAATCTTTATTAAGTATGAAGCCTTAATTACACAGCTAGCTAGAGGGCTTTTAATTTTTTTTATCTGCGGTAGTGTCCTGGCTGCAGTCTGTAAAAATGATGCCATAGCTTGCCCCGTGACTAATATAGCAATCGTCTACATGCTGCTTCTCAACTGATAGCTTAGGCCTAAATGGATGCTTATGCTAACAAGAAACGGAAAGAAAGTACCCAGCATGGCTAGCTATGTAGCCTAGCTAAAAACAGTGTGTAGGCTACACTGTGAGCATGTTTCTCTGTGGAGGAATAAAATTGGATAGAGCGATCATAACATTTGAAATAAGTGTGTTTCAACCTGTCAAAAGTAGCATAAGCTAATGAAAGTGCACACAATGTAGCATGCAGTTATTAAGATTACAGTAACTTAATCATAATACAATCAAGCTTATTATGTGGATTTTTTAAAATCCAAGACTACTAATTTGTGTAGAATTTTAAAAAAAATTACTTATCAAATTGAATTATCATTTAAATTAATTAATTAATTATTTTTTGTCTTGACACGAAAATTCATGATGGGTACCTGTCATCGGTGGGGGTTAGAGAAGGAGAACCTCGAGTTGGAAGGATTCTCAGAGAGGTGCACCAGCCATATAATGAGCTGTGTCGCCAGGTAAGTCACCTACATTAATTATATTTGAGAACAAGTTGATGATTTTTTTTAAATTTCTGACCTAAAGTCAGACTTAAAGTATGCATATTAGTAGTCCATGCATTTATTAAGTTTGTAAATTCTTTGAGCATTTTAGCTAACTTAATGCTATTGCACTTTGCATTGATTGAATTATACTTGTTTTAGGGAGCATGTAATCTAAATCCAATTCCTTACCACACGGAGTATATGGGCCACAAACTCCACCTAGACCAAAATGAGAAGCTGGGAATGTTTGGAATGACACGACTAGCGATGAGGTAAAACAGCGTTTGTCAGCACTGACACTGGCAATTAGCAATCTTTCCAAAAGAGAGGTAAGGGTAAGCATTAAGCCTATTCGGCACTGCAGGCATGATGAGTATTTGATTTCAGGCAATGTTGTTAACTTGTACAATCACTAAATTGTCCTATCTGTCCCAACATCTTGGGATGAGGTGCAGGATTGAATGGCAGGAATTGATGGATATTTATACATCAGTTGAATCTGAAATATCTTGACTATATACTGTCTGCAACGAAATTCAAGATTAAATGAAATTTCCAAATCACTGCTGTCTGCTTATACCTGTATTTTACACACAAGACCAACTTTTTCTGATTTGGGGTTGTAAAAATGGGTTCTGATCTGAAGTGTTTCAATCAGTCTTAAAGTTTTTCTTGTGTTTAAACAGAACCTTCTTGTGGAAAGAATTTGGCCAGAAATCGATAATCGGCTGAATTATACCCTAAAACAGGCCTGGTTTTATGGTTTTAATAAAACTGGTTTACCTGCTGGATCAAGAGTTACTCAACATGAAGGATAATGTAAACAAATTTTGTGTCTCCAGCCTGGCATGTCAAGTGAGTCAGATTGGACTTGGCACAGTTGTGCAGTCCTGGAATGCCCATAGAACAGCAGATAAGTTATGATAGTATTTGCATGTATGTAGTTTTAAAGCAACTGACAATATTTTGTCCAAAACTAAAACAGTTCTTTACTCATTTTAGGCAGAGGGATACCAAAAAACTTGCACCTGGTAGTTGTCCAGAAAGAATTACCACAGAGCTGCTGCCCAATGTTGCTGAGGCAGCACACATATATGAGCAGGAGTTGGGGTCCTCCCTGACTTGGGTATCTGCCTTTGGCTCTGACCCATTTTCATCAGAGTAAGACTGATGTCATGCTCAGAAGCTGTTCGGAGAGAGGTTTCCAGACATGTCTCTTTTTAGAACAGTGGTTAACAATGACCATAGTTTGTTTCAGGAGGCACTGTTCTTCCTGATCAATATAACCGAAAGACATGCAAGATAAATATAGGCGGGGATATGTCAAACTAAGCATGTGTATATATTTCTGCACTAGATTTGTGAGAAACTGATTTTATAAGCTCAACTGCAGATGAATAAATACATAGGGATAATAGAATTTGTTCACAACTCTGCACATTTCTTTTAATGTCAATAAATACAAGTGTAATAAGTAAAAAATCTTATAAACCCTGTACTGAGTCCCACAATAGCTTGTAACATGTGACAGTAATACTGAAAAAAGTGCTATAAGCTTTAACATTAGACATTTGTGAGGACATGCCAGTGGCTGGAGCACAAAAGAGAAAGAGCTCTCCTCCCACGACTGCCGCTATGGTGCTGAAAAGACAGCTCTGCTTCAGCACCACCAATGTTTTGGACAGCCGGAGAGCTTGTGGCTGTGAGGTGGGGCCGCCGACACAAACATGGCTGGTGGCTCATAATCAGTGTGGCCGCTCTTCACCATCTAGCAGCCGCCAGGAGAGTGTAAAAGGGCCATCCTCCGCTAGCAAAGGAAGAGAGGATTCTCGAGACATGTGTAATGATTTGCTTTGTGTTTCTTTCAGAAGATTTGGACACGACGGAGGATTTCCCTGACTGTAGAATGGGATCTCAGCCGCTCTGGAAGCCCCCAGCACACCCTCTGCAGCCCCACGGATGACACCAATGCCTAAGCACTTCACCCCACTGCACCTCCTTTGCACCCACACACTCACGGAACTAAATAAACTCTCCACGTTTGCCACATAAACGGCCTCACGTGTGTCTGTGCTCAGCTCACTGCTGTCTAGGATCGCTACCCTGGTGGAGGATACAGGCATGAGCATAGACCCGAGCCACGCAGACAGATGGATGCCCTCCTGCACAGGTGGCTCCAAACAGACCAGTACACCGCCACCGAGGTTGCAGAGAAGGTGGCCATTGACCAGTTCCTGACAACTCTGAGAACACCCAGGGATGAGCCCATGCCAACAGAGGATGCCGAAGAAAGCCCAGAAACCCTGACAGTGCGGGTAGAGGGAAACCCAGTCACCACACTGCTGGAGTCAGGGAGCATGGTGACCCTGGCCAGACCAATGATCCTGCCAAAAAAAGTCAGCAGGAATGGAACCATCATGGTGACCTGCGTACATGGGGATGCACGGGAAGTCCCCATGGCTGTGGTAAAAATACATGCAGAGCAGGCACCTGGCCACTCCTGGTGGGTGTCATCCCCGATCTCCCTGTACCTGGGAAGAGACTGGCCGGGTTTTCTGACCAGCCCAGCTCCCAAGACCAGGAGGCCACCACAGCGAGTGAAGGAGGCATGAGTCCGGCAGGCCTACATAGCCCAAGACGAGGGGCACGCCACAGCAGAAGGTGAGTAGCACACATATACTAACCCGATATCATCTGTGTTCCAACAGGTGAAATGGCAGGGGAACTTCGGGTGGGAACAGAAGGAGGACAAACACCTGAAGCACTGCTGGGCACAGGTGCATCAGATCAAAGGGGGTCGACCAGAGTCCAGAGTTCGAGCTCTTCTCGAAAAAAAACGGAAGCCGAAGTCGGGTTTCAGAGCCTCGCGGCTCCGCTGCCAAGGCAGCCAGCCGTCTCAGGTTCGGGAGATTTCTTATAGATCCGGAAGAGGGGCCGGAGACGAGCGCTGCTCTATCTCTTGCTCTGTCTTCCGGGTTTGGCTCTCCGCTGGATTTTGGAGTTCGCGTCGCGACTCCTCCTTCCGCTATGGAAAGCCAAAAGGGTAATAATTCCTCTCTGACTCCGAGGAGTTAGAAGGATGTGTTAAAAACTGAGAGCAGCATATAAAGAGCTGCTTGAAGTGATTACCCAGTGAAAGTAAATCCCTCACACTGCAGAAACTCCCCTGTCTTCCAAAAGTTTATGATAAAATCTCAGGCTTCTGGGGGAAAACCACGCATAAGCCATATTCATAACCCCACGATGTTGGATTATTCGGCCATTGTGGGAATGAATGGCATGGCTATTTAGCTATGCTCAAGGTGGAGGAGGCGCTTGCGAGCTACCTCTCTCCTCCGACGGCAGATAATTACGGGGGCCGGATTGCATCCAAGCCATGTAAGGCCACCGTGGCATTGGTGGGCAAGCCTATGCAGTAGTAGTCTTGCTTGTGGGTCACTGCAGACAATGACAGGGTTGCAGGCCTACCAAGCAGACCTGCTGAGTGAGCTCGACATATGGCGGCATTAAAAAAAAAAGCCAGTTCCTTCCCTGTTGTCTCGAGCTCACCTGGGCATCCACGAGTGGAGCCTGGGCCAGCACTAGTGTGAGGGAGACCCAGAAGGTGAGTATGGCAGCCCGCCAACCCCCACAGACAGCCAGGGGAACCGTCGGCCACAGTCGCGGTCTGCTACTAGGCCTGATATGAGAATGGTCATAAAGGCCAAGCAGGCAAAGAAGAGCGGTCCTGAGGGGCCGTGGAGGGATGTATCTGGGGACATGAGGTTGTTAGGGCAGGTAGCCCCCAGTGCTACTGTAGGGCCTCCCCTAGCCAAGGCGGTCCCCAAGTTTTCAGTGTTCTCTGGTCAGCGAGCTGTCACAGGGCAATGAAAATCTGATTCTTCCCTCCAATAGAATGTGGAATAGTTAACTTCACTAAAAGACCATTGGGCAGTGTGCAGCTACTGCCAAATGTGTCTCCATGGGTTCTGTCTACCGTAGAAAGGGTTACCGGGTCCAGTTATAGCTCGACCCCCCCGTTCACAGGTGTGCTCACCACAGCAGTCAGCACAGACCAGAGCCCGACGTTAGCGCAGGAAGTAAGCTCCCTTTCGAACAATGGGGCCATAGAACATGTACCCCGTTCCCGAAGGGAGGGAGGTTTACAGCCATTATTTTCTGTTCCGCAAAAAAAGTGTGAGTATGCAGCCAATTTTAGATCTGCGTCATCTGAATCGAACTCTCGGACATACAGGTTCAGAAGCTGACACTCAAACTTATCATGTCACAGATTCAGTTCGAGAACTGGTTTGTGGCGATAGATCTAAAAGGTGCATATTTCCACATAGGAATATCGCTAGCTTTATCCCCTCGCACCTTCACAAAGTGCATGGATGCCACTCACATGGATTGGGACTCCAGGGCATCTGTGTACCAAGCTACCTGGACAACTGGTTAATTCTAGCATGATCCAGGGAGCTGGCGGTTCAACATCGAGATGTTGTTCTCGCCCACATGAAGAGCTTGGGGCTCAGGTTGAATCTCAGAAAAGTATGCTTTCCCCGGTGCAGTGGACAACTTTTCTAGGGGTTATAGGATTCTACTACGATGAGGGCGTTTCTATCCCCAACATGCGTAGTGTCAATCCTATCAACACTGAGCAAGATAAAGCTGGATCTTGGGAGACTTTGGGGTGGAGTCCACACACGTGGCCGAGGTCACATCTGTATGCTGCTCCCCCCATCGCCCTGCTCCCACAAGCTCTAGCAAGAGTTCGCCAAGACAGTCTGCTAGTAGCACCTTTTTGGCCAGCTCGAACATGGTTCTGAGGAACAATATCCCTGCGAGATGGCACTCCTTGGGAGATTCCTGTCCGCAGGGATCCACTGTAGACCCAGTAAACTGCGCAATAGCTACAGTCCTGGAGCTCCTACAAGAACATTTCTCAGCGGGGTGGGCTCCTTCTACAATCAGGGTTACGTGGCCGCCATTTCAGCCAGCCACGCCCCTGTTGATGGAGCCTCTGTGGGGCAACATCCTCTAACTTTGAGGTTCATGCGTGGTGTCAGACGGCTGAGGCCCATCTGCAGGCCGCGCATACCTTCCTGGGACCTTCTGTGGTCCTGGAAGGTCTGTCAGGGGCCCCATTTGAGCCCTTAGGGTGGATCTACTGTCTCAAAAAGCTGGAGGGCTGATTTATCACCCTCGGCCAGAACTATGGAAACTGTGGACTGGCCCCTGAGGGGCACCAGCTCATAGATTCTGCTCACACAACTGAGGTGGTAGAGACCATGTTAAATTCTAGAGCACCATCTACAAGGAAATTGTATGCGCTCAAGTGGCGGCTTTTGTCTTGTGGTGTGAGGAATGTCAGCTAGACCCAGTGAACTGCGCAATAGCTACAGTCCTGGAGTTCTTACAAGAACATTTCTCAGCAGGGTGGCTCCTTCTACAATCAGGGTTACTTGGCCACCGTTTCGGCCAGCCATGCCCCTGTTGATGGAGCCTCTGTGGGGCAACATCCTCTAACTTTGAGGTTCATGCGTGGTGTCAGACGGCTGAGGCCCATCTGCAGGCCATGCATACCTTCCTGGGACCTTTCTGTGGTCTTGGAAGGTCTGTCAGGGGCCCCATTTGAGCCCTTAGAGTCAGCCTCTGAGAAGCTTCTGACTCTATAGTTAGCTCTTTTACTGGCCCTGACATCTCTCAAGCGAGTGGGAGGTCTACAAGCTCTCTCTGTTGCCCTTTCCTGCCTTGACTTTACCCCTGGTTTAGCCAAGGCCTTCCTGTATCCTAGGCCGGATTATATTCCTAAAGTGCCTACATCGGCTGCCCACCCTGTGGTGTTGCAGGCTTTCTGCCCTCCTCTGTTCCTCACACCGGAACAAGAGAGGATGCACCTGCTGTGTCCAGTAAGGGCTCTCTGTACTTACGTCCACCGCTCCAGCCAGTGGCATAAGTCAGAGCAGCTACTGGTCTGCTTTGGCAGCGACAGGAAAAGTGATGCTTTGTCAAAGCAGCGCATCTCTACTTGGATAGTGGAAGCAATCTCTAGGACTTACGACATGTGGTCTCGCCACGCCTCTGGGCATAAGAGCTCATTCCACTAGGGCGGTCACCTCCTTGAAGGCTTTGTCCAAAGGGGTATCCTTGCAGGATGTGTGTGCGGCTGCAGGGTGGTCTACATCACACACAGTCATTCATTATTACAGCCTGGATATTCATTCCACCCCGGGCCCGAGTGTTTTGCAGTGACCCTCAGGCTTGGGTATTTCTGAACAGGCCGTACCCTCAGTATGATGGAGTGGGTATTCCTGTTCCCATACCGTTATGCTAAATGCAACGTCGAAGTTCCCTTTGAAAGGGAACGAGACGTTGCATAGCACTGTCATACCAGGGCAGGCCTGTGAATTGCGTCTTCGCTTCAGATAATAGAGGCTGGCGGCGTGGTTCACAGGTGCCATATATATATATATATAATGTGACGCGCTTAATTGCCACGTCACCTGATCATGGCAGGCCTATAAGTAGAGGCATGATTTTACACAAGCTTCAGATACCGGTCACGCGCACAAGGCGTTCCCATACTGTTATGCTAAATGCAACGTCTCGTTCCCTTCTCAGGGAACAGGGTTACATGCGTAACCCCGACGTTTTGCATATCATAATAGTTTTCTATAATTTTACATTCTTAACAGGTGTACAAGCTGTAAACTCACTACTTTACATTGTAGCAAAGTGTCATTTCTTCAGTGTTGTCACATGAAAAGATATAATCAAATATTTACAAAAATATGAGGTGTGTACTCACTTTTGTGAGATACTGTAGATCAATCAGACCAACTATTGATTCTGACAGATTTTGACACATCTGATAAATATTTAGGGCATTGCTAAATGATTGTCAGTAGTAAACAAAAATATGACACACACATACACACACACAGAAGATACCCCCTGACCAATCAGAACAAAATTAATTAAAATGCTCCATCCAGTAGGTGGTGGTATATACACTATAAGTTTTTAGAAGAAGAAGACCACATCCACCCTTTTGATGTTAAATGCTCTGTGTGTAGAGCAACCTGTATGAGCTTTCAACATGGTTGCTGCTTGCCCTAATGCACCGAAAAAAAAAAAAAAAAAAAAGTTCACTCTACGTTGGGAAGATTAGAAAAAAATTTAGAGCATGAAAAGATTCAATACTGGGTAATGTCAAATGGTTGTACAGCCAGATTTTTTTTTTTTTTTTTTTTGGATGCAGAAAAAGGAGACGTGCTTTTCAAGTTCTCTGCCCCGGGTCACATCCACTGGAGCCATGCTACTGAGACCACAACTTTTGATAAGCGTGACTGGAAAAAGTTCAGAAAATGGTGCAAGGATTTTTCTTTTTACCGGATGAAATGCTAACTTATGGTTCTGTCATTCCAATGAGTTATATCTATTTTTCCTCTTTGAGACACCTATAACCTCTGTTATAAATGTATGCGATGACTATAACTACATTAATCTGATAAACCACTGAGTCCGGCGGCTATAAAAATAAATAAATGAACGATAAAGTTTAGTTTGGCGACTATACATAAATCTGTTTAAATAAGTTAACACAAGTTCATAGCTAAGTGATTATTTTCTGTAGTGCATGTATGCTTTAAAACCGAATCTGGTGTGTAGACATAAGGTTGATATGTATTTAGGTTAAAGAGGAATAATGTTACGTTTTCTTTCACATAGATCAATACATTCATGTGCATTCCACACATACATGCATACATATCCCATGTCTATAAAAGGCTAACACTCCTGAGAGTTTGGAAACACGGCAAAGGATTGAAAGAACTTCCAATCTCTCCTTCAAAACTTTCAGATACCATGGATTTCTCAGCAGGTAAGAAGCTGTATTTTAAACAATTATAATAGTTTATTATAAATTATGTAATCTGGTACGAGACTATATCTAAAATTTAATCTAAATACACTTTTATTACAGAGCAAGACCAAACTAAGCTCATCTGATTCTAGTGTCTAGGATAACGTATGAAAGGAATGCAAGCCTACTAGGAAATTTCAATTTGTCACTTAAATCTGTGTAGTGAGCTAAAAGGTAACTGTTAAGTTACTAAAAGTATATTTTATTTGCTTTACTGTTTTGAGGCAACAGTGTTGTAATTATTTCTGACAATGATTTTCCTGAGACATCCGCTCAAGGCCTTTTGAATCTGAGATCAACTACACAATGTTTCAAACTGTAAAGTCTTTCATATGCGTTTATATTTTTGTTTGTTTCATATTCAGAAGTTGAGGACATCATGACTATCAGTGGTGATAATTCAAACACTTCAGGTAAGATATGATGTATATTTTAACTATTTTTCCCCAATGCAAAAAACTCTCTCACATGTTCTGTGACTTATAGATACGAGTGATTTAAAAATGGTGGTGCTATAGAAGAACAAGAGGAATTCAACTCGGAAGCCGATATTCAACTCGACCTCGAATTAGAGGAGATCATCACAGCGTGGCATGAATTCTGCCAAGTAAAGACTGCTTTATTGGAAAACTTTGGACAGCCTGATAATACATTTGAATCTGATCGAGGTACGGAATTTATCCCTTTACTGTACAACACACTTGAATCCTTGAATAGATGCATCACAGTGTACATAAAGTTGATTAGAAAATTGTATGATAGATATGGCGCAGAAAAGACTGAAATGCGGTTCGGATACAGAGATTAAAAAATTTGAACCGAAAATACTCCATTAACCTATGATTTCTGTTATGATGGAAACCATAGTTCTTCAAATGGACTGTTACATCATGATCCATACAGAACACTGAACCCATATTTAACTGATGCGAGCAACTGGCTGAATGAAAGTTTAATTGCGTCAAACCAGGTTGTTAGTCAGAGCCCTATTCAGAGTCCAAATTACAATGTATCAAACACACCGGTGATGTCATACAAAATATTTTCTGAATTAAATCAATGTCTGTTAGAGTTACAAAATAGCCTAAATGAACAGTCATTTACTACAATTAAACCCTGATTTAATCAAAGCAGTCAACCAGTTGAATGAAAATTTAAGATCATCAGACCAGAGCAATACTCAAAATTAAAATCCCAGCCAAAATTCCAATGAAATTGTATCAAACACACCGGTGACATCAAACAACATATTTTTCTAATTAAATCAATGTCTGTTAGAGTTACAAAATAACCTAAACAAACAAAGACAATCTATGCAGATGAATTCTTGTTAAGACGCAGTGAATCAACTCAATGAAAATATGGCATTATCTCCCGATCACAATATCGTCTCAACTCCAGAAATCACTCGGGAAGATAGACCGTTATCTTCTCATGATATGTTATACGAACTTAATCAAAGTCTTTTGAGGTTAAATGACAGTCTGGTTAACTTAATCGAAACCCCTGCCAATATTCCACAAAATTCGGGAAAGTATAATGAGTATAATCCTCCAAAGGAAAACATGCAATCGCCTGATATCCAAGTTTCACAAATGGAAAATGTACCGCCGCCTAATATCCAAGTTTCTCAAATGGAAAAGGTACCGTCGCCTAATATCCAAGATTCTCAAATGGAAAACATACCATTTCCTAATATCCAAGATGAGCAAGATGGTGATGGGTTAGTTCTTACTATTAGAATAATTAGGAGATTAGGAGAAGAGTGAATTTTTCTTCACTTGCTAATGTCGACAGCTTTGCAGAATTTTATAATTATGTTTTAGAGATTTTAAACACTGTGATTGAAATCGCTAATAATTTTATTTCTGCTGAGGATGCAGTCACCATTGAAATCAGAGGTAATACGATCAATGTTTTATCACGCCTTCAATTAGTCAACGGTGTCATCAATTTACACTCTTTTCTGACCATGCTCAGAAATGCAATTCAGAGTAAACGCGAAATTTTTACGGATAATACCCTTGAAATAGTCTTTCAAATCGTCCGACCACCTCGGGGTTGTGCAAATGGAAGGAAAATAGGCCATATATTCAATTTAGAAACAATACAGAAGAAAATGAAGCATCTATACATTTTTCACAACAGAGACAACATGTGTTTTGCCTTGTGCATTACCCAACTTTTGAATCATGAAAGAAAAAAAAAAACGATTTTCAAACAGAACAAATTGCTAAATAATTACAACATGATGTGGGATTATCTGTAAATACCGCAGTCAGCTTCGCTGATGTATTGAGATTTGAGAGACATTTGAATTGTAAAATCATAATCGTATTCTGTTCTGCCAGCAAAGCCGGATACTCTTTCTTTCAAACTAGCAAGACTCCCCATGAAAAAAACGATTTATTTGTTTTCGCATGACAACCACTATTATGGGGTTTAAAGTATCACCGTTCTGTTAGGATCGAGTCATGTTTGTCATTTCTGTCACTCAGGGTCTGACGTTTTATGGAAACATAAATGTGATTATATCTGCAACATTTGTCACGATCCCGATTGTCACAAACACCCTAAGAATGTAACTTAATGTCCAGAGTGTCGGAGATTATGTAGATGACAACACTGTTTTGACAGGCATAAAGCAAAGATTCAGTTGAGCAAAGGTGAATATTCTATGTGTGAAACAGGATTCTACTGCCATAAATGTAATTGTGTGATACTGAAGAAACCTTTTAAACATAAAGAACACGTGTGCGCTGATTCCAAATGCATACTCTGTGCCCAAAAACTCCACGTGGATATTGAGCATAGATGTTTTATACAGCCGGCTAGGAAAGAAAATGCAAAAAAGAATTATGTGTTTTATGATTTCGAGACTAGACAGGAAACAAGAACTTATGTAGCTAATTTTGTATGCTGTATTGATTTTGGGGGAGAGGAGTGGGTGGTTGAAGGGGATGAATGCATCAGTGCCTTCTTTAAGAAGTTTCATTGTAATACATACAACGGTTATACGTTTATTGCACATAATGCTAGAGGGTTCGGTTCATATCTTTTGTTAAATCATTTAGTGAAAGAAGGATTCACTCCCGAAATCATAGTGCAAGGCAGTAAAATTTTGTGTTTCATCGATGCAGTGTTTCGCCAGTCCTACATTGATAACCTATCATTGTTACCCATGAAATTGAGCAGCATCCCGAAAGCCACGGGGTTTTCGGAAAGCAAGAAAGGCTATTTTCCCCATTTCTGGAACACCGTAGAACATCAGGATTACATAGGACTGTATCCTGACCCTAGGTTTTATGGTGTAGATGGCATGATGCCTAAGGATAGAGAAGAATTCTTCAAGTGGTTCAGAACTGTTTCTGACAAAGTCTTTGATTTCAAGAAAGAGATGGCCAAATACTATGTGAACGATGTAGACATTTTGAGAAAGGGCTGTTTAGCTTTCAGAGATGAAATTCTGAAGGTACAAAGGTGGATCCTTTTAATTGCATAACAATTGCATCTGTGTGCATGAAAATCTTTAGAAACAAGTTCCTGCGTAAAGACACTTTAGCTATTCCAACCCTTGATAATTACATCACCAGACAGAAATCTTTCTAATCACCTTCCATACATTGGTTTCTAACACACAAAACCTACCCATTCAACATGCGTTGAACGAAGATGAAGCCAGGTTTGGTAAAAATTTTGTAGATGGTTACTGTGAAGATGGACAAAAACGTAAGTCTTTTGAGTTTCTTGGTTGTTTTCCCTCAATGACCCTGACTTGACATTACTTTAAATTGTATCAATTCTGAAGTTGTCAATCTGAAATCACTAACAGACCTGGTGGATGAGCGAGTGAAAAATCTGGATCAAACCGGTCAACTCGTAACTTCGCATAACCAAATCGTGAGAGATAAAAAGGGTTTTCATTTGAGAAACAAATCACAGTTAAAAAGGTTCAGGGTTATGTACGATAAGTGTGTTTTATTACCTGATTTCACAACTCTCCCTTATGATTATTAAGACTATTCATGTACTGTATATATGCATATAGTTTCTGTTGATGTGTTTTGTAATGGAAAATATGAACATGCCTGCTTTTGATGTTAGGATGCAACTTTCATGTATCGTATGTGGACTGAGTAATAGCAGAAAATTGTATTTTATCAAATGTTGTTGGAAAACTGTAAAGAGGCAATGTCAGTAGTTATCATTGTCTGGTGTTACACGTGTTGGCAACCTCTGTACGAGGAATTGATGACCAGAATAAATGTAAAATTTCTTCAAAGAATCCTTGATTCTTTGTGTGATGATGAACTATTTCCTCACAATAAAATAAACTTATTGGTAATCGATGACTTGATGGAATCTGCCATTAAAACGAGGAAGTAGAAAAAGCTTTTACAAAATACACCCACCACAGAAATCTGATAACCAATTACAGATCAGCATTCTACCTTGTCAAATGTATCAGGGTAACAGCAAGTAATTTTTAGAATGCTTTATCCATGCTGTCTCTAGACCTTACAGATATTTATTTGTTGACCTGTGTTGGAAACTCTCTATTCTCTATTCCCTCAGATATGTATAAGAATGTTTAGGTTATAGTTTAATTTCTGTCTCATGAACTTTTCTGACCTGTCTGTTGTGTACGTGCCAGTAAACATGTCATCATATGAACTTCCTATTTTCTGCTAGCGAACATATACCATATATGAGCAAAACCTGTTGTACTTTCTCGTTTTGCCTAAGATGTTTTTCACGTATGTGGCCAGACAGTTTAAGTGCCATATTATTTCCACACAGCAGTACACCTAGGCACGGCTATTTGTACTTATACAAACCTCTGTTACTCTACAAATAAATCAGAAGTCTCTCTGAACTGAGCTGGTTGCCAGTGTGTTCATTTAGACTCTCTCCGGGCCCGTATACGCTCTGAGGCAAACCACATCCGCGCGGTAGCATAGAGGAGAGAAATACTCCACTCTTAACAAAGAACGGCTGAAGGCTGACAGAGGAAAGGTGAAGATAAAGCTGTTATTTGCTTTAATCCTAACAAACTGGTGTCAGAAGCGAGATTTCTCCAGATCAGGGTAAGTGATCATTCATTTTGTTCGCTTCCCTGGTGTGGTGAATTTCCGAACCTTTAAATGTGAGTGATTGTCTTGGCTTAGAATAATCTGTACTCTCTCAACATCACGCCTGCCTTATAATAGAAATAGTATTATTTTCCCATTTGCGCTTTTGTGGTTTGCGAGGGAGTGTATTTTTTGTAAGTTTGGTGTTAAATGTTTTGATTCCAGGCATGGGAGGGTCGTCCTTTACCCCCCGCTCCCCCGTCCCCGGGAATGACTCCTCAGGATTGGGTGGAAGCCATTTCTGGGGGTTTATATACTGTTCCATATCTTGATTGTTTGAATGGATGGTCAATGGCATGTTCTCCCCAGTTACAAATTATATCTCTTTGCGGCTCTTTTGAACCTCGCGTTCTAGCACAGATTAAACGGATAATTTATGACGGCGAAGGAGATCCAGATTGGGATTATGAATATATGTCTAAATGTTACATGGAATGGTTACATCTTCTTCCCTATTGGAACAAACATTATAATGTTAAAACTAAATTACCCAAGGCGTTTACTGTTAATGAAAAAACACCGTGCGCACTTCCACGAAAAACTGAAAGCCCCACCTCCTTATGTAGAGCAAACACACACACGAGTCTCGCGCTTCGAAAGCCACACACGCAACCAGGAAGAAAAAATCTCTCTCCTCCGCCTCCTCCTCCTGATCTCGCTGCTGCCGCTATATGCTCTCGCGAAAACACGGACTCTGACTCCGTTTCGTCTACTGATAGTGACGTAGGCATCAGACCTGACCCCCCTTCGGGTCCTTCTTCCATGTCCACTTTTCCTCAGCCTACTAACGTTGCCATGGCATGGCAAGCAAAAGGAAAAGAAGGTTTTCATGTTTCTTCCGCTTCCTTATCAGATCTCACATTCTGCGCACAGGCTATTAACGTGCATTATCCAAAAAAGGAACCCGTGAAATGGGTTAACGCTTTAATGTCATGCAGCGCTCATTTACAGTTAACTGGACCAGATTATCGCTTCCTCATTATCGGACCAGATTATCGCTCCTCCGTGCTTAAAGATGAATATGATGAGGAAAGCTTGTTAGAAGCTGTTGAAGCGCTTAAACATTCGCATGATAATTCCACCCTCGCTGGAACCGAGGATAAGGAGACCATTACCACCGTCATAATGGATGGAGGGGAACCCGATTCTCCCTGTACCTCCAAAATCAAGCAAAAGAAAAAGAAGAAAAATGTAATGACTCTACAGTATATTGGGCTGATGAGGAAAACATTAAAAAATTTAAGAATGATTTGCTGCAGTATTTAGCTAAACTGAGCTCCGCTGCACAAGATTTAACTCAAGATTTAACTCAACACTGCTTTAACTATGGGGAAGGGTGAAACTGTCCCTAAATTTTTAGAGCGTTTCACCACACAATGGCGACATGTTGCACTAATGAATTATAATCCTTTAAATGCTAACATTCCGTTTGTAAACATGTTCTTATCCTGCTGCCCACCTCGCGTGCAGCAGGTACTTAAGATGTATTGTACTGATCGGGCTCGGATCCCTGTTACTGAATTCGCTACTAAGCTTTGTCAATTACACGCTGATGGTCTGTTGAGTGATGCACGTCTAAAAAATATAGCTGCCCTGATGCACAACCCCGCTGAGGACACTGATAAAGTGTCCGCAGTCTCTGATACTTCAGGTAACGCTGAAGGAGCCAGCGGGGGTGTGGGCAAAGAGACCTGTCACTATTGCAAAAAACCCGGCCATTGGGCATGGAAGTGTAGATCTAAACAGCGCGATCAGCAACAGGGATGTGGCCGTGGCAGAAATAGAGGAAGCGGAAGAGGTCGTGGTTGTTTTGTGCAGCGTGGACCTATGTAGTTTCATGTGAATGAATGAATGAATGAATGAATGCCTTTTATTGTCACTATACACATGTACAATGAAATTAAGAGCCACTCCTTTTTTTTGTTCCGTGCCAACATGTACATTAAATAAACAAGAAGAATAAACAAGATAAATAAGATAAATAAACAGATAAATAAACAAGATAAATAAACAAGATATTGGGGCGGATGGGGGAGGTACTATGAAATGAGCACTGAAAAGGAGAGCCGTGAGCCGCTGCAACTGTGTGCACCGCCATCTTGGTTGCAGAGTCTTGGAATCCCTTTCCCAATCCCTTGTCCAGCCACAATCATATCAACCTAGTTTTTATCACTCATCAGCTCATCAATTTGCTCCTCCTCCCATTCCTGCAGTGGCAGGGATGGCTAGGCCTCAACCACAAAACCAGCAAGGAGGTTTTCCACCTCCTCCTCCCATAGCGGGCCCTTCTCATGCTCCAGACTATTATTATCACAATCAATAGGGATGCCCACAGAGCTCTTGTGACCCAGTGTGCCGTTCATATTTAAACGTAGCTTTCAATTCACCACAAATTAAGAAATTTCCCATGATCGAACTAAATGTCTCAGGTATGGTATATGCCTTTTTGTTGGATACTGGCGCTACTATGTCTTCAATTGGTCATTCATACACTGGGCCATTAACCCCATATTCCGTGAGCTCTGTGGGAATAGAAGGGGTAGTGACTGAGCAGCACGTAACACCGCCGTTGTTTGTACATCCATGTTTGGATCCTGAATTACTTTTTCAACATCAATTCGTTAACATGCCAGAGTGTCCTTTCAATCTCTTAGGCAGAGAGATCATGAGTAAATTGCATCTCACTCTCGCTTTCTCTGGCTCTAAATTAGTAGTTTCTACACCTCTGCTTTCTGAAACTGCAGTTAACCACCCTAAATCAGCTGTACAATGTGTTTCACTCTCTCTGTTTTCTCATTCTGAGTCACCAGATCCGAGGTTGAGTTGCCTGCCAAATTCCCTTTGGGCTGAACATAAAGACGAGGTCGGGTCTGTGCGCTGTGTACGTTAAGTTGAAACATTCTAATCCTGTTTATGTAAAACAATATCCTCTCTCTGAATCCAAGGCCTGTGGCATTGACATCATAGTAAATTCATTACTCCAACAAGGCACATTAAAACCCTGTGTAAGTCCTTACAATACACCTGTTAATCCTGTTCTAAAACCTGACGGTACATGGAGATTCACACAAGATCTCTGAAGAATTAATGAGGTTGTAATTCCAATCTCACCTATTGTACCTGATGTACCTACTATTATAACCCTAATTCCATCTCACCATGCATGGTTTAGCGTGGTGGACTTGTGTTCTGCTTTTTTTAGTGTTCCCGTGGCAGAGGAGACGCAGCTGCTGTTTGCTTTCATGCATAGGGGACGACAGTTGACATGGACTCATCTTCCACAAGGCTACATCGACTCACCAGCTGTGTTCTCACGAGCGTTCAGAGACTCATTACAAGACTTACTGGTAGCTGATGATTCCCATGTCCTGCAGTATGCACACGATCTACTCATCACCTAGGAAACAGAAGAGGGCTGCTGGACTGCAACCTGTCGTCTCTTACAGCACTTGGCTGTGAAGGGTTTCAAGGTGTCCAGAACCAAACTACAGCTCTGTAAAACTGAAGTCAAGTATCTAGGCTTCCTTCTTTCCAAAGGACAACGACGGCTCTCTGATGATCGTATAACTGTGGTCAAAACCTCGCAGCTACCTGCCACCAAACAAGCAGTTCTAGCTTTCTTGGGACTCATTAACTATTGTAGACAGTGGATCCCTGACTGCTCTTATTATGACAAGCAGCTTAGGGACGTGGTGGAACATTCTGACCCTCTGTTGTCACCTGTCACACACACACCCGAGACTGTGGCGGCCTTTGAACATCTCAAAACGGCTCTCTGTTCAGCACCCGCATTGGGGCTGCCTGATTATAATAAACCATTTCACCTCTACACCCATGAACACTCAGGTGTGGCCTCCGGAGTTTGGCACAGGAACATGGGGGAGGGTTTCGCTCTTGTGCTTATCTGTCCAAGACCCTAGACGCCATGGCTGCCGGACTCCCCGCGTGTCTGCGTGCAGTGGCTGCCAGTGCTCTTCTCGTCACGGATGCAGAATGATTAGTATCATCACACCCTTTGGTTTTACACACCACACATCAGGTAAAACAAGTTCTCTCAAACATTGAAACACAACACATGACTCCTCAATGTAGAAGTGGTTTTGAAACAATTCTCTGTTCTACTGCTAATTTAACCATAAAGTGTTCAACAGCACAGGATACCATCGCACGTGCCCTTCGTCGGCTTCTAAATTCACAGGATGACACTGAGCCTGTGAAAAATGATCATGATTGTTTAACAGAAATCGTAACTTCGTGTAGTATAAGAAGTGATTTATCTGACATTCCTCTCACCAAAAGTGAGTATGTTTTTGTAGACGGCTCGTGTTCAAAACCGGCTGATGGTGTTTTTCTGTGTGGTTATTCTGTCTGCACATTACCGGATGTGGTACATGAAGCGCACTCTTTGCCCTTTAATTCAGCACAACAATTTTCTTATGAAGCATTGTAATTTAATATTCCACTACACATGCAAATAAAACATATCTAGAGCATTAACACATTGTACACAAGTAAAAAAAAAAAAAAGTAAAAAAATTCTCCGGTGGTTTCTTCATTAAGGCATAAAGCTAGACAGTGCTCACCCGGCATGTGTCTTGGATGTGTGTTTACAATGAACAAAGCAGAAAACTTTCTCAGTGTACTCGTAGGTAGCTCGTCACAGGCCATCACACCATGAAATATTTTATCTACTTCAGGACAACTTCTCATAACCTCCGTTATTTCTCTGTTATCCATGCATTACTGGTAATTCGATGAACACGTTTCTTCGATTGTTTATTTCTAGAATACTGTCAAAACTGTCATACACGATTAGATTTACTGTTCTCGGAAGTGGTTGTTGAAATCTGAGTTCCAATCGCATATTTCCCAACCTTATTAATGACAAATGTTGCCCACAGTCATTGTCAGGATACAGGTTGAATGCAAATAAAGTATATATGTTCAGGTACTCTTCTCTGTTTATTGCCAAAGCCTGATCTTTTAGCTGCTTTCCTGATGCTAAAATAAAAGAATGGAATTCACGGATCACGTTACCGGAATGAAAAACAGGCTGAAACGGTTTTGCAGGATATTGAGTACCGTCTATATAGAGCGCAATAAACTCTGCATTGTAATCTTAAAAATTTTAAAGGGTTTTTATTGTACGTTCCGCTTAAGGCATCGTTGTCTACCATTCCATAGATAATGGTTTTAGGTAACAGTCCAAGGAAAAGGTTTTCTTGTAAACAAATTTGGCTCCCTGCAGCTAGACTGAAGGTCTTCATACAGACTCTTTTGATCGGGTACTTGGCTGTGGCACTGAGAAGTGCTTACCCATGACTGAGTTTTACAGATGGTGAGATGGTAACTTTCTTCACCAATAGAGAAGCGTTGAGTATTTTCAGAATGAAATTTGCATTTCCTTCCTTCACCAAACAAAATTCATCTTTACTGCGAACCATTTTAATCCTCAAATCGATACCATTCAGTAAACGTTATCCTGAAAAAATATATATGAGTGAATGTGTCCAATCAGGTCAAAGGTGTTGCTTTCAGCACTGAAACGGGCCCTTTTTTTTGAGACCTTCCTTTCGACCGTCTGGATCTGTGGCATCCATATGCTCCACTGTGTCTTTTTAGAATAGTCCGGTGCAAACTTGTGTTTCCAGGGTATATTTTCCATATTTGAGAAGACTTTCAAAGGTAGCACGGTATGGGTATGTACTACTAGGTTGAGAAATAAGATGATCCATGACATCCACTTGTGAAAAAAGTGAGGCTATAGAATAGTTAACGACCCCAACCTTTGCATCATTAGCTATGTTGGAACCATTGGGGTTAATGATTTTACAGGCTAAATGTAAAAAATTGTTGTTCAAGTCGAGGTAATTCTCCCCATTTCCAGATACATAGAACTCCAGGGGCCCATTGTCTGTAAGAGCAGAAAGTGGAGGTATTTCGACATAAGTGTACTTATTGATACTCGTTTGGGTATAAGGTAATGTGAAAATATCCAAGTCTGTCTTAGTACACTCTGAGGATAGACTGTGTAAGAAAGACATGATGTTTTTTTGTGATAGATGGAAGGATGCCTGTTGCCTCTCTGTTCAGTCTTTTCATACTGGTCTTGATTTTAGTAACCTTATGTCTTTTATTTGGAATCACGTGTCAATGCCTTGGGGGCCTTTTAGATTTTTTACGTCCAAGGAAAAGGTTCTCTTGTGAACAAATGTGGCTCCCTGCAGCATTTTTTTTTTTTTTTGGCTTCAGTCTTTTCTCGCAGTCAGAATAGACGTGGCATGTTTTGAAGTTTCCCATGTATGTTGCTGGTCAGCAGGTTCCAGAGATGAGTGAAAGGTCCAGTAGTCCACAATGTCTTCATACACCCGTTCGCTGAAAATGTCTTTGGTTTTCTGTTTGACTTCGTTCACAACGGTTTTGATGCGATGCTCATCTCACCATGGTTTTGATGTGATGCTCATCTCACCATTCACACACGATGGCTTCAGCGATACCTAGAATTTTTTCTGGGGATGGAGTGTGTTTGATACCACACAATTTCAGACCTCTTGCCAACCTGTATTTGAACAATGGTTTAAACAGTTTTTTCACCAATCTGTAGGCGTTTAGGAGAAGATAGTACTCGTCAGGATCGAACAAACATGAGAGTTAACTCGGATGATCAATCGCACACCCGTGGCAGTTGTCCTTCAGATCTTGATCGAAAATTCTGTCCAATAGTTCTCCCGTAACCGCATGTATGATGGCTATCTCACTGTTGGTTATACACCCATCAGTTTCATCATTCGTTGTCAGATAGGTCAAATTTCTTTTTCCTAGGTTTTCGCCATCTTCAAAACCCAAACTGGTCACATCATCATCAGTGTTGAAAAAAACGTGTCTGAGTTCATGAGCCATATCACTTGTTGATGCTCAGAATGCTTTGACTCAATATGTAATCAGACTCATTTTATACATCATGCAGGAGGAGTCTTGGGGAAGGTGGAGTTTCTGCTCAAGAGTAGTATATTGTTGATCTCAGAAGAGATCTTGTAGGCTTACTTTTATTTTCGCTGTTTCTTTCTTCCTTCCAAATTTTTGGAATAATTCATTGATTTGTTGGAAGTAGCGTTGTAGACCGTGCCAGTGGGTTCGTTCATAGCTCACCCATATATAGCTTCACAGTTCTCTTTGTTATCAGATGCATAGTCACCGGTTAATACAGCAACGCAGTCTAGTGAAACCTGTTTCTTGGAGAAATTTGTTGCTCTGATGTGATATTTGCATTGCAGAGATGTACTGCTCCATTTACGCCTATACGCATCCGGTGCAAAAAAATCCATTCAAACAATGTAGTCAAAATCCTTGCACCATTATCTGAACTTTTTCCAGTCACGCTCATCAAAAGTTACAGTCTCAGTAGCATGGCTCCAGTGGATGTGACCAGGGGCCGAGAACTTGAAAAGAACAAAGTCTCCTTTTTCTTAATTGAGAAAAAAAATAAATAAATCCGGCTGTACAATCATTTGACATTACCCAATATTGAATCTTTTCATGCTTTTCATGCTCTTTTTTTTCTAATTTTCTCAAAGTAGAGTGAACTTTTTCGGTGCATTAGGGCAAGCAGCAGCCATGTTTAAAGCTCATACAGGTTGTTCTACATACAGAGTATTTAAAATCAAGAGGGTGGGTGTGGCCGTCTTCTTCTTCTAAAACATTATGGTGTATATACTGCCACCTACTGGCTGGAGCATTTTAATTTCTTTTGGTCTGATTGGTCAGGGGGTATCTTCTGTGTGTGTAGGTGTGTGTGTGTCATATTTTTGGTTGGATGTGTATGGAAATTCATTATTAATCATTTACTTATTATTTCATCAGCCTTATGTATGTGTGTGTGGGGGGGATGCACCAGAACCAGATTTAAAGTTTAATGTTGACAGTAATAATTTAGCAATGACCTAAATATTTATCAGCTGTGTGGGAACACAACAGATTACAACAAACCTAACATTATTTATCTTTAACTTTCATCTGTCAAGATCAATTGTTGGTTTGATTGATCTATGTGAAAAAACACATGCAACATTATTTATCTTTGACCTACACCTGTCAAGAGAAGTATGATTGATGATGATCACCTCTTGACCTACTCCTCTAAAGATAAGTATGATTGATGATGATTACCTAGACCTGGCTCAGGAGTGTTAGCCTTTTATAGACAGGGTATATATATGTATGTACATGTGGAATGCACATGAATGTATTGATCTATGTGAAAGAACACGTAACATTATTTATCTTTAGCCTACACCTGTCAAGATCAAAGGTTGATTTGATTGATCTATGTGAAAGAACACACGCAACATTATTTATCTTTGACCTACACCTGTCAAGAGAAGTATGATTGATGATGACCTTTGACCTAGACCTGTCAAAATAAGGTTTTACAATTTATATGTCTTAATAATGAGTTTGGTATTAGCCAATCAGATGTGGCTACATCATTATACAGGAACTAGTTTGCTGTTTTGTTTATGTTTAAGGCAGCATGCTCGAAGGCTCGGGTGTGGATGGTTGTTGCACTGGGCAAGAGCATAACTCCGTTGTTGTATGTTTGTGCTTAACAAGTAAGTAAAGTTCCTGCAATGGATTCTCTTTGTTGTGTGCTTCTCTTCATGCCGCCCCGGACACTTATAAGACAAGACAAGAGCACAACAATATGTATAAATAGTGAATATTGAAGACCATTGTCTCTTTATGAATTGATTTTCTAGAAATCTGTTGAATATTAAACATCTGCATGAGTATTTAAAAAAATAAATAAATAAGTAAATACGCAAGTAATTAATATATGTTCTACAGTATGTAACTTTAATTTTTTATAAATAATTGAGAGGGGTGCCCTTTGGCCCCAACTTGAGCACCTCCCCCCCAAAATGTGGAAGGAACTGCTAAACATTTTTAAAGTGAAATCAGATCACGTAAAGAAGTCTGAGGTGCATCAATGTTCATTAATGTATGTTTTAATCAACGTGGCTGTATGCTCAGTCACCGCTGACTAATTTATTTTTGGTTGCTTTTTTATATGCAGCAGTGGGGAAAGAATGGAGCAGTGCTAGTTCCCTTTCAAAGGGAAGTCGACGTTGCACATAACAATATGGGAGCGTCCTTGCGCGTGCGACCGGTATCTGAAGCTTGTGTAAACTCATGCCTCTATTTATAGGCCTGCCATGATCAGGTGACGTGGCAATTAAGCGCATCGCGTGATATAGATATGGCACCCGTGAACCGTGCCGTCAGCCTTATTATCTTCAGCGAGACTGCATGTAGGTTGTTTGTGTAAAGAAACAAAAGACGCTTCATTCCCTCTCTATCTTTTCTCAAAATCTCAGAACTTTTCTATCCCTTTAAAAAATAAGAGAAGAAAAAAAAGGAATGAGCGAGAGAGAAAAATATGTGAGAGTATTCAGGAAGTGTGTTATGGCTTGCTCCCGTTTCATCACGGGGAGTAGTGCACACTTTCTGTGTGAAGTGTCTAGGTTGGAGCATGCGATGGAAGCCTTGAGAGGCTGCGCATTGTAACGCCTACATTAGGTAACTCCGCTCGCGACTCGCTCTCTTCTCGGAAGCCGAAGCAAGTTGGGTTTCAGAGCCTCACGTATCAGGTCTAGGGGATCTCTTATGGATCCGGAAGAGGAGTCGAAGATGAGTGCTGCTCTATCTCTTGCTCTGTCTTCTGGGTCCAGCTCTCTGCTGGATTGTGGAGTTTGCGTTGCGACTCCTCCTTCTGCTATGGAAAGCCAAAAAAAGAGAAGAAAAAAAACATACACACAAAAATAATAGTAATAATTTCTCTGTGACTCCGAGGAGCCAGAATGGTGTACTAAAAATTGAGAGCAGCATATAAAGAGCTGCTTGAAGTGATTACAAAGGCTGGATGAGCTTTTTTCTCCCCAGTGAAAGTAAATCCCTCAGACTGCAGAAAACTCCCCTTTCTTCCAGAAATGCATAACAACATATCAGGCTTCTTGGGGAAAACCATGCATAAGCCATATTTATAACCCCACGATGTTGGATTATTCGGCCATTGTGGGGAATGAACGGCATGGCTATTTAGCTATGTGAAGGTGGAGGAGGCGATTGCGAGCTACCTCTCTCCATCGACGGCAGATATTTTAGGGGGTCCGGCTTTGCCATCCAAGCCACCGTGTAAGGCCACCGTGGCATTGGTGGGCAAGGACTATGCAGTAGTAGTCTTGCACGTGGGTCACTGCAGACAGTGACAGTGTTGCAGGCCTACCAAGCAGACCTGCTGAGTGAGCATGACATATGGCGGCATTCAGCCAGTTCCTTCCCTGTTGTGTCGAGTTCACCCAGGCATCCACGAGGGGAGCCCGGGCCAGCACTAGTGCGAGGGAGACACAGAAGGCGAGTATGAAAGCCCGTTAACCCCGGCAGACAGCTAGGGGAACTGGGTGGCCACAGTCTACTAGGCCTGATCTGAGAATGGTCATAAAGGCCAAGCAGACAAAGAAGAGCGGTCCTGAGGGCCCGTGGAGGGACGTATCAGGGGACATGAGGTTGTTAGGGCAATTAGCCCCCAGTGCTACTGTAGGGCCTCCCCTAGCCAAGGCTGTCCCAACTTTTCAGTGATCTCTGGTCAGCGAGCTGTCACAGGGCATCGAAAATCTGATGCTATCCCTCCAATAGAATGTGGAATAGTTAACGTCACTAAAAGACCGTCTGGCAGCATGGAAATTACTGCCAAATGTGTCTCCATGGGTCTGTCTACCGTAGAAAAGGGTTACCAGGTCCAGTTTAGAGCTCGACCTCCCAGGTTCAGAGGTGTGCTCATCACAGTAGTCAGCAAAGATCAGAGCCCGACGCTAGCGCAGGTATTAAGATCCCTCTTGGACAAAGGAGCCATAGAACATATACACTGTTCAATGAGGGAGGGAGGTTTTTACAGACAAAAAATAGTGGAGTACGTGGGCAATTTAAGATCTGTGTCATCTGAACTATACTCTTTGGACATACAGGTTCAAGATGCTGACGCCCAAACTTATCGTTCCACAGATTCAGTTTGAAGACTGGTTTGTGATGATAGATCTAAAAGGTACATATTTCCACATCGATATGTCGCTAGTTTTATCCCCTCTCACCTTCACAAAGTGCATGGATGTCATTCTGGCTCCATTGTGAATCCAGGGCATCCATGTACTAAACGACCTGGATGACTGGTTATTTCTAGCACGATCCAGGGAACTGGCGGTTCAACATTGAGATTTTGTTCTCACCCACATGAAGAGCTTGGGGCTAAGGTTGAACCTCAGAAAAGTATGCTTTCTCCAGTGCAATGGACAACTTTTCTTTATAAGGATATAAGGGTTATAAGGATTCTACTACGATGAGGGCGTTTCGATCCCCAACATGCGTAGGGTCAATCCTATCAAAATTGAGCAAGATAAAGCTGGATCTTAGCATCCCCTCCAGTCTCTATTGGAGACTATTGGAGTTTATGGGCAGCGAACGTCATATCATTTGGCCTATTGCAGGAGACCGTTTCAGTGGTGGCTGAGAAGTTGGGGGTTTCTTCCAAGGATGAAACCTCTGAGAGTAATCAGTGTCACGTGGCGATGCCTACATGCTCTGGGAATTAAGTGTCCCCGGTTTCTTGCCTTGGGTCACACTCTAGGGGTGTCTCCTTAGCGCAAGGCGGTAATGACAGACACCTCCCTCATGGGCAGAGCGTGGTCTTAGACAGCTGTCCAGTTCACGGTCTCTGGAGTGGCCCTCATCTGGAGTGACATATAAATTGCCTAGAAATGTGGGCCATATTTCTAGCACTGAAATTCCTTCTTCCTCAATTGAGAGGTCACCATGTGGTCTCATATATTATGTCCGCGCCCCCTGTTCAGGCAGGCACAACTAATTCTTCTGTGGGCAGAGGGAAAGTTTTGTCAGTGAGTGCAATGTACATTCTGGGCAACTGGAATGTGGGGGCAGACATCCTGTTGAGGCAGAGGCTGAGGCCCAGGGATTGGTGGCTCCATCCACAAGTGGTGGAGTCCATATGGCAGAGGTTTGGCCAAGCCGGACTGCACGTGTTCGCCTCCAAGGAGACAACACACTGTGATTTGCCCACACTCCTCCAGCACAATTAGGGCTGAACGCCATGGTGCACATGTGGCCGAGGTCACATCTGTACGCTTTTCCCCAGATCACTCTGCTCCCACAATTGTAGCGAGAGTTCGCCAAGACAGTCTTTGTCTGCTACTAGTAGCACCTTCTTGGCCAGCTCAAATATGGTTCTCAGATAATATAGAGCTAGATGGCACTCCTTTGGAGATTCCCATCTGCAAGGTTCCACTGTAGACCCAGTGAACTGCACTATAGCTACAGTCTTGGAGTTTTTAAAGAACATTTCTCAGTGGGGTGGGCTCCTTCTACAATCAGGGTTTACATGGCCGCCATTTCAGCCAGCCATGCCCCTGTTGATGGAGCCTCTGTGGGACAACATCCTCTAACTTCGAGGTTCATGCATGGTGTCAGGCGGCTGAGGCTCATCTGCAGGATGCGCATACCTTCCTGGGACCTTTCTGTGGTCCTGGAAGGTCTGTCAGGGGCCCCATTTGAGCCGTTATAGTCAGCCTCTGAGAAGCTATTGACTCTAAAGGTAGCTCTTCTGCTGGCCCTGACATCTCTCAAGTGAGTAGGAGATCTAGAAGCTCTCTTCCTTCCTGCCTTGACTTTGCCCCTGGATTAGCCAAGGCCCTCCTGTATCCTAGGCCGAACTAGGCCTAAAGTGCCTACATCAGCTGCCCACCCTGTGGTGTTGCAGGCTTTCTGCCCTCCTCCGTTCCTCACACTGAAACAAGAGAGGATGCACCTGCTGTGTCCAGTAAGGGCTCTCTATACTTACGTCCACCGTTCCGGACAGTGGCGTAGGTCGGCGCAGCTGCTGGTATGTTTTGGCGGCGACAGTAGAGGTGATGCTGTGTGAAAGCAGCGCATCTCTAATTGGATAGTGGAAGCAATGTCTATTGCTTATGAGGCACGCAGTCTTGCTACGCCTCTGGGCATAATGGCTCATTCCACTAGGGCGGTTGCCTCCTCGAAGGCTTTGTCCAAAGGGGTATCCTTACAGGATGTGTGTGCTGCTGCATGGTTGTCTACGCCATACACATTCATTCGTTATTACAGCCTGGATATTCATTCCACCCTGGGCTCAAGTGTCTTGCAGTGACTTTTGGGCTTGGTTCTTTTTGAACAGGCCGTACCCTCGCTATGATGGAGTGGATATTCTCGTTCCAATACTGTTATGCTAAATGCAACGTCGGGTTTCCTTTGAAAGGAAATTCTGGGTTACACATGTAACCCTGTTCCCTTTGAAGGGAACGAGACGTTCCGTAGCTTTGTCATACCAGGACAGGCCTGTGAATTGCGTCTTCGCTTCAGATAATAGAGGCTGATGGTTCACACGTGCCCTATTTATATCATGTGACGTGCTTAATTGCCACGTCAACTGATCATGGCAGGCCTATAAATAGAGGCATGATTTTATACAAGCTTCAGATACCGGTCATACGCACAAGTGCACTCCAATACTGTTACGCTAAACACAATATCTCGTTCCCTTCTCAGGGAACAGGGTTACATGCATAACCCAGACATTAAGGTAAGTTAAATTACATATATACACGTAATATACAGTTCATAAATAGCAAATCAGACAGATTGAGTGTGACACCTAAACAGCCTCCTGGGTGTCTCTGCTCTGCCCACCACTGGCTAAATTCCCTACAGTGGTGGAGGATACAGGCATGAGCACAGACCCACCCACCTTAGGGGGGGAGGAAGAAAAAAAAAACAAAAAACAAACAAAAAAGGGATCCCACGCTACAGCATCTCCTGGAAACTAATCTCCAGCAGCAGGCTGTGACGCAGCAGCTCACCCAAAGCCTGCAGGTCACGACCTGGGAGCTTATTGCCCTGAAAGCAAGGCCCCCAACAGCTGCCACATCTCTCCCTGAGCCCGACCAAGAGGCCCGGCGCCTGCTTCCCCCACCAGATGACACCAGAGGACAACATCGAGGCCTACCAAGGCCAACAAGAGGCCTTCAAATGGGTGGCCCACCGCGATGACTGGGGAATCGGCAAGTGGCCACACATCCTCAGCCTGTTGCTCTCCGGAAAGGCATGCACGGCGTACTACGCCCTTTCTCTGGTGGAAGCAGCAGACTATGGAGAAGTAAAGAGGGAGATCCTGGCATGGTGTGGGCGAATTCCCCACCAGGCCGCGGCGTTCCCCTGGTGGAACTACAGGCCTGGGGTCAAGCCACACAGGCAGATGGATGCCCTCCTGTGCAAAAACAAGAGGTGGCTCCAACCAGACCTGTATATTGCCACCGAGGTGGCAGAGAAGGTGGCCATGGATCAATTCCTGAGAACTCTGCCGCCCACAGAACCCCAGGCCATGGGGATGCAGGTGCCCGGGACGCCCAAGGAACTAGTAAGTGCCCAGGAATGCAGCTCAGCCCTCCTAGAGTATTCCCGCCATGCCGGCCCGAATGCTAGCGCTCCACTCCGGGGAGGAACCACCGAAGCCAGCCTGTTTATGGGACGCCCAGGGATGAGCCCATGGCAGTGCAGCCAGACCCGGGGATATGGAAGAAGGCCCAGAAACCCTGCCTGACAGGATGCGCCCTCCACAAGTCGGACCCGCCAAGAGCACCTACCATGACTGAGTGGGTCGAGCGAAGCCGATTTACCGCCCTGTTGGACTCAGGGAGCACGGTGACCCTGGCCCGACCGACGATCCTGCCAAAAAAAAAAAATCAGCAGGAATGGAACCATCCCAGTAACCTACATCCATGGGGATGCACAGGAAGTCCCCGCTATGAGGTCCAAATACAAGGTAAAGCAGGCACCTGGCCACTCCTAGTCGGTGTCATCCCTGACCTCCCAGTACCACTGTTTCTACGCACGCTAACCCAATCTCGTCTGTGTTCCAACAGGTGAACCGGGAGGGGAACTTTGGGCAGGAGCAGAAGGAGGACAACTGCCTGAAACATTGCTGGGCCCAGGTGCGTCAGATCGAGGGGATCAACCAAAGTCCGGAGCAGAGACTCCCCTCCTCCTACTTTCTGGTCAGGGGAGGCCTGCTGTACCACCGGGCCAGCCGCAGAGGGGAAATCGTGGACCTCTTGGTAGTCCCCAAGACAAAGATACAAACACTGATGCACCAGGCCCATGCCCATTCTCTCGGGGGCCACCTGGGGGCACGAAACACCCTGGAAAAACTAAAAGGACCGCTTTGTCTGGCCGGGGATGGATGCAGACGTCCAGAGCTTCTGCCAACAGTGCCCCCAGTGCCAGCGCACCGCCCCAAGGAAGCCCCCACCGGCGTCCCTTATCCCTCTTCCCATCATAGGTGTCCCCTTCGAGAGGGTCGGCATGGACCTTGTGGGGCCGCTCCCCAAATCCACCCGGGGGCAGGAGTACATACTTGTCATCATGGAAAATGCCACCCGATACCCTGAGGCGGTGCCGCTATGCAAAGCCACCTCCCGTAGCATCGCTAGCGAACTGGTGCTCCTTTTCAGCCGTGTGGGGATACCGAAGGACATTTTGACAGACCAAGGTATGCCTTTTGTCTCAAAAATAACGTCTGATCTGTGTCGGCTGTTGCAGGTAAAACACCTGAAGACGTCAGTCTACCACCCGCAGACCGATGGGCTCATTGAAAGGTTCAACCAAACCTTGAAGCCGATGCTACGTCAGGTGTTAGACAGGGAAGGGAGGAACTGGGACCTCCTCCTGCCTTACGTCCTCTTTGCCATCCGGGAGTGCCCCCAAGCCTCCACAGGCTTCACCCCCTTCGAGCTCCTGTTCGGACGGCAACCTCAAGGACTGCTGGATGTGGCCCGGGAAGCATGGGAGGAACAGCCCTCCCCCTTTCGCTCAGTCATCACTTACATGCAGGAGATGCAGAGGATTATTGACAGAGTAGCCCCGATCGTCCAGGAACATGTGAAAGCCACCCAGGAGGAGCAGAAATGATTGTACAACGGCTCAGCGCAACCCCGGGAGTTCCAGCCTGGCGATCAGGTACTCCTACTAGTGCCGAATAGCTCCTGCAAGTTTCTAGCCCAGTGGCACGGTCCATATACAGTCCTCAAGCAGAAGGGTGCCGTGAACTATCGCCTGCAGCAGCCTGGTAAGCAAGCGGAGACAAAAACTCACCACGTTAACCTGCTAAAGAAATGGGTAGAGCCGGCGCCAGTGGTGTCTGTGTTCGCGGCCCTGGACACAGGTCACAACAAGGACACCTTGGTCCAGCTGAGTGAAGACCTCACCCCCACACAAAGACAGGATCTAACAGAGTTGGTGGGTCAATTTACTGATGTTTTTTCTACCTCTCCAGGAATGACGCAGCTGGTCCATCACGAGATCAAGACCCACCCGGAAGTGGTGGTACGTCAACAGCCCTATCGTGTCCCGGAGGCCCGCCACAAGGCTATCAAGGAGGAAGTCAGCCGGATGCTGAGGGACAACATCATAGAGGAGTCCAACAGGCCCTGGTCCAGCCCCATCGTAGTCATGCCAAAGCCCGACAGAAATATGCGCCTCTGCAACAACTTCCAGAAACTGAACCAGGTCTCTGAGTTTGACAGCTATCCCCTTGCCCGAGTGGACAATCTAGTGGAGTAATTGGGGAGGGCCCAGTTCATATCCACATTGGACCTAACAAAAGGCTACTGGCAAGTGGCACTGGCCCCAGAGGCGAGACCGAAGACGGCCTTCAGCACGGCGAACAGTCACTGGCAGTACTGGATTCTCCCCTTCGGGCTAGATGGAGTGCCCGCAACGTTCCAGCGGCTGATGGACATTGTCCTGTGACCCCATCGTACGTTCGCAGCTGCCTATCTGGACGATGTGGTCAATCACTCGTCCACTTGGTCGGATCACCTGTTCAACCTGGGGGAGGTCCTTAAGGAGATCCGGAAGGCCGGGCTGACAGCCAACCCCAAAAAGTGCCACCTGGGGCTGACCGAGGCACAGTACCTAGGGTATCATTTTGGCCGGGGCTTACTGAAGTCACAGACAAAGAAAACTGAGGCAGTGAAAGACTATCCCCGGTCTACGTCGAAAAAACAGGTATGTGTCTTCTTGGGCTTGGCGGGGTACTACCACAGGTTTGTGCCTAACTTCTCCTCTGTAGCCTCCCCCCTCTCAGATCTCATGAAGAAGGGCCAGCTGGACCAGATGAAATGGTCTGCAGAAGCAGAGCGGGTGTTCCATGCCCTGAAAGAAGCTTTCACCAGTACCCCAGTGCTGTGTAACCTGGACTTCGCCCTTCCATTCACCGTGCACACAGATGCATCCGAGACCAGGTTGGGCACGGTCCTCTCACAGACCTTCAGCGGAGAGGAACACCCGGTCCTCTACATCAGCAGAAAGTTGTCCTTAGCTGAGACGAGATATGCTGCCATGGAAAGAGAGGCCCTGGTAATAAAGTGGGCCATCGAGGAGCTGCGTTACTACCTGGCCGGTCGGCACTTCGTTCTGGTGACGGACCATGCTCCACTGCAGAGGATGGCCAAGGCACACCAGGGTAACACGATGGTTCCTCTCATTGCAGGATTTCTCTTTCCAGGTCCAGCACCAGGCGGGGACCCAACATGGGAATGCAGATGGCCTCTCTCGATGTGATGCACTGTGGGCCCAACACACAACGGCAGTAGGCTCGGAGCTGGGGGGGGTACTGTGGTGACAGGCTGGCGGCCGGCGCATAAGAAGCAAATATCGCTCCTCCTGCAACTGCTGCTGTGGTTCTGAAGAGACAGCTCCACTTCAGCACCACCAATGTTTTGGACAGCTGGAGAGCGCATGGCTGCAGGGCCAGTAGTGTTTTGTCATACATTCATGGAAGGCTGAGACAAATAAAACAAACTGGTGATTACTCTCTCTTTGGAAAAGTGAGCATAGTAGCAGTGGGTGATTTCTATCATTTAGCACCTGTGAAAGAAACTGCTCTTTATGCTGATACAAAAGGAGTGAACCTATGGGTGAACAACTTTTAACTTGTTCTTGATAAAGAAACACTAGATATAATCAAAAAGCAAACACAAGGCAAGCCAGAAGTGTACTGCGCTGAAGCCGGGAACAATCTGGCGATGAGTAGCTTTTACTCAAGCCTACCATGAGTAGATTTTCTATTACGCTAAGCACAGTCCTAACAATCTCTTCTCTCCCTCTCTCCTTCTGTCGAGCCACACACAATTTTATTTAGATACTAGAGATCCTGATCCTTTCTGCTCTCCGGACCTGCCTGATCCGTTCGGATGCCCTACCTCTGGATGGAACTCTCATCTACTCCAATTCCAGATTGCTGGGACTATGGTTGCTTCTAAGGCCAAACAGACTTCATATTAAACCATAAGGAACTTTCCTTTACTTTTACACTTTCCATTGTTACCCAGATGAGGATGCGTTCCCTTCTGAGTCTGGTTCCTCTCAAGGTTTCTTAACATCTTAGGGAGTTTTTCCTTGCCACTGTCGCCACCGGCTTGCTCAATTGGGATCAATTTGTACATTTAAAATCTGTATACCATGTTTATATGTTTCTGTAAAGCTGCTTTGAGACAATGTCCATTGTAAAAAGCGCTATACAAATAAAATTGAATTGAAGTGTGTGAAAAAGGAGTGTGGAAATGTGTAGTCGAGAGCAGGATTCAAACTTGGGTCCACCGAGCCAGGAAGGAGGCTGACAGTGCTGGGCGTAGCAGGAGGTGAGCCAAAGGAGAGCTGGCATTAGTGTGAGTGGTTGACCAGGAAGGCAAGGAGAAAAGAGACAGGGTAAGCACGGGGAAACTCGATCAAGAAACATTAGATATATTCAAAAAGCAAATGCGAGGCAAGTCGGAAGTGTACTGTACTGAAGCTGGAACAATCTGGCAATGAGTGGCTGAAGAACCGGGGGTATATATACACTGCTCCTTAAGCCTGGTGAAGGCGGCTTCAGCCTCAGGTGTCCACACAAAGGGGATAGAGGTGGAGGTAAGCCTGCTGACTGGTGCCACAACTCGGCAGTAGTCTCATATGAACCAACGGTAGAAGTTCGCAAACCACAGGAACCATTGAATCTGCGATCGATTAATGACTGATGCTTAGTAGTGCCTACACAGGGTGGCTCAAGGTCCCTTTCCAGAACCTTCACACTAACTGTCCCTCAGTGGTGGAATGAACTTCCAACCTCAATCCAGACAGCAGAATCTGTTACAGCAGAATCTTCAAAAAACAGCTAAAGACCCTCCTCTTCTGTGAACACTTAACTAACCCCTAAAATGCAAACCCCACATTATCCTATTAAAAAAAAAAAAAAAAAAAAAAAAAAAAAACTTTGGCACTTACACCTCTACTCTGCACACTTTGCTTTTCTAGAACTCGATTAAAAAAATCTTGTATGGTAGTACTACTTGTATGGTTCTCCACTTGATATATCGCTTTGCTTGTATTTCCTCATTTATAAGTCGCTTTGGATAAAAGCATCTGCAAAGTTAATAAATGTAACATGAATAAATGTAAGTTGTTTCTGGGTGGTAGGTCTGGGCGACTCAATGACTGCCCAGATCTTCTTGGGGTCCGCCCTTACCCGCCTGCTCTCAAGGACGAGCCCCAGGAACCTAACGGAGTTGACATGGAATTCACACTTCTTCACTTTGGCAAACAAGCGGTTCTCCAGCAGTCTCTGCAGGACCTGACAGACATGACGAATGTGCTCGGCACAGGTTCAGGAGAAGATCAATATGTTGTCCAGGTGCACAAAGACAAAATTATTCAGGAAATCCTGGAGAACGTCACTGATCAGGGCAGATTTCAGCCAGGAGGAGTGGTAGAGGGGACTCCAAGTGAGAACTCTCCCGGCTGACCAGTCTATCTAAGGATTGTGTTTAGTTAGCCAGGAGTGGCCCAAAACAAGGGGAGTGCTAGGTGAGGAGATGATCTTGAACTGGATTAGTTTGGGTGGTTTCCAGAAAGAACCAGGTGCAACAGAACGGTTTGGTGGGAGACCGTGGCCAAGAATCTCCCGTCAAGTGCGTTAACCATCGGGGGGATCCAGAGGTTCCATGGGGAGGCCAAACTGGGATGCTAAGTCCTGATCCAAGAAGCTGTCCTCAGAACCGGAGTCAATTAGGGTAAGTAGGGGGATGGAGATGAGGTGGTGGTACAGGGTAGCAGGAACTTGGAGCTAGGATGGGGAGATCTGAGTTGAGTGGCTTGCCAGCAACTCCCTTTCTACTGGCGAGCCCCTCCTTTTGGGTGAAGGGGACAGGTGGCGATGAAGTGGTCTGATGAAGTGGCAACAGTAGACACATGCTCCCACCTGGAACCAGTGGTCGTGCTCAGCCGGGGTGAGCTGGGCCCGACCTACCTGCATGGGTTCTTCTGCTGGCAAGGGGGAATTAGAAGGGACACGAGGAGTGGGCTGAAGCTCCTCGGCCGGGTTGGGCAAGCGGGGAGGCAGATGGGGGGCTTGGGGATAGTCGGCCCTCTCTCGGTGCAGCTCTCGCCGGTGGTTATCCAGCCAAATGGTGAGGGAAATCAGTGCATCTAGAGAGTCTTATTCATCTTTCATGACCAGCTCATCCTTCAACTACTCACTGAGCCTGTTCAGGCACACTCCCTGGAGTGCCTCCTTGTTCCACCCAATACCTATGCCTCTGTGCCATAGGTAAGGGGATGCTGGGCAAACACGAGAGAACACTGTAGTAGGAAGGCCGTACACCTCCCTAATTCACCCGCATAGGGTTCTGGGTCTGGGACATGGGCCTCGTGCTGTGATGGAAGCTGAATACAGCACTGGGGAGACCACGAGGGAGGCTGATAATGCTGGGCGTAGAAGGAAGTGAGCAGTAGCGTAAGTGGTGGACCTAGAACACGAGGAGAAAACAGACAGGATAAGTATGGGGAAACTTGAGAAAGAAACACTAGATATAATCAGAAAGCAAACGCAAGGAAAGCCAGAAGTGTACCGCACTGAAGTTGGAACAATCTGGTTATGAGTGGCTGAAGAATCGGGGTTTATATACACTGCTGAGAGATAAGCTGATGAGCCGCAGGAGAGTTGCTGATTCACTCCAACCGCTGAGAGGTGGGGCATCATGCCCAGACATACACACACAGACAGACAGACACACACACAAGGAACACAAGGGAGAGAAAACACTGGAAACATGGGGAAGGGAAAACTGGAAAACACAGGAAAATGCATAGCCTTCTGGATAGGTCATGACACTTAATTTGTCTAAATATGTACACTATGTGTTTAATTTATCTAAATGTTCAAATAATATTTTGCAGCACATGTCTAAACATGTCTGCATGTCAGTTATATGTTCAGAAATGAAAACATCCCATTGACAGTATACTTACTGTAATATTCAGATAGGCACTGAATATTTGTGATACTATTTTATGACACCCTTGGATGTAAAGCAAGTCAGTATGCTATTCGGGTAGGGTCAGTTTTAAGGTAACATATTGGTAATACTGCACGTTTCTAAGTAAAAGATATGCTCCTGTTCAGTATTCACTGTCTGCCTCCTGATTTCATTACACATTCAGTGCAAGAGAAGTAATATATGGTGTCTAGATAAGTGACTAGATATGGATTTTGTAGGAGTAAGATTACTGCACGTGAACTGGGATTTGACTAACTTACCTGGTGCATGGCGTAAGTTCAGGCAGCGTGCAAAGCTCATGTTCATGGGACTGTTAAAGAAAAAGAAAGATGATGAAAAGTGCAGTTACCTGCTCCTGTGGATAGGAGAAAAAGGGAGATACATTTTCAACACATGGGCACTGACAACAGTTGATGCAAATGTACTACAAACATATTATGACAAGTATGACGTGTATGTGATGCCCAAAACAAACAATCTTTGCCAGATACGTTTCATGAATGAACACAAGCAGCTAACAAAACCACTGAAGAATTTAAGACTGAACTAAGGCTGTTGGTGAAGGTGCTTATGCTGAGAAGGTCTTAGCGATCAAGCAAATGGAACTGCCAAAGAATATGCCCTGCTCTGGCAACTGCTAAAACAATCCAGTGAGTTAGTATGGGATTAACAGCATGACACTGCATTCCGCAAAATGAAAGATCTCATAACCAAAGAACCTGGCACAGTACTAGCCTACTACAATGCATCGAAATATGGCCTTGGTGCAGTCCTACTACAAGACGGCAAGCCAATCAGCTACGCATCAAGATGGCTAACAGAATGTAAAGTCAGCTATGCTCAAATAGAGAAGGAGCTCTATGCTGTCATGTTCAGCTGCAAATACTTTCACCAATATGTATATGGGCAAAAAGTCATAGTAGATTCTGACTACAAACCGCTAGAGTCAGTGATGAAAATAAAAACACTGACTGCATCCCCACCACGACTTCAAAGAATGATTTTGCAACTCAAGAAATATGACATCACCATCATGCACCATCCAGGAAAATAAATTCCTTTAGCTACAGAGCACAACAATCTCAGTGAAAGAATGGACATGCAGGTTCACATAGTGTACAGTATAAAAGGCTACCTGTCAGTGATGCAAAGAAACAACAGATCAATGCTGAGACAGAGCTCGGTACAGCTTGTACTGCTCAGAAAGGTAATACTGGAATGGAACATCACTGATTTCTGGAATTACAGAGAGAAATTCTCACTGACTAATGGAATCATCATCAAAGGTGAGAATATAGTCATACCCACCTCACTCAGAGAAGACATGCTGTCACGCATTCACATCGATCACATGGGCATAGAGAACTCCTAGCAAAAACCATGGGATGTATTATTCTAGCCAGGCATGTGCATACAAATCGAACACATGGTCGAAAGATGTGGTACTTGCCTGGAGAGACGTCTCTCAAATGCTAAGGATCCCATGATTCCTCATGAGATTCCAACCACACCCTGGCAGATAACCTTTTCACTTGGAACAATGAAGAATACATGGTCATTGTAAACTACAATAGCCACTACTTTGAACTGGACAAACTTATCACCACCACATCTGACACAATCATCAAAAAACTCAGGGCTGATTTCACCAGACATGGCATTCCAGATAAAGTTGTCTCTGATAATGGCCCACGATATCGATGCAAGGAGTTTGAAGTCCCTACCTTGGTTTATTGGCATATAGGAACATGCCCGTTGATAACTTCAAATCACCTGCTCAGGAACTCATGAGCCACCAACTCCGCTTGATACTGCCAAACACCAACCAAAACTCCTTCCCGCAATCATCAGCTTCACAGGTGCACACTCCAAATGCATACAAAAACAACAGCAGCAGAAAAGGTATTATGACCACTCAGCTCACCCATGGTCACAACTATGTACTGGACAGCTTGTGGGCATACAAGAGCACAGCCTCTGGAAGCTAGCTGTTGTCGTTCCAACCTGCCAATACACAAAAATACTACTACATCTGCACTTTGGTGGCTCAAGTATATCGCAGAAACTGCCTTCACCTTCTCAGCACAAAGGAAGATTATGTGGAAAATACCAGCAACTCTGCAAACACCAAGGATGACAAACAAATCAGCAACACTCCATCACTGTGGAAATGTCAACACAGCATCAAAGGGACATAAAGATGCAGCCTACCACATCTTACACCAGATCAGGCTGAATAGTCCAGCCAAGAGTCATTCTTGACTTGTAATCCGGGTGGGGTTTAGGCAGATTGCTGCCCATATAAGAGAAACAGAATGTAAAAACAAAAAACAAAGATTGGCACAAATTGACTAGGAAATAATGGACACATTCTCCATAAGCACTGTTGCATATTGGGCTATGTTAAATGTTAATTGTTGTTTAAATATGCATTAATCTATGTGCTCATGTTGAAGCAACAATGTTTATTTTTATTTATCCTTTATTTTACCAGGATAGTCCCACTGAGATATAAGATCTCTTCTTCCAGGGAGTCCTGGCCAAAATAGCAGCACAAATAGTTTCAGATGTGCCAATGGTATTGAGATTGTAGTGCTTGAAATTTATTATAGAGACCTTTTTGTGGTTCTTAACCAAGCCTTGGCTGTACATCCCATTGTCTCAAAGTTTTTTTTGTGTGTGTGTGTGTGTTTTTATTTTTTAAGAAAGGGGATGTAATATTCCCGTAGGCACTGAATATTTGTGACACTATTTTACGTCACCTTTGGACATAAAGCAAGTCAATATGTTATTCGGGTAGTGCCAGGTTTAAGGTAACCTGTTGGTAATGCTGCAAGTTTCTAAGTAAAAGATACACTCTTGTTCAGTACTCGCTGCCTGCCTCTTGATTTCATTACACATTCAATGCAAGTGAAGCAATACATTTACTATTTGCCGATGTCAAAATGGAAACTTAATTTTTGCTGGAGTTTCAGAGTAAATGTTGTACTTAATGTGAAATGAATGATCATGTCTATACTGATTGATAACAATGCAGTTTACTGTGTTTAAAAAAAATTTTTTTTTTTTTTTTTTTTTTTTTTTTTTTTTAATAAATCTGGCACAGTGAATTTAAGCAGTTCTTAAATACAAAACTACTCTTTCAAATATTTATTTTGATTCTGTAATTATTTTATTATCTATCCATCCATCTTCTACCGCTTACTCCTGTTCAGGGTCACGGGGAACCTGGAGCCTATCCCAGGAAGCATCGGGCCCAAGGCGGGGTACACCCTGGACAGGGTGCCAATCCATCGCAGGGCACAATCACATACACACTCACACACCCATTCATACACTACGGACACTTTAGACACGCCAATCAGCCTACCATGCATGTCTTTGGACTGGGGGAGGAAACCGGAGTACCTGGAGGAAACCCCCGCAGCACGGGGAGAACATGCAAACTCCACACACACATGGCCCCGGCGGGACTATTATTTTATTATATTTTATGAAAAGGTTTCTTGTTCACTACAGTAAATCCATTTTTGTGAAAGTTATGCTAATTTCAATACAGGTTTTAAATAAAAAAGATATGTTTTGATTCTCTCACACTAACCTGTCACAGCAATAAAAATATAATAATAATAATAATAATAATAATAATAATAATAATAATACAAATAATAATAAAAATAAATGGTACAAATTGCTTAACTGGTGTGGATAAAGTATATAGTGGTGGCTCCTGTCACCAAACTATTAAGGTACCTTCAGAACATGTGTAAAGATCACATATTACATTTCATTTTAAAATGTCAAAGCATTGCCGATAAAGGGGTTTGAACTCAAGAAGCAGGATTTGATGATCTGACCCAAATTTGTGATCATATAATGAATGGCACACAGTATGTACAAAAGTAAGTTTCTGTACATTTTAAAATGGCAAATAAAGTTTACGAAAAAAGGTCAAATTAAAAAGATGTTTGCCTTTATAGAAAAGGTAAAAAGGTAGGCCTTTTTACAAATTGAATTATTTTCATTAACCAATAGGTGACATTTGCCACAGATTGCCTATGTGCCAATGAGAATTTGAGATAAAACAGCAATAATTATTGTACTAATTGTAGTGACAGTAAAGATGACTTTATGCAAAATAATTTACAAAGCATAAGGAGAATTACTTGTGATACATTATACTTGCATATAACCAATTTGACCAATAGGTTGCATTGTCAGAAAATTTATATAATATTCTGAGAGGATGAATACAGTAAAACATACAGTGCATCCGGAAAGTACTCACAGCACTTCACTTTTTCCACATTATGTTACAGCCTTATTCCAAAATGGATTAAATTAATTGTTTTCCTCAAAATTCTACAAACAATACCCCATAATGACAACATGAAAGAAGTTTGTTTGAAATCTTTGCAAATTTATTACAAATAAAAACACAAAAAAAGCACATGTGCATAAGAATTCACAGCCTTTGCCATGACACTCAAAATTGAGCTCAGGTGCATCCTGTTTCCACTGATCATCCTTGAGATGTTTCTACATCTTTCTTTCATGTTGTCATTATGGGGTATTATGTGCAGAAGTTTGAGGGAAATAATGAATTTAATCCATTTTGGAATAAGGCTGTAACATAACAAAATGTGGAAAAAGTGAAGTGCTGTGAATACTTTCCGGATGCACTGTAGTTTTAATACAAATAAAAACCAAAGAGTTGCAGAGATACAGCCCCAGATCCTTGTATTTTTGTGAATAGCTGCATTATATAAAACAATTAACACAAATGAAAATTTGACCCGGTGGCCAATTTATTTATTTTTGTCAAATTAAACACTACCTTCTCAACAGAAAATAAAAATTTGTGCACTGCACTTTGTTCCATTCTACCTTTGTTAACCTTGTCAAAAAAAGTGTTTAAATGTGATTGGCTGATGGCAGCCATGTTTCTCAAAATACACAAATGTCATCATGGACAATTGTACCAATGGTTTTGTTGTTAGAGCCTATTTCATGTTTTGTTGTATTGTAATGCCACTAAGTGGCCAAGACCTGCTACTTTTCTATGAGTTCTCAGAAAGAGCCCATACATAAGTGTCAAATTTGGTGAAATATCTCATTCCATTTAAGAGTTATAGTCATTTGTATTAATGTGCACAAAAAAAGATGACACCTCACTTTTTTAACATAGAGAATCAATATTTTGATATTTTCCTCTAAACAACAAAGAACGCAATTATCCAGGTTATTATTTCAGTGGATTCATCTCGAACAGGTGAACAACCTACAAGCAATTGGCTAAAGTACGTAATACAATAAATCAAAATGACAGACAGGTAGTAGTGCAAACCATGGTATGTTTGGTATTGTTGTACTCAACATGTTACAAAAAATGTAAAGAGATAACTCTTGTGATAATGTCAATGACATCAAAAGTTATCAGCATACAGTATCTCACAAAAGTGAGTACACCCTCACATTTTTGTAAATATTTGATTATATCTTTTCATGTGACAATACTGAAGAAATGACACTTTACTACAATGTAAAGTAATGAGTGTACAGCTTTTATAACAGTGTAAATTTGCTGTCCCCTCAAAATAACTCAACATACAGCCATTAATGTCTAAACCGCTGGCAACAAAAGTGAGTACACCACTAAGTGAAAATGTCCAAATTGGACCCAAAGTGTCAATATTTTGTGTGGCCACCATTATTTTCCAGCACTGCCTTAACCCTCTTGGGCATGGAGTTCACCAGAGCTTCACAGGTTGCCACTGGAGTCCTCTTCCACTCCTCCATGACGACATCACAGAGCTGGTGGATGTTAGAGACCTTGTGCTCCTCCACCTTCCGTTTGAGGATGCCCCACAGATGCTCAATAGGGTTTAGGTCGGAGACATGCTTGGCCAGTCTATCACCTTCACCCTCAGCTTCTTTAGCAAGGCAGTGGTCGTCTTGGAGGTGTGTTTGGGGTCGTTATAATGCTGGAATACTGCATACTGATCATGCTCTGCTTCAGTATGAAACAGTACATGTTGGCATTCATGGTTCCCTCACTGAACTGTAGCTCCTCAGTGCCGGCAGCACTCATGCAGCCCCAGATCATGACACTCCCACCACCATGCTTGACTGTAGGCAAGACACACTTGTCTTTGTACTCCTCACCTGGTTACCGCCACACACGCTTGACACCATCTGAACCAAATAAGTTTTTCTTGGTCTCATCAGACCACAGGACATGGTTCCAGTAATCCATGTCCTTAGTCTGCTTGTCTTCAGCAAACTGTTTGCGGGCTTTCTTGTGTATCATCTTTAGAAGAGGCTTCCTTGTGGGATGACAGCCATGCAGACCAATTTGATGCAGTGTGCGGCGTATGGTCTGAGTACTGACAGGCTGATCCCCCCCACCCCCCAACCTCTGCAAGCAATGCTGGCAGCACTCATACGTCTATTTCCCAAAGACAACCTCTGGATATGATGCTGAGCATGTGCACTCAACTTCCTTGGTCGACCATGGCGAGGCGTGTTCTGAGTGGAACCTGTCCTGTTAAACCACTGGTCTTGGCCACCATGCTACAGCTCCAGTGTCAGGGTCTTGGCAATCTTCTTATAGCCTAGGCCATCTTTGTGTAGAGCAACAATTCTTTTTTTCAGATCCTCAGAGAGTTCTTTGCCATGAGGTGCCATGTTGAACTTCCAGTGACCAGTATGAGGGAGTGTGAGAGCGATGACACCAAATCGAACACACCTGCTCCCCATTCACACTTGAGACCTTGTAACACTAACAAGTCACATGACACCGGGGAGGGAAATTGGCTAATTGGGCCCAATTTGGACATTTTCACTTAGGAGTGTACTCACTTTTTATTGCCAGCAGTTTAGACATTAATGGCTGTGTGTTGAGTTATTTTGAGGGGACAGCAAATTTACACTGTTACACAAGCTGTACCCTCACTACTTTACATTGCAGCAAAGTGTAATTTCTACAGTGTTGTCACATGAAAAGATATAATCAAATATTTACAAAATGTGAGGGGTGTACTCACTTTTGTGAGATACTGTATATTTATAATATTCCAGGCTCCTTAAGGACATGGAGGTGATGAAACATCTCAAGTTCTGTAACAATACGATAATATGTTCTTAAAATACAGAATTTTATGACAAAATTCAAAACAACAGACTCCCAAAAAGGATTACATGGGACGACTGGGTATCATTTGACTTGGTATGCTGCAGTAAATGCTACAAGATTTTTGGCCAAATACTTTTTCAGAAAATTCATAATGGCAGAAAAAATGTCTTCGCAGAAAATGAGATGAACAATCAGACACAAACTTTGGTGTCAATATACTGTACTTAAGTGTTGCATAAATACAGTTTCAGATTGAATTTGGCATCATGCCATCATTATGTGATTAATGTGATTAACAATAATGGTTTGGTATGTCAGCATGCAATCCATAACATTTTGCCAGCATTGTCTGAAGATGCTCTGAGTCGATTTTGTTGAAAATCAGATCAACGGTAGGAGGTTTTCAAAAGGATTTCAAAATGGAGGACAGCTGGTTCAACTGACTATTGCATAATTGCTATAATTTTTCTCTGTATTTCCCATGCAATCAGTCATCAAGTCCAATCAAAAGCTATTAGCTTAAAATTTAACTATAACTGATAACCAAAAGGTGGTATTGTCACCAAATTGATGTGGTGTGGTTAGTGTGGGGTGACAATGACACACACAAAGTTCCCTTTCAAAGGGAACTCCATGTTGCATTTAGCATAACACTATGGGGAGCGCCCCTCGCGCTATTATAGTGCGATGCCTATTAAGCCTGCCATGATCAGGTGACGTGGCAATTAAGTGCGTCACGTGATACATACATATATACACACACACACACACACACACACACACACTAATTATATATATATATATATATATATATATATATATATATAAGGCACCTGTGAACCATGCCATCAGCCGTATTATCTTCAGGGAGACTGCATGCTGGTTGTTTGTGTAAAGAAACAAAAAGACGCTTAATTTCCTCTCTATCTTTTCTCAAAATATCTGGACTTTTATATATCCCTTTAAAAAAAGAGACGTAAAAAAAAAGGAATGAGAGAGAAAAATATGAGTGAGAGAATTCAGTAAGTGTGTTACATGCTCCGGTTTCATCACGGGGAATAGTGCACACTTTCTGTGTGAAGTGTCTAGTGGGGGAGCATGCGACGACTGCCCTCGAGAGGTGTCTGACTGTACATTGTAACACCTACATCAGGCAGCTCCGCTCGTGACTCGCTCAATTCTCAGAAGCCGAAGTGAGGTGGGTTTCAGAGCCTCGCAGATCTGGGCCGGCCGGGACCTTCTGTGGTCCTGGAAGGTCTGTCAGGTGCCCCATTTGAGCCCTTAGAGTCAGCCGCTGAGAAGCTTCTGACTCTAAAGGTAGCTCTTCTGCTTCCCCTGACATCTCTCAAGCGAGTAGTAGATCAACAAGCTCTCTTAGTTGCCCCTTCCTGCCTTGCCTTTACCCCTGGATTAGCCAAGGCCTTCCTGTATCGTAGGCCAGATTATATTCCTAAAGTGCCTGCATCTGCTGCCCAGCCTGTGGTGTTGCAGGCTTTCTGCCCTCCTCTGTTCCTCACACCGGATCAAGAGAGAATGCACCTGCTGTGTCCAGTAAGGGCTCTCTGTACTTACGTCCACCGCTCCAGCCAGTGGCGTACATTGGAGCAGCTGCTGGTCTGCTTGGCGGCGACAGTAGAGGTGATGCTGGGTCAAAGCAGCACATCTCTAATTGGATAGTGTAAGCAATCTCTATCGCTTATGAGATGCGTGGTCTCACTACACCTCTGGGCATAAGTGCTCATTCCACTAGGGGGGTCGCCTCCTCGAATGCTTTGTCCAACGGGGTATCCTTACAGGATTTGTGTGCTGCTTCAGGGTGGTCTACGCCACACAAATTCATTTGACATTACAACCTGGATATTCATTCTGCTCTGGGCTCGGGTGTCTTGCAGTGACCCTCGGGCTTGTGTCTTTTTGAACAGACCATAGCCTTGGTATGACAGAGTGGGTATTCTCATTTCCATAGTGTTATGCTAAACGTATCGTGGAGTTCCCTTTGAAAGGGAACGTCTGGGTTACACATGTAACCCTGTTCCCTGAGAAGGGAACGAGACATTGTGTAGCTTTGTCATACCGGGGTAGGCCTGTGAATTGTGTCTTCGCTTCAGATAATAGAGCCTGACGGCACAGTTCACAGGTGCCATATATATTATATATATATATATATATTATAATCACACAACGTGCTTAATTGCCATGTCACCTGATCATGGCAGGCCTATAAATAGGGATGATTTTACACAAGCTTCAGGTGCCGGCCGCGCATGAGGGGCACTCCCCATAGTGTTATGCAAATGCAACGTCTCTTTCCCTTCTCAGGGAACAGAGTTACATGTGTAACCCAGACGTTTAGTATCAACATACTAAAGTGTTGCAGAGATAAAACCTCAGATTCAGTTTCATTGATGAGGAGCATCTGCATCAGAACAACTGCAAAATTGAGTAAAGATATTTGTAGATGATTTTAGGCAAAACGGTAAAATAAAATCATGAGTACAATCGCTTTTAATATGATTGAATTGCTGATCACATTCAATCAAAGCTGACAATGTGACCAAATTGATGTGGTCCGGTCAGTGTGGGGTCACAATGACACACAAAGTATTGTGTCAATATGCCAAAGCCTTGCAGAGATACAGACTCAGAAATATTATTGGCATTATGCCATCAAATTTGTTGATGTGATAAACGATAACTGTTTGGTATATCAACACAAAATCCATAACTATTTGCTGGCATGGACTGGAGATGATCTGAATCAAATTTAATGAAAATCAGGCCAACGGTCTAGGAGGAGTTCAAAAAAGTAGGTTTTCAACAAAATTAAAAATGGGACAGTAAGTTCTATCGACTATGGCATAATTGGTATCCTCGTTCTCAGCATGAGTCATAGTTAAACTGTTCAGAAGTTATGACCAAAATTAGGCATTTTTTATATCTCAAGATATAGCCAGAGATTATGGAGATATAGTCTCTCATCCACTTTGGTGTGCTCTTCATTGAATTTGTTTGTGTGTTATTCAAGAAAGGGTTGACTAATAAACTTGAATTACATACGTTTTTATAGGCATGGGGTGAAGATGATATGAATAATTTTTTGTGAAAATCATGGCCTAGGAGGAGTTGAAAGTTCAACTATTTTTGATAAATATTGATAGTGTGAATTCATAGAATTGTTTGGTGCTAGTTAGACAAAAATCCTATGACTAATTCACAAAAGTAGGTTTTATGAAAAATCCAAGATTGCTGAACATTTTTATAGACGGAAATGAAATCAGAGATATACATTTTGTTCAACTTGCCCAAGGATTCCAGAGATATAAGACACTTGAGTCTGTGACAAACGGTTCAAAAGGTCATTTTTCGAAACATGCTCACTATAGCGCCACCATCTGGCCGATCGGGCCGAAGCTTTTGGTGTACTCTGGTGTACTTTGTAGCACTTGTATGCTCTGATACAACTTTATTGAGCTACTGGACCAGTTCTAGGTTCGGATGGAGTGCGGTAACGGTGAAAAAATTAGACCAGAGACCAGGTACTTTAAATACAAAAGCCGGGAGTTTACTGAAGGTCAACAAAGACAATTCATTAAACAGACATCAGAACCACTGAATAGTCCTGCAAGTAGCAAAAGTTAGGTAGAACCCACTTTAATCCTTTTTTCCCCTCTTTCCCTTTCCTTCACCTAGGTCACAAATAATTTGGTTTACCTAGCTTATTTTATTAGATTAGACTGGTCTATCTTATTTTAGGTTAATAGGGTGTGCCTATTTTCTCTTTTGTTCCTTGAGTTAACTCTGTTTTTTTTTTCCCTTTCCTTACAGGTGAGAAAACATTTATGTCGTTTCCAAATCAAAGTCAATTCAAGTAAAACACTCTTAAACCTTGAATCATAATATTCACAATGATGAAACAGAATACAATGTGAAGTAACACTTCAGATCCAGTTCAAGTTCAGTTTCAATTATACCTTCGAATTCAATTAAGTTCAGTAAAGTTCAGTTCAGTTCCAAGGGAAAAAATTAGTCCCAACACTCCTACCACCCTGGCAGCGAGTTTACCGGCATCCCATCGTACACAGCAGATCCTCTCTGGCACGAAGAAGCCGAGTTGTCTCTAGAAACTTTGTCCATGGGTTTGGCTCACCATCTTGTATCCCGTGTCTGTGTGTATGTGCATAGTCCCCACACGCGGCAGACCAAAGTCCAATTTCAAACAGGAACATAAACAACAACAACAACAACAACAACAAAAAAAAAACTGACCTGTATAACAGGTCATAAAAAAAATAAATTATTCTAACCACGTGAATAAAGCAAATACCCCTTTACAATTTCTGTGAAATGTAACATTACTGCTACATTACTGTACCTGTTTAACTAGGCCTCAGAATAGCGACAGAGAAGTACCTCTCTCCTGCCGTCAGGCCGATAACATCTTTTTCCTTTACATAAGCTAAAACTCACATTTAATCAACTTAACACAATATAAATTCACACTTTGCTTCTTTAACTAACTCAAAGTTATTACTGGTAAATAGTGTTTGCGGCTTTCTCCAGAGTTACATCGTTAGCTCTTTGCTAGCCTTTACAGCATTCACTTCACAACAGCATTCACAACACTTGAAGTAAAAAGGGTTGAAACTCACCAAAAACGTTGTGGTTTTCTTGTATTTAATCTTCATAAATACCCAAACAGGTAAGTATTGTTTTGGAGCTTTTAAATCAACTCTTCACAAAAGCTTTTAATGTTTTAGCTTGTTAGTCTGTCTGCTTCTCCTCTCTGCTCAGTGCTGCTTCAAACGAATCTCTTAAAGGGGAAGCGTCACCACAATTCCTTACAGCCATACTCCTATTTGTTTACATTAAATCACTGTCAAACTGTTTGTAACCATTCTTAATTGTTTTTTACATGTATGTGTTTTAACTGATTAGCATATTTATGCATTTTATGAATTATTTATTGGTGATAATTCAATGTGGGTTACAACTAACTTCCCTAAAAGTTTCAGCTGTCTAGGACTCACGGTTTGGTCTGCACAATCAGTTTTGGGGTAGAATAATAATAATAAATATAGCTGCAAGCAGCAGTTATCGGGGTTCAAGCTGTTTAGGGCCCTTAAAGATGTTAAAAGATGTCACTTAATATATTGTAAGCACCTAAATCAAAGAAAAACCAAGATAATTTTAAGAAATATTGGCATTCATTAAGCTTGTCTATTAGCTGCTGAAAATTGCTCAACCAAAGGCGGCCATGTTTTTCAAGATTCACAATTGTCCTCGTATATGCTGATTGGACCTTGCACAAGGACAATTCTTGCAAGATTTATTTAAAAAGTCTTTTGGACCAGTCGTTCCACATTTACTCACAATTTCATATTTTTTTTCTGTTATAGCGCCACCAACTGCTCACAATCTCATTGAACTTGTGGTACTACAGTTATATTTCTTCAGCAAGTGGTAATATACTTGTGATAATCTTGTGGTACTACTGTAATATTTCTGCAGGAATACTTGGAATTTCCTGTAATAAACCTGTGGTCCTTATATTGTATTATATTTTTGTCATATTCCTGTAACCTTTTGTTTCAAGATTGTTATGGTAACATTCTATGGTATTCCTGCAAGAAAAACATTGTTCGTCCATAATAAGCCTGTGATCTTACTTACTGTGCATACTTGTCATAATCTGAAAATATATGTAGTATGCATTCAAGACAAGTCTTTAGTGGTCACATGTTGATATACAAGGTAAATTGCTATAGGTCATGTTAGAATGTGACATACCATATACACTTGTATTACATTTTATACATTTGTATTACATTTATTCACAACACATACCATCACTGTTCACAAATATGTTTAACTCCTGCAAACTAGGGTAAAAGCACAATAACACAAAGAATGAAAGTGCAACTACATATTTAGACAATACTTTTATTAGTTAAATTAGTAAAAAAAAATAAAAATAATAATAAAAAAAAAACCTGTACATTTCATGACTGCTAAGCGTTCGCTTATTTTCAGTAATTCAACAGTCTGGAGTAATTTATTCCATTAATACCACAGCTACCACACACAGCTACCACACATCAAGACATTTGTTTTAGGTTTATGTAAAAAAAATAAAATAAATAAATAAATAAATAAAATTTTAAAAACTTTCTAGCTTTTTGTCCCTAAAATTATTTTCTAATATTGTACAATACAGGTTCATAACAATTTCTACACCTCACTGATATACAATTAATTAAAACAATTAGCTTATTCATGCAATCTGCAATTTTGGGCCAAAATCTAGGCTGAGAAGTGAAATCAGCAAGTGATTTTTTGTGTGTGATAAAAGTCATGAATTTAAAGAGCATGCTAAACACCACATAGAACTTAACAAAAGAACAATCTCAACACTACTATACTACAGGGCTGTGCTAATACAATCACATATCAATATGTGTTTTTCACAATATTTTATCAATACATCAGGTACTTTAATCATATTACTTAATTTCCAGCAGTTCAGTTAATTCTGTAAGCAACATTCCTGAGCTTCTATTAAAGCAAATCGTCAACAGACTCACTGTTCCCACAGATTTACTCTGTTCTCAGTTATGTAAAATATTCCTTTATTACATCCATACCACTAAATACAGAAACACCCTCTCAATAATATTTTAATTCAATATTACAGTGCCTGGCAAAAAAGTCACACAATGTAATATTTCATTGCACCTTCTTTAGCTTAGCTTACATAGTGCATTCATTGTGGCATTGTTTCTACAACCTTGTGAAATACCAAAAAACAAAACAAAACAAAAAATCAATAATTGCAATAATTTATGGTTCGAGATCGAACCACTTCTGAAAGCCTTCTACAGCACATCCTAAAAGACTTGCAATAGGGTAATATGGTTGTTTAAGAAATGAGAAGCACATTGCATTAAGCGCCTTTGAAACAGAGAGAGATTAAGCTATGCGAATATATGATGCAATGATACTCTTAATCAAAACAATAGATCGCTATGGAGCTATTCACACCGGGCATGATCAATTGCAGAGCAACAAAGTGTATTTTTTTAACCAGTGTGTTTTTTTCCACGTCGCCCCACAATGAAATGAGATGTCCAATTAGATTTGAGCTTTAGATCATGTATCTGGAGCCGCCGCTGTTGCACAAAAGGTGGCGGTGTTGAAAACCAGTGTAAAAACTGAAGAAAAGTATTCAAAATGAGAGAAGAGAATGGATGGTGAGTTCTTGTTATCATTGGTGGTTGACAACAGATTTATTCTCATGTGTTCTTTATACACAATATCATTTCTATACATTTTCCACTGACTTATGCGATCCGATGCTGAAACAGCATACAGACTGCTGTGTGTGCATTCTTCTGGGTGTGCATGTGTTATGAGTCAGAGAGTGCTCATTCAGTCTAGATCTGTCAATCATTTAACATGTTGTATATAATATACAGTATATTACCATATATGATTATATATGATTGTAGTGTAATGAAACCTGTAAATGTAATCTTTTGTATGGAATCAGAGGGAAGGGAATCTATTCAAAATGATTTTATAAAAGAATAAGACATAAAGAAAAACATAATTGATAGTGATGTCAATCGATTAAAAAATAACTAATTTATTGCACATTTTTCTGTAATTAATTGTGACTAATCACATCTAACATTAAAGTTTTTAATGTCTTTTTATATTGTAATACTTTCACATTGAATGTCTAAAATAATGTAGAAACAAAATAAAGATGGTAGATGTTATACATCTATATATACACACACACACATATATATATATATATATATATATATATATATATATATATATATATATATATATATATATATATATTAGTATGCGGCCAATTTTAGATCTGCGTCATCTGAACCGTACTCTTCGAACATACAGGTTCAAGATGCTGACGCTCAAACTTATCGTGCCACAGATTCAGTCCGAGGACTGGTTTGTGACGATAGATCTGAAAGATGTATCTTTCAGATACATCAACAAACAGTCGGGGTTACGCATGTAACCCTGTTCCCTGAGAAGGAACGAGACATTGCATAGCTTTGTCATACCGGGGCAGGCCTGTGAATTGCATCTTCGCTTCAGATAATAGAGCCTGGCGGGGTTACATGCATAACCCCGATAGTTTGTTTAATAATATTTGCTTTATCTTACCTTCTCCTCTGGGCTTTCTAATAGGAGGGGCCAGGAAACAAGAAATGAGATATATACAGTCCTGAGGGGGAGAAGTTGAATTGAGCATGTTTTTGTTTTGAATGCATGTGTTTTTCAATTCCTGTGGGTCTATGTTGTTGAAATAGAGCATGTTAGAGAATATGGTATTATTGATGGTTGTAGAATAAAGCGGAAATGGTATTAATATCCATGTTAAACTTAGAATACCCAGTTTGTAATTGACAGAAGGTTGTCTTTGGACTGTTTGAATGTGGGGGGGAAGAGCCGCATCTAGATAGAGAATCCAAATGTGTGGTGAAGGAAAAAAAATTGAGAAAGAAAAAAGGATTATTTGCCAATGGTTTACTTTTTCTTTTGTTTTAAGTGTTATCTTGATTGTTTCTTTTTCTTTTTGTTTCATATATTGTGTTTTTTCTGCATTTTTGAGCATGCCTAACCAGAAATTAAAGCCAATTCAAGAGACCTCAGAGTTTTTGATTTTCTTGCTGCCTGCCTAGCCATTAATAAGACCTCTTTGTGACAATTTGGTGTCAGAAGTGGGATGGAAGTCTATGTGGACTGTATTTTACATAAAATGTTGCTATTTTATGTAAACATGTATATAAAAATTATTAGACATTGAGCAATGTTTAAAAAATTCATGATTATGTTACAAAATCACATTTTACTGTCTGGGATCTCTAGAGACCGAGTGTACAACCTATACGAACACCACATATCAGCGGTTTGCTACAACTCAAGTATTTGTCTTTTACATGAAAAAGGTACTTGTTACATGTGCTTATGTTACATGTGAAGGGCCTTACAAATTCCTTACAAATTTGACTTGTCTTCACATATACAAATTTATATGTGTATAGTCTGGCTTTTATCTGTTATTGACAGGCATGTATATGCTACTTATAATCAAATTAAAGACAATTAAATTATAAGAAAATGGATTTCTCACATGGAGAGTTTAACCAGTTGTATCATGTGATGAAACTTAAGCATGATAATGCAACCATACATTTCTTTAAAAGTGTACTTCTTCGTACAGCCTAATTCATAAAGTACTTTAATCACCAATAATAAGCATATTCTCTTTCATGTTTAAACAAACAAACAAAATATTAACCATTTCTTTCTTTCTTCATTTTCACAAAGAACTGGGAAGAGACTAGAGATGGCTCAACTGAGGTAACAAAACAATATAACATTGTTCATTCTAGTATATACTTTTGGCAGGTTATATGCCATTACTGAATTGTGATATGAAATGAATCACTGTCAGTATGATTATGACTGTCACGTAATAAATTGTAATGGACGTTAGGATGGACGCAAGTGCAGAGAAGAGTTTTTATTTAAAGAGAGGCAGGCAGACAAATCCAAATCATCAGACAATAGCGTGGTCAAAAAACAGGCAATGGGTCAGGTGATTGGCAAACAGACATAAACAAGGCAAAACCATCATCAAGAATGAGGGAGAGAACGAGATCAAAACAATAATACATGAACCGAGAACAAATGCTTGGTATACGGAATACTCACGTAATACTTCGCAAAGTCATAGTGTTCGAACAGTCTCTTATATACTGTGGTTGTGAGTGTGTGTGATTAGAATGAGTGTGTGTGTTCTCTCTCTCTGTGTGTGTGTGTGTGTGTGTGTGTGTGTGTGTGTGTGTGTGTGTGTGTGTGTGTGTGTGTGTGTGTGTGTGTGTGTGTGTGAGTGTTCTGGGAATTGCAGTCCATGGTGGCCATGTTTGTAGGTCGCCCTGCAGTATAGGAAATGTAGTCACTGGTTTGCTGTGAAATGACAATGAGGCTGAGGAGCCTATTTGTGGAAGGCATGGAAACAGGACATTTGAGTGGGAGCTATGAGGTACATTTAAGTTGAGAAAGCGGGTACTATCAGAAAAAAAGGTGTAAATAATGTACCTTTAGTTTGTCACTAAGGCTGTTTACTGCTAACAATGTAAATCTTTATTTACCTAAAAACCTGCATGTGTATGTGGTATACTTATTTTGGCTTCTTTACACTGCTCACTGTTCAGGAATTTGAAGGATTATAGATTCACTTAACCAAAATGTAAAAAAAAATTCCTATGTCCAAATGAAGTTATGTTGTAAATAAAACCATGTAAACTTCTATTAAATATAATGAATAATAAATAATATCTGTAATAATCTAAATTTTAAGTATATAATTTTTTTTTATGTATATAATATCTCATGCTGTGACTGTTTTTATTTTAGGATTAAACAAATCGAGCATGTCGGTGTTATCTACATTTCAATTACATTCTCTTGAACCCACGCAGTTCCATTATGAAACCAGTGGCTGTGCATCCACCCACAGTTATTCAAGTTAACATGAAACCAAAACTGATCCTATTTAGTATGTCTTGGTCTTATAGTACATGATTAATAAGTTCCCATTATTCCAAAGAAGCAAAAACTGTGTTTGTTTTTTTGTATTTAAAAAATTATATTGAGCCATGAAAGCCATTTTATATTGATTTTTCACAACAGGGATTATCAATTTTATTCTTATTATTGTCACGATTTCCCCTTGTGCTAGCGTGGGAGCACAACGCCTGCTCTGGGTTTTACAGTGACATTGACTTTGATTACATTCTACACGTGCTGTACATCTGTTATGATTTGTGTGCTGTCTCCGCCCCTGTATTGTCATTTGTGCCCCTGTATTTTTTTCACCCCTGATTACGTTTGTTATTTAAACCCCTTGTGTGTTTATGTTCAGTGCAAAGTATTACATGAGTGTTATCACTGTGCCAAGCCTTTGTTTCTCATATTTCGTTTCATGGTTTTGATCTTGTTTATAGCCTAGTGTTCTTTGATTCTAGTTTAGCCTCGTCTGTGCCCGTTTGCTGAGTGCCTGACCCATTGCCTGTTTTTGATTAAGCTATTGACGTTAGGGAGACCAAGCAAACCATCCCAGCTTTGGATTCAATCCAGTTTCCCCAGTCGACTGTCATAGATCTCCCAGATCTGTATGATATGTTTTTTGGCTAACTTGAATATTTTCTTGTTGACTGCAAGTTCTATTTTGCTCGCCTAGCAGACCACCAGCCCGACGAGAAACAATGGATCAAGTCCATGTGGTCCCGGCTCTTCAGCCCAGCCCGCCAGTGGGTGCAGCTCCTAGTGGCCAAGGGATCCAGGGAACTTGAGAATATAACTCAGTTTGTGGGACTATTTGTAATGAGGTTTGGGAGTCTAGGATCCAAGGATGATCTGGAACATCTTTTGGGGGATCAGCTTAGCAGATAAACCTCCACTGCCATTCACCACCTATTATGAGCAGTCAAACAGGGTGACCTTCTCCCCAGAGCTCCAGCCTGAGATCCACAAGGTGGTCTCATCTGCAGAGCTCCAGCCGGAGGTCAAGGTAGCAACCTCAGCTCCAGAGCTACAGCCAAAGACCTACAAGGTGGCCTCAACCCCAGAGATCCAGCCTGAGACCCATGAGGCAGTCTCACCTGCAGAGCTCCAGCCAGAAGTCAATGTGGTGACCTCATCTACCAGAGCTCCAACCTGAGACCCATGAGGTGGTCTCACCTGCAGAAGTCCAGCCAGAGATCAACGTGGCAACCTCGTCTCCAGAGCTCCAACCTGAGAACCAATAGGTGGTGTCCCCTGCAGAGGTCCAACCTGAGACCCACGAGGTGGTCTCACCTGCTGAGATCCATCCAAAGGAGATCAACATGGCGACCTCATCTCCAGAACTCCAACCTGAGACCCACGAGGTGGTCTCACCTGCCGAGCTCCAGCCATAGGTCAGTGTGGCAACCTTGGCCCCAGGGCTCCAGCCCAAGATGAAAGAGACAGTCTCACCTGCAGAGTTCCTGCCGGGGGTCATCATGGCAATATCCCCCCCAGAGTTCCAGCATGAGGTGGTCTCACCTGCTGAATTCCCATCAGAGGTCAACATGGTGACCTCCTCCCCAGCACTCCAACATGAGACCCACGAGGGGGTCTCATCTCCAGAGTTCAAGCATGAGATTAACAAGGCGACCTCAGCTCCAGAGCCCCACTTGGAGGTCAACATGATGACCTGATCCCCAGATCTCCAGCACGAGACCGACGAGGTGTTCTCACCTCCAGAACTCCTGTTGGAGGTCAAGGAGGAGACCTCCCACATCAGGTTCCAGTCAAAGGCAGACAAGGCAGCCTCCCAAGTCATATTCCTGTCTGAGGTCGACGAGGTGGCCTCTCAAGTCAAGTTCCTGTCTGAGGTCAACAAGGTGGCCTCCCAAGCCAAGTTCCTGTCTGAGGTCAAAGAGATGGCCTCCCAAGCCAAGTCATATTCCTGTCTGAGGTCGACGAGGTGGCCTCTCAAGCCAAGTTCCTGTCCGAGGGCGATGACACTGCCTCTCAAGCCATGTTCCTGTTTGGGAGTAATGATATGGTCTCCCAAACCCTGTTCCTGTCTGAGGGCGATGAGATGACCTCCCAAGCCAGGTACCTGTCTGAGGTCAACATCATGACCAACCAAGTTATGTTCCCACCTGAGGTGGATGTCATGACCAAGCAAGTTCTGCTGACGCCTGGGTCTGCTGACATGGCCAACCAAGTTCTGCTCACGCCTGAGTCTGCTGACACGGCCAACCAAGTTCTGCTCATATCTGAGTTTGCTGACATGACCAATCAAGTTCTGCCTTCCTGTTCCACTGAAGCTGACGATCCAGCTTCCTAGGGATCCCGGCGAACCTGCCCCAGCCTCATGCCTGCTCCTCAGCTCCATGAGGAACCTGCTATCTGTGGGACAATTCCTACCTTGGGAACTGAGGGGCTGGGAAGACATTTTGCCAAGAGGGTCAGGATCACTGAGGGAGGGAGTGTTTTTGGACCCTCCAGGAGTAGCGCCCTTGGGGGGTGGGGGGGGGGTTGGCTCTGTCATGATTTCCCCTTGCGCTAGCATGGGAGTATGCAGCGCGCTCCAAAGCTTGAAGCGCGAGCTTGCGCTTCCGGGTTTTACAGTGACATTAACTTTATTTATGTTCTGCATGTGCATCTGTTATGATTTCTGTCCTGTCTCTGCCCATGTATTGTCATTGGTTGTTTCCAGTATGTGTCATCAATGTTCTCAGCTGTTTTGCATTTCACCCCTGATTACATTTGTTATTTAAACCCCTTGTGTGTCTATATTCAGTGCAAAGTATTACATGAGTGTTATCACCATGCCAAGCCACTGTTCCTCAAGTTTTGTTTCATGATTTTGATCTTGTTTATAGCCTAGCGTGTATAAAAGGTGTGTACAATATAATCTTTAGTGTATAATAATTGACTATTTTTTTGTTCATAATAAGTGACTGTAGTATAGTTTTATAAATAATACATGTTAAATAAGCCTATATTTCATGATGCCTTCTAAGAAATATCAATGCTATCATTAAATTATAACTATTGCTATTACTGTTATATAGGTATCATAGTAAATTCATAAAATTTTATTATGGTTCAGCATTTTTTAATCATATATTAAATTCAGACCCATTATAGTAGCTGCCTTCTGATCACATTACTGGCAGCATTATATTTCTGCCAAGGTCATTGTTTTGGAAATACCACACAAAAACAATTGCAATACCACATTTCCACATATTTCTTATAGTAAATTCCTGTCATATAGAAAGTGCTGTGGTAATCCTGGCATAGCTCTGTTCAAATGCTTTGGTATTACCACACAAAGATAATAGAAAAAACACATATGGCATCTAATGATAAATTCTTGTGATACTGTACAAAAGACAGTCCTGTGAAAATCCTGTCATAATTAGCTCTTCTCACTTGTTGTGTAGTAAGTTTTTGTTGTACTGCTGCAGTACCACAGGATTACCTCAGAATATTTTTGGAAGGGGCGGTCAAAGATGTCCAGAGTGATGGAAAGCAAAAATGCTTTCTATATGAATCACCTGTACAAGTTAAACATTCTGCTACCGATCTGGTATCTGAAAATCATTTGCAATTCCTCTGTAATTTTGCATTTTTGTTTGGGCATTTTGGCTTGGGTGTCATTTGCTGTTGTTGGTAAGCTACTGTTTGATGCCGCAGAGTGCTACGTTTAACACTAGTTCGTGTGCTTCCTGAGAGTAATGATTGACAGTTTGAGCAATAGTTGCCGCAGGCTTTGTACAATCGACCATTTGTGGCATGCGAGAGGTGGGATTTAAAGAGAGGGGTTAAGGAATGCAAATATGTGCACACAGAATGTATGCTAATGGCAGGGTTTCCAATTCCATGTTGTTGTTTTTTTTTGCCCTGATTACATACTTTCAAAGCAGATTCACATAAATTCATGGTATTATACCTATAATGCATTTATGCTGTACAGTGAGCATTTTAGGGGTGGGCATGTTGCTGATCAGTGATCAAAGTGTTGAAATCATTTTATAATATATTAGTTCATCTACAAATATAAACATTTGGATCAACATGACAATAAATGGTTTTATTTTATAACTGTTACTTAAGAAAATACATTAAACTATAATAAGTACTTCATCAATGTTATTTATGTTTACAGATGCCATGTGGAAAAGGGTTTTGCTGGTCCCAGGCTATGAAGAGGCAGATTGTTGAGCGCAATTTGCTGAGGACTTCACAATAATTGACTGAAGAAGTAATGCCCCATGTAGAAGACACGTTCACAAACACTTGCCAAAAAGGTTCCAGTACTTTCCAAACCTTCTCAAATTTTGCCAGAGCTTACCAACACTTCCCAAAACCTTTCAAAGTTTACCAACACTTCTCAAGACTCTTGTCAAAACTTACCAAAATGTGAACAATATATTCTGAAACATCTTGTCAAATTCATGAACTAAAGTAGTTATATCATACACTTTCTGTCAAACTGTCAATCAAAGTAGTGTGTGCTGATTTATGACCCTTTGTGCTTCCCTGGCCGACATTTCTGTAGGTAACCTAATTTATGACCAGGGGTGAGGGTATCCCTATCGACTGTATCAGTGGGTCATTTTGGCACCTGAATGAAAAATTACTTTTTGTGGTATTGTTTTATATGAAGCTTAAGGATGGTTTGGGTGAAATACGTCTGAAAAAATGTATCAAATGGTTTATATTGGACATACGTTTGTGTTACTATTTGGGGGATTTCGTTTGTGTAACCACATTGTTAGAAAAAGCATGATGTTTGAATGTGTACATATATGAGTAGAATATTTAAAAAACGTTTAAAAAAAAGAATCTGTTTAAAAGAATCACGTGTATTACACGTCTTTCAAACATAACCCTTTCGGAGGTAAAAATGATTAAAAGAGCTTTTTAAAAGAATCTGTATTACATGTCTTCCAAAAACATAGCCCTTAGGAGATAAAAACGTTTAAAAGAGCTGTTTAAAAGAATCACGCATAGTACATGACTTCTAAACATAACCCTTAGGAGGTAAAATTTTAAAGGGTTGGCTAAAAGAATCGCCCATATTGTTTAAACTAGAAGATAAGTTTCCACAAAATGTCTTCCAATCGCTGGAAAAGCAGTAATGATGTTAAAAACCGATTCATCTATCTTTCTCTATACATTCTGCCCATCCACACACATGTTTCACCTGCAGACAGTTTCTGTAGATTGCGTAAGTTTATGACCAGACTGTTCTATAGGCTATCTGCATCTAATTTATGACTCTTTGTGTTTTTCCTGACCCACAGTTTGTAGGGCACACTTATTTTATGACCAGGGGTGTGGTGTAATCCTATCAGTTTGTTTATGATAATGAATTAGCGTCTGGGGGTGTTAATGACTATACGAAACCCCCACCAATACGTAAGCTCTATGTTTAAAAATGGATTCAGTCATACAGAAGTTTCTAAGACCGCGGCTATGTACCAGTGTTTGCGCTGTGTAATTTAGACGAATCATCAGTTTCTCATTTAAGCTCACCGCTAAAGTTTTGTTTTATTTTGAGGAATACTTCAAAGAGGAGATGTCTGTCTATCGTTATAGTAAGTGTTGTTTTATTATTATGCATTATTAAGAATGTTTATTTATTTATTTATAAACGAATTATGAGAACTGCAGTAATAGTTAAACAGGTCTCTAACGCTACAGCTAATGCTGACATTATGTCTATTCCGGACATCATTGACGAAATTAAGTTTCTGAACAAGGCAAGTGGTATGTACATGTGTTATTATTTATAAGTATTCGTGCCTATGTATGATGTGTTGTGTATGTGTAGAACGATTATGCTTTTATTTGACATAAAGGATCGAACTCAGGTGGAGTGGCTTCATGAATCAGGTCAGATAACCCAGTGCTCAGTAAGTGTTGTAATAATTAGTTATTTGACGGTTATGTTTAAATGTGGTTTTATGCTGTTTTCTTATGTTTTTGTATGTTTGTTTGTTTACTGCTCAAGGATTGTCAAATCCTGTAAACAAGATCGATGCTCGAGAGTTCAAAAATCATGTGGTCAGTGCTAGAATGAATAAGTGTAAAACAGTTACGGTCACTCAGATCCATCCCCCAGCTGCCATTTTAGAGACATAGGCTTAGTGACATCTACAAAGCCTAAGCGCAAGTGGTCAAAAAGTTCCCCCGTTTCGGCAGACAGCATGTAGCATGTCTAAAAAAAAAAAAAAGAGTGTTTTATCTTCCTAATTTATACTGATTTCCTAATTCATGTTTACTTTTTCAGAGTCAGTTGTGAATGAACGGTCCGCCACTGAACTGCGCGATATAGACTCCATTTTGAGCTGGGATCACGAGTTGTTAGAATCGTGGGATGCTTGTGCATTTTCCCCAGCTCACAGAGAAACGTGTGCCAGCGAATGTCTGACTGCGGGAGACAACGACTCTGAGGCTCTACCTTCAAACCAAGGAGCTTACAGTCGCAAGTCGCTGGCAGTTATAGACAACAGAGCCTTATTTGAACTGCTAGAAACCGGTTTCAAGAGAGTCGAGGGGTGTATTGCGGACATTGAAAAGCATTTTGCTGTCGTCGAGGAGCGTCTGGACGACCTTGAGAAGTAGCAGAGTTTTATAATCAATTTGTGATGGATACTTTACAACGACACACCATCTTGCATAAACATACTTTAGCTACCCAGAGACTTCATGCTGGGGAGAATCACTGCATTGGTCATAACCAAAACCTGATGACGTACACTATATTTCTGCATGATATTATGGATGAAATAGTGTCCTTTTCCAGACTGCTGGCCAGCGTTGGGGGTTTAACCAACATTACAGTGAGAGGCCCTAGTCTACCCACCGATGTTAACGATGTCTTGTCACCTGACAACAATTATGATGTGTGCGTGTTCACACACCAGATTGAGAACATTATGCAAAGCATAATGTGTGGGCTGATGATCGTTTGGATCTAAATATGTCTATAGCTCATGGTAAACACGGTGGTGCTTATCAAAAGATACGTGATCTAGCCGATAACAAAGTGATTGCAAGAAACAGAATGAATCTGTTTTGTGCCAACAATATATCTAACAATCTGTGTTTTGCAATCTGTCTGGCCCATTTTCTACATCCACAAACGTCGTGTACTGATCTAGAACCGATAGCCGAGTCTCTGCAGAACACTGTGGGGTATTCAGTGCAGCAAAAGATAGGGTTTAATGACATCACACGGTTTAAAAGGTTGTTACACATTAAAATAGTGGCGTTCCATAGAACGTGTACTGGTATGTTGGAACAGTATACATCCAATGAGGTGCCTCATAGCAAGAAGGTATTCTTGTACCCACACAACGACTATTATTTCATGATTAAGAACCTAAAAGCATTCATAGGTACACCATACGTGTGCGACTACTGTCACCAAGGATTTACTAGCCGTAGAGACCATAGGTGTAAATATGTTTGCGATGTTTGTAATGCACCTCATTGTCATAAATACGCTGTCAAAACGAGGCAATGTCACGATTGTTTGCGGTACTGCAGATCTGCCTATTGTTATAAAGCGCATAAACAAATGCAAATAGGACAACAGTACGTTCAGTGTGATGTCACTAAATACTGTCAGAAATATAAATGTATCATGTCAATGGACCCATCCCAAAACAACACGTGTGCGCAGCAGAACGTTGTATCCATTGTGGAGTGGAATTGGTTAATGACGGCGTACAACAGTGTTTTATACAGCCAATAAAACTTGAGCCACCTAGCGACAAATACATATACTATGATTTTGAGACACAACATGTAGACGGTAAACACATTGCAAATTTCGTATGTGCGATTACGTTTAAAGGGGAAGAGTTCGGAGGTTCGAATTTGGAGTTCGATGGAGTAGGACGCAAACTTGGAGTCTCCTGCTGATTTCGATTAAAATTGTAATTAATTAGCACTTTTTGGTCATATAATATATTTTGACTTATTCTACTTCTTTTCCTTGTTTGCACTTTTAACTTTGTGGCTCGTTAAAATGTCTGGAAAGAACACGAAAACCCGTGGTAGCATTCAGACACGACTGAGACCTAGTGTGCACGCCGCGAGCGAGTCTCCTTCTCCCCCTGAATCCGTGTCCCCGAGCAGTGACCCTGACTTCGCCGCACTCAAGCTTGAGTTGCTGGCTTCACTGAGGAAGGAGATTGCCGATATTTTTAAAAAGGAGTTCCAGGAGATTCTCAGGGATGCACTGTCTACTATCCAGCTTGACCTGCAGGCCGTGAAAACACAGCAGGCTAGTGATAAAGTTGCTACCGAGGCTACCATATCAACACTGAAAGGTACTGTTGGGGAAATGCAGCACGCGCTCTCCGGTTGCACTGATGACATAGTTCACATGAAGACTACTATCGAGTCTCTCACTGCGACCGTGACTCAATTAGAGAATAAATGTGAGAATTTGGAGTCGAGGTCACGGCGCAATAACGTTAGGATAGTGGGAGTTCCAGAGGGCCTTGACACCTGTACAACTGCTGCTGTAGCAGCCTTGTTAAAAGAAGTGTTTGGTCTGGAGAAGGAGCCGGTTTTGGACCGGTCCCACCGGACCCTTCAGCCGAAGCCCAAGCCTGGTGAACGACCACGAGCTATTTTGTGCAGATTCCACTATCACAGTGACTGTGTTGACATTTTACTCCATGCGAGAGAGATCCAGCGGATTAAAGTGAAGACTGCTGAGCGTTTACTTCGCAAACCTCCATTGTTCTTAGCCTGACCTAAAAATAAAAAAAAATCGTGCTATGGAACAGAGACTTGTGAGTATGTGCATTTTTTTATTAATGTTATTTTAAATAAATTTTCTATTTACATGTCATTCTTTATTCTTATTCGTTTGTACTTCATTTGTCCTGTTTGTGACATCAAATTTTTTGTTTTTGCCACTTTGGTTTTTGAGATATTAAAAGAATATTTACAGGTCATTCTGAGGTCACTCAGCCCCCTACATGCTCCAAATTCACACCAAATAGTGTCATTTGTTTGTGCTTCGTTTGTGCTGCTTCCGTTTTTAAAATATTAAACATTGAATTATAGGTGATGACGTCACCAGCCCCTTCACATGCTCCAAATTCACCCAAAATAGGCTCAATCATTTGTGCTCTGTTTGTGCTGGTTTGTGCCACTAAAAGCTTCGTTTGTGCTGCTTCGGTTAATTAATATACATATTGTTTTAATATCTTAAAAACCGAAGCAGCACGAATGCAAATTTTTACGGCACAAACCAGCACAAATGGAGCACAAACGATTGAGACTATTTTGCCGACGTTTTGCGTTGGCTGGGGCGGGGAGGGGGGGATTGGGCAATGCAAAATGACAGTACAGTCATGACAGTACATGCCTACTTCCTTGAGGACATTCACAGCAGAAATGGTTCACAACAGGAGAACAATACCAAAAATAATCTATTCCCCATTTTCAGGGACTATTTTAACATCCACCACCACATTCTAAACCTTTATGGGACACCGATTTTCATCACACTTTGTATTTCAGTGTAGATATAATGTATGTGTAATGCAATGTTCACAATTATTTTTTGTAAGTATACATGTAAATGTAATGTAAACAAAACTGTATTCCACTTACAAGTATATTAATGTATATTATGTTTGTTCAATATAACAACCAAACTTCTAAGCTACCTTCACAACACTAAATATCATATACATTTAATTATAAAATGTCACCGCATTGTCAATAAAGGGGTTTAAACTTAAGAAGCAGGATTTGATGATCTTGACCCAAATTTGTGACAATACAATTAATGGCACAGAAAGAGTACAATAAGTATGTTTCTGTACATTTCAAAATGGCAAATAAAATTTATGAGAAAAGGCCAAATTAAAAACAGGTTCTACACCTTTTTAAAAACTTAATTATATTCATCAGCTAATAGGTCATGCTTGCAGCCAACTTCTCAGATAGATTCAGAGCGTAAGTGCCAATGACAATTTCAGTGAAAACAGTAATGATTATTGTACTGGTCTGATCATAGTTACATTACTGATAATTTCATTTAACTAATTTGCAAACTATAAGGAGAATTACTTATTACTTACTCATATATTATACATTCATACAACTTTTGACCAATAAGAGGTGCTGTCAACCAAATTGATATAGTATTGTGAGAGTAACAGTGAAACATAGTTGCATCACAATTAACAATCAAAGAGTTGCAGAGATACAGCCTCAGCTCCTTGTATTTTTGTGAAAAGCTGCAAACAGCAAATATGATGGCTAAGCAGATCAGCATTTTTAGAAAAAGTGTCATATTTTTGATCACAAGCTGATGTTTTCCTGAAACTTCTTAAATGCCTGTTGGGGATTGTACTGATGACACCTATAAAGTTTTGTAATGATACACCAGTGTGATAGTGAAATACAGCATTTTAAGACAATATTCAAAATGGCCAATGCCAAAAATAGCTGACAAAAGAAAATCTGGTATCAATGCACTCTGTATGTTGCACTGAATATAAAAAGACAAGTTGCATGATTTTCAGCCAAAACGTTCAAGAGTTATAAGCCAAATTTTTTTTTCTATCTCCTGACCAGTAGGGGGCAGTGTGGCAAAATGTTGATTTTGGGCCTAATGTTGATGACACTTACCAAGTTTCACCACAATTCATCAAAGTGTCGCGGAGATGCAACCTCAAATTCAGTTTTGCGTGTTCTTCGTCAAATTCATTGAAACTTCATTCAAAAAACGGTGTGGTTTTTCAAAATTCTGCAAATAATTTTTTTGTCCAGCATGCCTCTAAATGATGCATGCCAGTTTTTGTACAAATCAGACAAACAGCCTAGGACGAGTTTATCATAGGGTGCACTCGAATCATCTTGAGCCAAGGAATCAGACAGGGAAAGAATTTTGTTTCTAGGACTCACGGCTCAAAAGTTATTAACATAAACATGAGCGCAAATTGGGATAATTGTTATCATAGTTCTTGGCATGGCTCATGAAATCTATCAAGTCCAGTGTCATTACAATAGGCAAAATTAATCAAAAGATATTAGCATTTTTTGAAATTGCTTTATAAACCAATTTTGGTGAAAATTGGAAGAACCATCTAGGACGAGTTCGAAAAAGTAGGTTTTTCAAAATAATTCAAAATGGCGGAAAAATTATCATGACGGAAAATGTCATCATAGATTCCAGTGGAATCGTCTTGAGCCAAGGAATCATAGGAAACATAGCCAACATAATATGTTATGTTGTATCCAATGAGAAGTCTACTCAAGTAGCAAGTTACTAGTTACTTGGGATCTGATTAAAATGAAGGGAAAATCCTGAATTTCAGACTAAATGGAGAACTGTCTCTGTGTGTGTGTGTGTGCGCGTGTGTGTGTGTGCGCGTGTGTGTGTGTGTGTGTGTGTGTGTGTGTTTGTCCTGCTTCCGTCCATGCTCACTTCTTCTGCCTCTCCAGGACTGAGCCACTAAAAATGTGAGCGATTGTTTTGTCTGCATTCAGACCACTGCAGCATATGTTTATCAACATTTGATAAATGTTGCCAGATGTTAAAATTTATGCATAAATTGTTTGAATGTTTGATTTAATTTTGATCAATTCACACAGTGCAGGTACTATAACTATAGTATTTAAATTATAAAAAAAAAAATGTGTGTGGTAAAATAACGCAGCGGTAATGTGGCTGTTGCAGAACACCAGCAACCGTGGTTCAATCCTGAGCTTAGGTGGAGTTTAATTTTATTCAGGATATTGAACATATATGATCAAATCACGTTTGATGTACGAAAGCACATTATGTTAGTGTAACTCGATTCAATCACGTGGAACCTATGTACAAATTTGAATTAAGTAAATTCAATTAGCTTTTTTCAGTGTGTGGACTTCTGTGTTCACTTTAAACCAGTTTTTTTCAATAGTGGGACTTTAAATCTAAGAAAAGAACAAAGGTTTCCATTGGCAAGAAATGAGAAGATGGAATTCATTCAATGCTACTTTGAGGAACTTTCTACAGTTAAAAAAAAATACAGTCATTAAATCAACTCTTTCAATTGAACTGAGGCTCAAACCACAGTTGCTGGCTTACTACACCCTGCATGTTACCACTTGCTGTCACGAGGACACCGCTCAGTCTCTCTGTTCAGCTGAAGACATTTTGCCCAGAGGGCCAGGACCACCAGGGGAGGGTAGTATGCTCTGTTACGGTTTCCCCTCAAGCTAGCACTGTAGCATGCAGCGTGCTCGGAAACCCGAAGCGTGAACTTGATGCGTGAGCTCGATGCACAAGCTTGATGCACAAGCTCAAAGCGCGAGCTCTAACCGAGCGCACGCTTTTGGGTTTTTAGTGATACTGATTTGTTTACTTTTGACACGTGCATTTATTATGATTTATGTCCTGTCTCCGGCCCTGTATTGTCATTGGTCATTTCCCGTATATGTCGTCATTAGTCTCAGGTTTTTTATGTTTCATCCCTGATTACATTTGTTATTTAAACCCCTCGTGTATCTTGTACATCGCAAAGTATTATGTGAGTTTCCGTATACCAAGCATTTGCTTTGTGATTCATGTGTTATTGTTTTGATCTTGTTCTCACCCTCGCTCTCAATTCTTGTTTTGCCTCGTTTATGCCCGTTTGCCGATCACCTGACCTATTGCCTGTTTATGACCATGTCTACGTTTCACAATTTGGATTTGTCTTCCTGTCTCTCATATAATAAAGCTCATATCTACATTTGCATCCGTCCTACCTCCATTACAGTCAATCATGTGACAGAATAATTCACCCCACTATGGATGCAGCAGGAGAGTGAGGAGAGCATCAAGCCAGTGTACATAGGAATGTCTGGCCACCATTCATATCAGTCCAGTTTCCCCAGTGGACAGACACAGAACTTCCGGACCCGAATTATGGATTGGGCAGCTATGCAAGGCAGTTCATGTTCCAGTGCCAAATGTACTTTTTGAGCCTGGTGAACCCCAAGCCGGACAAGAGGCAGTGGATTGGGTTCATTGTGTCCTGGCTTGGAAGGGATGTCTGCTTGGGCCTCTTTCTCCTTCAGCAGGTGTATCAGGCTCATCAGAACCACTCTCTGCAGCAGGATCCCTTCTTTCCTCCTGCTCTGTTGGTATGACCCCTGACTGACCTTCTTCTTTGCCATCACCTGAGACTGCCATTGGCTCTCCCTTACCTTCATTTAGACCCTCTCTCACGACTTGGCTTGTTCTTTCTTCTTAGATGTCAGCCACTGGATCGTCCCTTTCGATCACCTGTTCCTCTTTTCTCCTAGGTCTTAATCTAGGTGCTCACTTTGTATGGCCCTTCCCTTCTGGGCTCGAACACCCCTAGGCACACCTGGTCTCCAGGAGTCACTGGACAAGGAACTTGTGTCTCCTCTCTAGGTCCCCAGCTCTGATCCTGTGAATAGATAGCTTCATACCTAGCAGTTAGTTATCGCATATATGCTCTTAGTTCCATCTGCAATTACTCCAGCAGCAGTCCATCATAAGGACCTCTCAGATATAAGCACAGACATGGGTCGACACGTAAGCATTTCATGCGATGTTAGATGCATATTTCTGTTAGTCTGTATGCGATAGTTCATTAGTGCAAGAGGTAGATCATCTACCCAAATGAGTTTAGTGTCAGCACAAATTTTGTTAAGCTTAGCCTTAAAGGTACCACTTAACTTTTCCACCATTCCCTGTGACTGAGGGTGATAAACACATCAAAATCTCTACTTTATTCACAGTTACTGTAACACTGTTTTCACTGTTTTTTAAACAAACGCTGAGCCATTGTCAGAGCTAATCTGCGATGGTATGCCAAATCTAGGAATTACCTCTATGGTCAAAAATTTAATCACTGTTCCTGCAGTTTGGTCTACTGATGGCATTGCCTCCCCCCATCTGCTAAACCTGACTATCACCAAGTGCTTAAACGGCCCTTTTGGCATTGATATGTGCCCTATTGGTGCTGAGGTTCCCTTTCTGACATTGTTTTGAGCACAAATTTCACACTCAGATAAAAACAAAAATCCTGTAAATATATAGACTGTGAATACTTATGTACATGTGCTTTTTTGTTTTTTATTTTTAATGAATTTGCAAAGATTTCAAACAAACTTCTTTCATGGTGTCATTATGGGGTATTGTTTGTAGAATTTTGAGGAAAATAATTAATTTAATCCATTTTGGAATAAGGCTGTAACATAACAAAATGTGTAAAAAGTGAAGTGCTGTGAATACTTTCCAAATGAACTGTATATGTTCAATTTATGCATCGGATCAAGGCTTAGTAAATTAAAAGGTGAATAGTCATCAGGTGATTTACTGTAACATGCAGTGGGGATACATATGGACACTGTACTGGAACCCCATCAATTCCCACAGATTGAATATATGATGCTGTGACTGCTCTTTCATACTGACTACAGCATGCGTAGCAACTTATCTTATAGCCCTGTGTTGCTTTCCTTTCTTTCCCTACTTACATTGTCCCTAGGTCCACGTATGGCTAGTCCTCACTCACTTCACTCACTTCTTCTAGATTCCTAAACTGTATTATACGTACTCTTTTGTTTCTTCGATTAAACGATATCTTTGCCCTAATAAATCCTCATATTAATTATGTCTCCAAAAATGTGTTCTTATTCCCTTTCATTTGCCATTGTTGTACAATCATTATCCACTTAAATTCTGGATCTCTTACTTGCTCCACACTCACTTGAACCACCAGACAATCAAGACGCCTGTACCACACTCAAAAAATTACTCAAACCCTCCATAAATATGAAACATTTAAATTTTGTTAATTTTCTGTAACTATATCTAATTAGGAGTAATGTGTATGTGTATTTAACTTAGTCTAACATAAAATGTATCATCTATGAGCATTAGTTCAATGCAACACAAATTCATTTCAGTTGGGGAGTGCCATTTGTAAAAAGCATTTAAAAATTCACTTAATAAATATAGCCATTTCATTTAAACCATATTTGATCATATTAAGTTGGTGTTAGGTCTACTCATGTCACAAACTACATTTCCCATCCTGCACTGTGGCCTACAAACGTGGCTGCCATGGACTGCAATTCCCAGATCACACGCACATCTGCATCCAATTCACAACACAATCACAGCTACATTATAAAGGGACTTTCAATTGCTTCACAGATTGCACAGTATATGCTCCAAATAGTGTTGGTGACCATTGCACTGGATTATTTAAATATTGCGACTTGTGTTTCGTATACATTGTATTTCATATCCACAGCACACCGTATATAATATATATTTGTATATTTCCACACTGCTTTTTCTATTCTATTCAACAGTCCACGGTTCAGAAAAGAAACAAGTCACTCAAACCACACTGTTGCAAAGAGACTGTAATTGAACTAAATTAACAAACATGTCACTGCTGTGAGACCCACATCAGCACAACATGTCACATCAACAGTAAAAGAAACCACCATGTGACATGCAACACTGCCTGATCCAGACAAATGTAATCCATGCAAAATCTTATTCAACATTAACAATTCACCATCTTATTATAATGTGAAGGACTCAGTTAACACATCTGTAATAGATATAAAATACGTTACAAAAAGCTTGAAAATAAGTGCTGACTAATATTACCATAAAGTCTTACTAATTATTCATCAATGGAAATAGGCATCGTTTAAAGAGAAATATGCAGCAATACCATACACCATACCACACGAATACCATACGCCAAAAGAACTTACACTGATAAACTTAGTAAAACATGAGATACATTATTATTATTACTATTTTTTGCTTTGAGTTCATTGCGATCATGGCATGAGTGACCAGTTGTCATGGCAACGTCAGGGCACATAAAGATTTATACATTTATACACATACACGTATAGGGAATCAAATCAGTTGTGGTTATTCCAGCTCTTTTTACTGAGCCAGTTCATTTGTTTCAGCTCAGCAATAAGCTCACAAACAGCTCTTCAATCAGTACATGTAACATTCCTAGACATAATGGAGTTGAGTATGGATGCAAATGCAAATAAAGATGTTTATTAAAGAGAGAGGCAGGCAGACAAATCTAAATCATGATACAGAGACATGGTCCAAACAGGCAATGGCTCAGGAGATTGGCAAATGGGCATAAACTGGGCTAGGCTGGAATCAAAATGAGGAAACGAGAAACGAGAGCTAGGTGAAGCGCTAAACTCAATACTGCGCAATTTGCACAGAGACAAGAGGGGTTTAAATGAATAACGTAATCATGGGTAAACACAGACAGCTGAAACCAATATTGACACACCTTCAGAAAACAACCAATGACTAAACAGGGGTGGAGACAGAACATAATCAAAACAAATGCACGTGTCCACAATAAACAAAGTCACAGTCATAAAAAAACGAAAGCGTGCGTTTGCTGAGTGCTCGTGCACGTGCCTCGGCTTTCCGAGCATACTGCAAACTGCAGCACTGTCTCTAGGGGAAATCGTGACAGTATGACTAATGGCTTTTATAATTCAGCCAAATTTAGCAATATTTAGACCTATGATTAATATGTGTGCACATATATCACTTAAATTGTTCAGTGTAGGCTAATTATACTAAACCTTTAATTGTGCATAATTTTGGATTATGTTTAGCATAAAAACCTTAAATAATGTAAAAACCTCAAACATTATTACCCATTTGTATTGAGCGTTTTATTTAGCTTGATCTATCCAAACTCAAACCATTACAAACAAATCACACTCACTGCACTGCTGGACTACAGGTCTAATATAGCTGAGAAGGTTGTCAGTACACTCTAAAAACAAATGTTTAGGCTCACCATAACAATTAATGCAACAGTTTGCATCAATCATTCTTAGTTATGACAACTTCCAATGAAATTAATTTAACGAACTACACTGAGTTAGAGAAATTGCCTTTTCCTCTACAATCAAATGTATTTTCAATTAAGACTTAATTAATAATTTGTATAATAAGCACAAGTTTTTAAGTTGATTACTCATAAAAATTAAGTTGTTCCACCTAGTTTTTTTCACATTATTTTAAAAGGAATTGGATGTGTTATGTACTTAATTACCATAATTATGAACACAAGTTTTTAAGTTGACAATCATTTTAAAAATTAATGATTTACTCCAGTAGAATGCAGCCTTTTAAACCAGGAGAAATTATTAACTTTAAGTTATATACCAATACTAACTAAAATCCAGTGTAATTTACAATACAAATATCATACCTAACATCTCTGCAGGTTTAATAGACATAAAAGCACTGAATGAAATGAGCAATGTAGACAAAAAAAGAAACACTCTGCGTCTACTACTTTTATCCCTCTCATAGAACTATCCACAGTCCAAAGGCTGCTAATTTTGGTCAAACGGCAAAGTGACTACAATGGACCTAGAAGGCTATATGTGTAAATGACAAAAGATTTTTTTTGTAAATGTGTCAATACATGAAATTAGATTACACAATGTAGTTGATGTTTACACGAATAAGCAGAAATTTAATCATGCTTTTCCTTCCTATAACACAAATGAAATGTTCTCTCTAGATGAGCAGATTTGTCAAATGAAACATTACCATTCTTATCCACTGCTATGGTAAACTAAAGAGTAGATATTCAAATTACACTGCTAAATATGACCAGCATCATATACATCATATACACTATATACATCACATGTAGTAGTGCAAAATAGTCCATCAACTGTATTAGCAGGGGTAGCCTAACCTAGAGACAAATATGCCCAAATTTATTGCTTTAGTAGAATTTATTTGTAAATGAAATGATACTCACATTGAAATGTCCTTTGTATAGTATTTGTTCAGTCTACAGGTCCTCTAACACAGTCTTAACTGTCTGAATTTGTCCAGGCATGTTAAATGGATAGGGGAGGGGCTTGAAATTAGTGACTTGAAGTTATCAAGTCAATTTCATCAAGTTACTACACATTAAATTTAGTTTTAAATCAATTAATACAGAAATTTCAGTTTAAATTACACAGAATATTAAATTGATGTAATTATCAACATTTTTATGTCAACACAACTCATCAAAATAATGTCTACACACATTTAATTAAGTTGTTGTAATAGGTCCCCTGAATTACTGAGTATAGAGCTTACTCCATATGATATTTTTACCTTACAGATTCTACATTTCGCCTTTATTTTGTCCATGTTATCAAAATGCGCCTACATGTATTAAACATGTTAAAATGGAGAATGTTATCACACATGATTTGTCACACGCACATATACGTAAACACAACAGTCAGTTAGCGCACGAAGTGCGTGTGGCCGTGAAGTGTGGAGAAAAGCTCATCCTATTATTCTGTCTTGTATTAATTCACAAAAATAACTAAAACAGAAGACGACTCAGAGCCGACTCATTTGCAAACGACACATCACTAACACAAATTGGCCAAGTATTCTATAATCTGGGCTAAGACCTCCTTGTAGGCCTATAGAAGAATATTAAACAGAGATGTTAACTGCTCTTCTTTAGTTCATCTAGGTTTTTTTGGTTTGTTTGTTTTTTATTTATTTATTATTATTTTATCTTGCTACTTACGAGGCATAAAAGGAGAAACCCTTTATTATCACTTAATTTATGGGATATAAATGAAAGGTCCAAATGGACTCTCTCCTCCACATTCTGAGCATCTGACTCATTAATTTCTCAACAAAGGCTTATGGGCCGTTTACACGGTAATAAAAAAATAGCGTGTTCACCTCACACCTCCAGGGTCGGGGGTTCGATTCCCGCCGTGGCCTTGTGTGTGTGGAGTTGACATGTTCTCCCTGTGCTGTGGGGAGAACATCCCCAGTCCTCCCCCAGTCCAAAGACATGCATGGTAGGCTGATTGGCATGTCCAAAGTATCAGTAGTGTATGAATGGGTGTGTGAATGTGTATGTGAGTGTACCCTGCGATGGATTGGCACCCTGTCCAGGGTGTACCCCGCCTTGTGCCCGATGCTCCCTGGGATAGGCTCCAGGTTTCCCCGTGACCCTGAAGGAATGATAAGTGGTATAGAAGATGGATGGATGGATGAACGAACGAGCCTTATTAACAGTTTTCTGACCTGGAGCACACGAAAGGCTAAATATGGGATTGAAAACAGAAAAATCCATCTCCACAATTAAAAATAAAAATAAGCCAATTCTATGTTTGAGAAGCATGAGTTTTCACAATTCCTTATGACAATGAATCATTTTCCAAGTCCACCTATCGAGATTCTAAGTAACTGGAGAAACTTTTCCACCTTTAGTAAATCATCGTTTAACCTACTCAGTCTCCTTTTCTGGATCACACAATCTACATGTGGGTAGGTGACCAAAAAGCCCACACATCCAATTTCTGGGAATATTTTTATATATTACAGGTCTAGAAGTTCTAAGTGATTTACACAATGGGCAAGCAGGCAGATGTCCAAAATATTTACAATGCCAAGTTCTTGACTGCTCTACAATTTTAAAAAAAATTGATACCTGAGCAATTATTATAATACAACCAGTCCCACAGGACTCACACCCCCACAGTCTGTACAAATGATGTAAACACACAAACAAGATTCAAACATTCAATGAAAAATCAGAAATATCTCACAAAGTTCTGTTTTACCCAGCTCAATCTGAAGATCACAAACACACACAGCGTGTCTTCTTTTTTCCTTTTCTCTCACTCTTTCTTTCATACAAATGCAGGCATGCCCAAGCAGATAAGAGCACACACACTGGGACCTTCGAGCACTCACATACACTGGTTCATGCAACATTCACACTGTCTTAAACTAATTTTCAGAGCTCATCAATCGCACCTGTCTCCTTATATATGGAGCTCATTCACATACACACCTTATTCTAGTTCTCATTCAGTCACATGTAATAACAGAGTGATATCTTCCTAATGTAAGGGTCCCGGAATGCTGCCCCTCACCTAAGTGGAATCTTGCTTGGCATGGACACCCTTAACTCATTTCCACCACTCACTCACTAGGGAGAGTCCAACAACCATGCACTGCCGTAGTTTTCAAACCCCACAAGACCGCGATCCTTACCACAGGAGAACGTCACTCAAAAATGAGGAAATCAGACACGCTGACTCACCAGATTTGGAACGTTTTCCTGCTCAGATCAGTGTGGAGTTTACGATACGTTGGGTCAGTGGCAATTGATACAGATCACACCCACAGAGAGCCGTGGATGGTTCAGAGCCAGGTGGCCAGCCTGCTAGAAACTCACTCAAGAACAGGCGTCAGCGACCGTACAGCCCCAAACCAGGATCAATCAACAAAAAATAATAATGGAAAAAAATAAAAGTAATAAAAAATAAAACAAGTGTAATCTACACAGAAGGAAGAAAGAAAAAAGTACATTTAACCAGCAAACAGCACATACAAACAGCAATCAGCACATATAAACAGCAACCAGCACAAATAACATTTAACAATACAAGACGTACACCCCAAATTATTTCACACTTCAACACGCCTCTTGCGTGACCTTGCTTAGGATTTCCTAGGCCCAACACTTATTTCTCTCTAGAACTCTTCTTAAACACCTAGTTTTCCCCCGGATCAGCCTTCCTGGCTCCCTCTTCACTCCTAGTGAATCACGTCGGGGTCACCAATTATGTCCTGGAAAACAATCTTTCCAGCCTAAGTCAAAAACTTCAGAGACAGAGAGTTAGTAGATGTGAAAAAGTAAATAAACTTTATTGAAACAATAAAGTCAGGCAGCCTGCAGAAAGTCTAAATTATGCAAACAAACACAACTCTTTTTATACCATTCTCCACAGCTCCACATCTTAGGCAGGGTTTTTGCCTTTGCTCAGTAAAACAGACCAATCTTCTTCACAATAATAAATTATTCATGTCTATATGTTATTTTAAATTTGTGGAGCATGCGCAGTTAGTTGTTTTTCTTGAAAAGGTTTTATGAGGACAAGGTTTCTTTTTTCTTTCTTTTTTTTTTTTTTAAAAAAAAAGGTTTCACGCAGTCAGAGTATTTTTTTGTTTTTTTTTGTTTGTTTCTCCCTGACGTTGACCAACACTCCCTTCTTAGGCCTTATCCTGACTCGTTAATTGGTATCTGGCTCAGAGTTATTTGCATCTGTGGTGCAAGATACAGGCTGGTACAGAAAAAAAACAATTATTGTACAGTAAGACACAGAATTAATCTAACTCTATACACACATAGAATATAACTTGATCAAACATTGTTCTGTGGATTTAGATTATGCTTCTAAATATTGATCATATATATAGATTATGCTTTTTAACTAATATTGATTATTAGATTATGCTTAAGTAATAATTCTAAATGTTAGTTACACATATTGATTACACTTCATAAATATTTTCTATAACACACAAACAAGGAGCTCTGAGAGGTGTTATTCTGCAAACAATAAAAGACAAAACAAGCAGAAAATCATCTGGGTTACGCATGTAACCCTGTTCCCTGAGAGAGGATTGAACCATGCTGTCAGACTCTATTACCTGAAGCGAAGATGCAATTCACAGGCATGCCTCAGTATGACAAAGCTATGTAACGTCTCGTTCCCTTCTCAGGGAACATGGTTACATGCGTAACCAAGAAGATTTTCTGCTTGTTTTGTCTTTTATTGTTTACAGAATTCCCTTTCAAAGCGAACTCCATATTGCGATAGCTCAATGCTGTGGGGATGAGAATACCCACTCCGTCAAACTGAGGGTATGGTCTGTGTAAAAAGAATCGAGCCCAAGGGTCACAGCAAGACACTTGAGCCCGGGGTGGAATGTAAATTCAGACTGTAATATTGAATGAATGTGTGCGGTGTAGATCACCCCGCTGCAGCCCACACATTCTGTATGGTTACCCCTTTGGACAAAGCCTTCAAGGAGGCAACTCCCCTAGTGGAATAAGTCCTTGTGCCCAGAGGTGTAGTGAGACTGCGCACCTCATAAGCGATAGAGATTGCTTCCACTATCCAATTAGAGATGCGCTCTATTACAGGCATTGGGAATAGCCATGGAGATCTTAAAAGAATATTCATATGAATATGATATTCATATTCCCAGCAATTCTCCAATACTCTTTTAACTGGATGGGATTCTAAATGCCTTTTTATAGAGGTCAAATATACCAATTCCAGCTTAAGTGTACGAATCTCTAAAGGCATCTCAGCCATTTTAACCTGTAGTGCTGACACAGGAGATGCTCTGCTCCACAGAACATATGCTGATCCATATATCATACTCAATCTGTATATCATTTTCATATTCAATTAAGAACCAAATATCAGAAAATGAAAAAAAATATATTGTTATTTTATTATTCATTTACAAATCCAGGGCGCATGGTGGCTTAGTGGTTAGCACGTTCACCTCACACCTCCAGGGTCTGGGGTTCGATTCCTGCCGGGGCCATGTGTGTGCGGGGTTTGCATGTTCTCCCTGTGCTGCGGGGGTTTCCTCCGGGTACTCCGGTTTCCTCCCCCAGTCCAAAGACATGCATGGTAGGCTGATTGGCGTGTCTAAAGTGTCCGTAGTGTATGAATGGGTGTGTGATTGTGCCCTGCGATGGATTGGCACCCTGTCCAGGGTGTACCCCGCCTTGTGCCCGATGCTCCCTGGGATTGGCTCCAGGTTCCCCCGTGACCCTGAAGAAGGAGTAAGCAGTAGAAGATGGATGGATGGATGGATTTACAAATCCAAAATGAAAAAAATAATAACAAGTTCTTTCTGTTCTTTCAATCTCATACTCAAGTTAAAAATAAGAAATTAGAAAATGGGTCTAATGTCAGGTTTCATTTTAACATTTTATTTTTTTTTAGTTAGCTATGATCATAAAGTAACTTGTTTATTCATGTGTTGTGCATGATAAAGGTATTTTTTTTCACTGAAGAGCATCGAGATTTCACACTATTTAAGGGAGACAAATGTGTAACCTTCAAAGAGGACTGCAAGAGACATTAACTGTGATAACTCTTCCTGAAACCACAGTTATATACAGGCTAAAAGTTATTTATTTTTTTAAATAATTCTTTATAATCCTATAAAAGTTTTTGTATTTACACTTTTACATTTAAAAAAAAATGGCAAAATCGATCATGTTTATTATAGCAAGTGACTCGCTTATAATGACTATGCCACCCTGAGGAAGCGGGGAAAACAACCCAAATAAAGGCACACAACTACGACCCACTTAGAAATGGCAAGAGGCATGCTAAAACTGGCCACAAATTATTTAAAACCAGAAACCAACACAATCAACAGTCATTGGTCGATTGAAACAAACACAGCACAAGAAGGAATTTGTAACGTTACCTTGCGAGGAGACAAGCGTGGGCAGAGCAGCAGCAGGGAGACGCGGAAATCACCGGCGTGAGAAGTCTGTGACGACTGACACTTTCCAGTCAACGTAGCGTAAACAATCCGAAAGGGGTAATCCAGAGAATCATGGTCAGGTACAAGAAAGGAATCCGTGAACCAGGGAAATCCGATACGTAAACAAAAGGCTTGGTAGAACGACAGGGTTGAAGATACTGAGCGTTTACTTTGCGCCGAGCTGTCATTAACGAGGTCTAATATAACCTTGGGTGAAGCACAGGTGTTCGCACTCAGTACTCCGGCGAACTGGAGCACAGACGTGGCTGGGAAGTGTAGTTCTCGTCGGTGCTGCAGCCGCGAGTTTGCCGTGGCGTAACAGAATTAACAGTAATCGTCATTGGAGGACTGAGGCTTCCTGTATGAAGGGCAGGCTAGTACGACAGCACCAACTACACAAAAGGAAAAAAAACCCACCAATCAGAATGCACTGCAAAAAATGACACAGCAATAATAACGACCCTTAATGAAGTAAAGCCTTGGTAACCTGTTTGTCTGCCCATGATAGCTGAGGATTGTGACATTCCAGCCAGGGCAGGAATGATGGGGTGCCTGGTGAAAATGGTGACGTACAGGATGAGGGTCTCGTGGTGAAGGGCACTAATTTGTAGTCTGATCGGAGCTGTGCAGTGCGATATGACCCCACCCCCATTGGGGATCCGTCGATCGATTGAACCTCCCAAGGTTGGAGTAGGGGCCGTATTGGGAGGCCGAGAGTCTGCGACTGGACTCACCTGGGGATGACGAGGTTGGCTGGCTGTGCTCCTCTCAGTTGACCGTGGCCTCCTATGTGGACACTGGCGAATGGCGTGGGTGTTCTCGCCACAGTAGAAGCATCGCGACTCTCTATGTCGTCGCTCTCTCTCTCTCCTCCTCGCGGATTCGGGTGCGGCCGAGGGTGGGTTCCTCTGGCGGAGCTGGCTCGGTTGGAAAGGCACTCCAAAGTGCGGGAAGGTTCGTATGGCGTAGAAGATTCAGCCGTACTGCCAGGTCGGTGAGGTCATCGAGGGTCAGCTGTTCGCCCCGGCACGCCAACTCCCGAACCAGCTTAGGATTGAGCCCCTGACGGAACGTGGTTTTCAACGCCGGCTCATTCCATCCGCTTCTTGCAGCGATGGTACGGAACTCTAATGCGTAGTCTACCGTGTTACGTGAACCCTGCGTAATCGCCATGAGTTCCCGGCCGGTCTCCCAGCCGTCAGGGGAGTGATCAAAGGCACGTCGGAATCGGGAGAAGAGGTCTGCTAACGATGGTCTTTGCCCGCCTCCTCGCTCCCACTCCGCCGAAGCCCACTCCAGGGCGCGTCTGGTGAGTAGCTCCATGAAATGGGTGAGCTTGCGTGCTTCCAGCATCTCCGGGTGGTTCTCAAAGAACAGTTGGCACTGCAGAATGAAGCCCTTGCATCGCCCCGGTTCACCAGTGTAGCGCTCCAGTGTGGGTAATGGCGGACAGTGTACCACCGGCGCAGCTGGGACCGGCGCTGCTGGCGCTGGTGGGGCATATGCGTGGGAAAACGCTGGAGGAGGGACGTTAGCAGCGGGGGGAACGCGGTTCTCTGGGTCAATCTCTGGGTCAATTCTACTATCTGAGCCTGCTGTGCATTTATTGCGTGGTTTTGCTCGTAATAGGTGCGTTGCCAATCCGGGGTACCCGCTGCCTCCATAGTAGGCGAAGTAATTTGTAACGTTACCTTGCGAGGAGACAAGCACGGGCAGAGCAGCAGCAGGGAGATGCGGAAATCACCGGCGTGAGAAGTCTGTGATGACTGACACTTTCCAGTCAACGTAGCGTAAACAATCTGAAAGGGGTAATCCAGAGAATCGTGGTCAGGTACAAGAAAGGAATCCGTGAACCAGGGAAATTCGATACGTAAACAAAAGGCTTGGTAGAACGACAGCGTTGAAGATACTGAGCGTTTACTTCACGCCGAGCTGCCGTTAACGAGGTCTTATATAACCTTGGGCGAAGCACAGGTGTTCGCACTCAGTACTCCGGCGAACTCGAGCGCAGGCGTGGCTGGGAAGTGTAGTTCTCATCGGCGCTGCAGCCGCGAGTTTGCCGTGGCGTAACAGAATTAACAGTAATCGTCATTGGAGGACTGAGGCTTCCTGTATGAAGGGCAGGCTAGTACGACAGCACCAACTACACAAAAGGAAAAAAAACCCACCAATCAGAATGCACTGCAAAAAATGACACAGCAATAATAACGACCCTTAATGAAGTAAAGCCTAAGGACCAGCAAAGAACAATTTAATCTTTAAGCAAAGAAGAATTTAATCTTATTTTGACTAAAGAGGCGGAACGCTTGTTGTTACGTACTCGTGGTTCATACTCTGAACATGGCGACAAGCCGAGTCATTTACTGGCACATCAGCTATGGCGACAGGCCACTTCCCGTCTCATACCTAGTATTAAAAACACTTATAATATTGTCACTACAGATCCCATGGAATTTAATGCTACTTTTAAATCGTTTTACTCTTCACTTTATAAATCCGAATTTCCTACAGACAATACTAAAGTGAATGCATTTCTTCAAAATCTTTGTAACCCTGTCATTGATTCGAATACTGCCATGCAACTGGACTCCCCACTCTCTCTTGAAGAAATTTTAAATTCAGTTAAAACTATGCAATCTAACAAAGCTCCTGGCCCGGACGGGTTTCCAAATGAATTTTTAAAAATGTTTATTGGAAAATTAGCTACATTGCTTTTGGCTATGTTCAACGAATCCTTGGAATGTGGGTCTTTGCCTCCAACTCTGACACAAGCCACGATAGCTCTCCTTCTTAAGGAGGGTAAGGATCCAACCTCCTGTGGTTCTTATAGACCGCTGTCTCTGCTTAATGCAGATGTAAAAGTGTTGGCGAAAGTAATGGCATCTCATTTAGAGAATGTACTCCCTTATATTATATCTGAAGAGCAGAACGGTTTTATAAAGGGACGTCAATTGTTTTTCAATACCCGTACACTCTTTAATATAATTTATTCAAAGCATTCGGCTGAGCTTCCTGAGATTGTGATTTCTTTAGATGCTGAAAAAGCATTTGATAGGGTTGAGTGGGAGTATTTGTTTGCAGTCTTGAGGAAGTTCAGATTTGGGGATAAGTTTATTTCTTGGATTAGCCTCCTTTACTCATCCCCTAAAGCCAGGGGTCAGACAAACGATATTTATTCGGATTATTTTGCTCTCGGACATGGGTGTCACTAAGGCTGTCCTTTATCACCTCTGCTTTTTGCTGTCGCTATCGGGCCTCTGTCTATCGCATTAAGATCTTCTCCCTTGTTTAAAGGAATAGTTCGATACGGTGTAGAATACAAATTGTCGCTATATGCTGATGATTTGTTATTGTATGTAACTGATCCTATTGCCGCTATGCCAGCTGTCTTGGGTGTTCTGGAGACCTTCGGTGTTGTCTCTGGTTATAAATTAAATATGGACAAAAGCGACTGTTTTCCCGTCAATACTGCAGCATTTTCTCTCCAACAGTCAGATCTACCTTTTTGATTTAGTCAGTCAGGGTTTAAATACCTAGGTATCAACATAACACGTTCTTTATCTAATCTTTTATCAGCTAATTTCACTCCCCTTATCTCAAAGGTTAAATCCAACATCAGAGTTTGGGTAACCTCCCTCATTCTCTAATTGGCAGGATCAATGTCATCAAAATGAATATATTACCGAAGTTTCTTTTCTTGTTCCAGCAAGTTCCTCTTTTTCTGCCAAAATCATTCTTCGATTCATTGGATAAGATAATTAGTACTTTTATTTGGGGTGGGAAGCCACCAAGGGTTCGTAAATCTTTATTGCAGTGATGTAGACTTAGTGGAGGACTTGCATTACCCAATGTTCAATTCTATTACTGGGCTGCGCACATCCATAAACTTTGCTACTGGGTTAAATCTCCTGGATATTCTTGGTGTAAATTGGAACTATCTTCTTGTAGGGAATCCAATTGACCTACTTTACTTTATTCCTCTCTACCTAAAAAACTCTCCCTATATACTGATAATCAAGTTGTCCTCAACACACTTAAGACTTGGTATCAATTTAGACGGCACTTTAAATTTGTAGGTGCATCCTCTTTGGGTCCTTTAGACAACAACCATCTATTTCCTCCATCGTGTTTGGACTCCACATTTTCAGTGTGGTATGACAAGGGCATTAAACAAGTTAGAAATCTGTATGCCGATGGTGTCTTTGATAGCTTTGCCAATCTGTCATCTACTTATGACCTCTCTGTGACGCATCTCTTGTGTTATTTGTTATATCTTTGTTGTTTGTTTTCGGTGTTTGTACTTTTTGATTTTGTTTTCCTTTGTTAGTATAAAAAGAAAAAACTGTGAATGATTGTTGCTGTGCGTTAGTCGGTTTGGTTTTCTTCTCAATAAAATAATTTGGGGGAAAAAAAGAAATGTTCAGCAGAAATATTCAGCAGAAATGTTCAGCAGAAGTGTTCAGTAGAAATGTTCAGTAGAAATGTTCAGTAGAAATGTTCAGTAGAAATGTCCAGCAGAAATGTTCATTAGAAGTGTTCAGTAGAAATGTTCAGCAGAAATGTTCAGAAGAAATGTTCAGCAGAAATGTTCAGTAGAAATGATCAGTAGAAATATTCAGCAGAAATGTTCAGTAGAAATGTTCAGCAGAAATGTTCACTAGAAATGTTCAGTAGAAATGTTCAGCAGAAATGTTCAGTAGAAATGATCAGTAGAAATATTCAGCAGAAATGTTCAGTAGAAATGTTCAGCAGAAATGTTCACTAGAAATGTTCAGTAGAAATGTTCAGTAGAAATGTTCAGCAGAAATGTTCAGAAGAAATGTTCAGTAGAAATGTTCAGTAGAAATGTTCAGTAGAAATGTCCAGCAGAAATGTTCATTAGAAGTGTTCAGTAGAAATGTTCAGCAGAAATGTTCAGAAGAAATGTTCAGTAGAAATGTTCAGCAGAAATGTTCAGTAGAAATGATCAGTAGAAATATTCAGCAGAAATGTTCAGTAGAAATGTTCAGCAGAAATGTTCACTAGAAATGTTCAGTAGAAATGTTCAGTAGAAATGTTCAGCAGAAATGTTCAGTAGAAATGTTCAGCAGAAATGTTCAGTAGAAATGTTCAGCAGAAATGTTCAGTAGAAATGAAACTGGAGATTGTTTATTTGAGCTGAAATAAAAAAAAGAAAATAAATAAGAATGAAAATGATCAAATACGCACCAATGCTACTAAGCAGAGAAAGAATAAAGAATAGAAATGGTTAAGAATGAAAATGATCAAATAGGCACCAATGCTACTAAGCAGAGAAACTTAAATATTAAATGAGAACAAACATTCCAAATCAATTTAGTAAATTCAATATAACAAAACAAAACCCGAGAAAATCAATTACAATATACTCAAAGTAGGCAAAACAAAAAAAACCCTAAATTTGGCCAAAATATTTTAAGGAAGAAACGAAAACAAAACAAAATAACTTTCTGTCACAAAAGCTCAGAGATAATCCCAAACTCAAAATGATTACAGGTTGTAAGGTTGCAAAGAATGACCAAAACCACTACTACCGCATGGTGGTAATCAGCACGATTGAAAAAGACTGTTAGAAAACAGTCAGACTCAGAAAAGTGAGATTAGTGACAGTAACATAGCACAAAGCTATCCCAACACAAATAAAGCAAAAGAACAAAAATAATACAAATAAAGGAAAAAAGGGGAGGAACCTTCCCGTCCATTTCGACATTAAATGGAGACCTGACTGGACAACAAAAGCAGTAATGTGGCTCAAAGAGTTGGGGGGGGGGGGGCTGTATTGAAATAACTGCACTCACTCAGCCTGCCTTAACACATGCAAAAAGGACCCGTGATCCGATAACACAATACTCATAATGGCACATACAGAAATCATACGATGGCTTCTTTAATAGCTACAACAGCAACAGCTGGTTTTCTGACCTGAGCTACGTTAAACTGCTATGCTTCACAGATGGGAGCCCTGACAACACACCGCACTGAGAGTGAACAGCACACCACACACGTACACAATCTCGGTAGCCCAACGTCACACTCCGTAGCCTTTAGCAACGAAAGAAAGGGGAGGGTTTTTGACCATGACGCACTCCGTGGGGCATAAATAACGAGCTTACAGTATATACTGTGGTAGGGCGATAGCTTATTGGTCATGTTTTTAATAATGGTGACGTTTTAAACACGTTGCAAACCTCTACACTATAATAAAAATACATTTAAAATCTACTAAAAGCATATTTTAAGATACTTTTAATATTATTATTTAAATATAACCATAAATCTATATTTTTATAAGTATAGATGGTTCATTAAAGGAAGTCTCTTCTCTGACACCAAAATATTAATGTTTTACGTCATCTTATTGCTGAAATAAAATGGATATTTCAAATCTAAATTCAATGAATATCAGTTCACAGTCAGCTCCTCTATGCACACAATAAAGATCAATTAATCTTACTGTAGAATTTTAAAGTAATGGCTGTTCAAAATCACAAGATCTGTCAATATAATTGAACCAGGAGGCTATTTTTAACCTGTTATAAATTTAAACCTGTTGAATAAAAGTTTATTAATTTTATTCAAGAAAGTTAGCTTATTTCCAACTTCAAGTTTAAAAGATCAATGAATCACAATGAGCCAAGAGAAGTTTAACCTACTAGACTGTTCATTTCAAATTATAAATATAAAAGCCTGTATTCTTAGTAATAGTGGGAATTTTTGTGTATTTGTTTTATTATTTAAAAACGATCATTATGTAGTGCTTTGGTTGTGTAGGAGCTCGCGGACACTCATTTTCTTCCATCTGAAACGTGTCTAAAAGTATCTAAAAGCTGCACCCCACAAACCTTTACATGTGACAAATAGTAACTGAATTAATTATTTCAGGAAGAGCAACTGGTTTAACCACTGTTAATGTGTTTGCAGTCCTCTCTGAAGGTTACACATTTGGCTTCCTTAAATAGCACAAAACTCTCCATGCTCTTCAGCAAAAAAAGTCTGGGTTATACATGTAACGCTGTTCCCTGAGAAAGGAACGAGATGTTGCATGAGCTTCACACTGTGGGAACCGCCCTTATGCATGGCCGGTATCTGAAGTCTGTGTGAAATCACACCTATTTATAGGCCTGCCGTGGTCAGGTGATGTGGCATTTCACACGTCACATGATTACAAAATGGCACCTTTAAACCATGTCATCAGCCTGGAACGAAGACACGTTTCACAGGCATGCCCCAGTATGACAAAGCTACGCAACATCTCGTTCCCTTCATAGGGAACAGGGTTACATGCTGAGGGAATGAGTATACCCACTCTGTCATACTGAAGTTATGGCCTGTGAAATGGGTCCGAGGCTTAGGGTCACTGCAAGACACTCGAGCAAAGGGCGTAGCCCACACTGCCACAGCACACACATCCTTTAAGGGTACCCCTTTAGGTAAAGCCTTTGAGGAGGTGAACCCCTAGTGGAATGAGCCCTTATGCCCAGAGGCATAGCTAGACCACATGCCTCATAAGCAATAAGAGACTGTGTCCACTATCCAATTGGAGATGCACTGTTTTGACACAGTATCACCTCTGCTGTTTCGACCAAAGCAGACCAGCAACTGCTTTGAATTACACCACTGGTCGGAGCAGAGGAAGTAAGTATAGAGAGCCCTTACTGGACACAGTAGGTGCAATTTCTCTTGTTGTGTGAGGAACAGAGGAGGGCAGAAATCCTGCAACACTACCAGCTGGGCAGCAGATGTAGGCACTTTAGGAATACAATCCAGCCTAGGATATAAGAAGGCCTTGGCTAATCCCGGGGCAAAGCCAAGGCAGGAAAGGGCAACAGAGAGCATTTAGATCTCCTACTCGCTTGAGTGATGTCAGGGCCAGTAGAAGAGCTACCTTTAGAGTCAGAAGCTTCTCTGAAGCTGACTCTAAGGGCTCAAATGGGGTGACTGATGGACCTTCCAGGACCACAGAAAGGTCCCAGGAAGTTATCTGTGGTCTGGGGATGGGCCTCAGCCGCCTGACACCATGCATGAACCTCGAAGTTAGAGGATGTTGCCCCACAGAGGCTCCATCAACAGGGGTGTGGCTGGCCGAAATGGCAGCCACATGAACCCTGATTGTAGAAGGAGCCAACCCCGCTGAGAAACGTCCTTGTAAAAGCTCCAGGACTGTAGCTATTGCGCAGTTCACTGGGTCTACAGTGGAGCCCTGTGGATGGGAATCTCCCAAGGAGTGCCATCTTGCAGGGATATTATCTCTGAGAACCATATCTGAGCTGGCCAATATGGTGCTACTAGCAGCAGACATAGACTGTCTTGGCGAACTCATGCTAGAACTTGTGGGAGCAGAGCAATCAGGGGAAAAGCATACAGATGTGACCTCGGCCACATGTGCATCATGGCGTCCAACCCTAATTGTGCGGCAGGAGTGAGGGTGAACCACAGTGTGCTGTCCCCTCAGACGCGAACACATGCAGTTACGCTTGGCCAAACCTCCGCTATATGGACTCCACCACTTGTGGATGGAGCCACCAATGCCTGGGCCTCAGCCCCTGCCTCAACAGGATGTCTGCCCCCACATTCCAATTGCCCAGAATGTACATTGCACTCACTGACAAAACTTTCCCTCTGCCCACAGAAGAATTAGTTTCACCTGCCTGAACAGGGGGCGTGGTCATAATCCTCCCTTGTGGTCAATATATGAGACCACTGCTGTGTTGTTTGTAAACACATGGTGACCTCTCAATTGAGGAAGAAGGAATTTCAGTGCTAGAAATGTGGCCCTCATTTCTAGGCAATTTATATGTCTCTCCAGATGACTGCCACTCCAGAGACCGTGAGCTGGACAGCTGTCTTAGACCGCGCTCCAGCCTGTAAGGGAGGTGTCTATCATTACCTCTACTCCCATAGAGACTGGAGGGGATGCCAAGATCCAGCTTTATCTGGCTCAATGTTGATAGTATTGATCCTACGCATGTTGTGGATCGAAACGCCCTCATCATCGTAGAATCCTTATAACCCCTAGAAAAGTTGTCCACTGCAATGCAACAGCATACTTTTCTGAAGTTGAACCTGAGCCCCAAGTTCTTCATGTGGGTGAGAACAACATCTTGATGTTGAATTGCCAGTTCCCTGGATCTTGCTAGAATCAACCAGTCGTCCGGGTATATACATGTGTGTGTGTTATATACACACACACACACACATACATTATATATATATATATATATATATATATATATATATATATATATACACAGTATCTCACAAAAGTGAGTACACCCATCACATTTTTGTACATATTTGATTATATATTTTCATGTGACAACACTGAAGAAATGACACTTTGCTACAATGTAAAGTAGTGAGTGTACAGCTTGTGTAACAGTGTAAATTTGCTGGTCTAAACCGCTGGCAACAAAAGTGAGTACACCCCTAAGTGAAAATGTCCAATATGGGCCAAATTAGCCATTTTCCCTCCCCGGTGTCATGTGACTTGTTAGTGTTACAAGGTCTCAGGTGTGAATGGGGATCAGGTGTGTTAAATTTGGTGTCATCGCGCTTACATTCCCTCAGACTGGTCACTGGAAGTTCAACATGGCACCTCATGGCAAAGAGCTCTCTGAGGATCTGAAAAAAAGAATTGTTGCTCTACATAAAGATGGCCTAGCCTATAAGAAGATTGCCAAGACCCTGACACTGAGCTGCAGCACGGTAGCCAAGACGAAACAGCGGTTTAACAGGACAGGTTCCACTCAGAACAGGCCTCGCCATGGTCGACCAAAGAAGTTGAGTGCACATGCTCAGCGTCATATCCAGAGGTTGTCTTTGGGAAATAGACGTATGAGTGCTGCCAGCATTGCTGCAGAGGTTGAAGGGGTGGGGGGTCAGCCTGTCAGTGCTCAGACCATATGCCGCACACTGCTTCAAATTGGTCTGCATGGCTGTCATCCCAGAAGGAAGCCTCTTCTAAAGATGATGCACAACAAAGCCCGCAAACAGTTTGCTGAAGACAAGCAGACTAAGGACATGGATTACTGGAACCATGTCCTGTGGTCTGATGAGACCAAGATAAACTTATTTGGTTCAGATGGTGTCATGTGTGTGTGGCGGCAACCAGGTGAGGAGTACAAAGACAAGTGTGTCTTGCCTACAGTCAAGCATGGTGGTGGGAATGTCATGGTCTAGGGCTGCATGAGTGCTGCCGGCACTGGGGAGCTACAGTTCATTGAGGGAACCATGAATGCCAACATGTACTGTGACATACTGAAGCAGAGCATGATCAGAGACTGGGCCACAGGGCAGTATTCCAGCATGATAACGATCCCAAACACACCTCCAAGACGACCACAGCCTTGCAGCTGAGAAGTGCAAAGAAGCTGATGGTAAAGGTGATGGACTGGCCAAGCATGTCTCCAGATCTAAACCCTATTGAGCATCTGTGGGGCATCCTCAAACAGAAGGTGGAGGAGCACAAGGTCTCTAACATGCACCAGTGGATGAGGACTCCAGTGGCAACCTGTGAAGCTCTGGTGAACTCCATGCCCAAGAGGGTTAAAGCAAAAATAATGGTGGCCACACAAAATATTGACACTTTGGTCCCAATTTGGACATTTTCACTTAGGGGTGTACTCACTTTTGTTGTGGTTTTTGTTGAGGTTTAGACATTAATGGCTGTATGTTGAGTTATTTTGAGGGGACAGCAAATTTACACTGTTACACAAGCTGTTGTTGTGGATAAAAATGACATGAAATAAACATGAGGGAGGCCTAGTATGAGTAATATGTAATTTTATTGATAATTCACAGGACTGGTGGGTATGTAATCTTGAGGAGAGCGGTAGGGGGAAGAAAATGGGGTGTGTCCTGGGGACATGGGATAGTCAGCAAAGGTGAAATAAGGAGACCACTGAGAGTAGGGCGGACTGACAGGTGAGAAGAGGGAAGAATGGTCAGATTAAAATCCAGCCCCTCCAGTAAAGGAGAGAAGGAGAAATGATGACGGGCACCTAGACACACAGAAGCGGTATTAGGCGGATATTGACAAATTGGATTCACACTTTAAAGATCTTTTAAGAGTAACACACTATGGTTTATTAGTCAAAAAGTCAAAAAGAAGTCTAAGAGCTGAGGAGTGAGAACACACACACACACACACTCGTACAGTCAAGGGCGGGCATGTAGACATAACACACACACACACACACTCTCTGTCTCTCTCTCTCACACACATAACATTATAACTTTATAAGAATAATAAAAATTAGTATTAAGATATTATAAGGGTAATATCTTAGAATAATAAAATATAAAAATAAAGAGTAGTAGGATATGTAGGATAGTAGAAGGGTAATATAATGATATTATGAAGTAGGAAGTACAGTAAACCATTTTGCAAGCAGTATAACTATATATAAAATAGAGATATAGAGCAAATATGAAAATAAATTATAAACTAGAAATACAGAAAAATGTAACTTACTCATAATTCAGATGGTGAAGATTCTTGTCTCACAGGGAAGGCCTTAATTTTAAGAGAAAACCATGAGGAGCCATTTATAAGGGCAGCTGAGTCAAGCTGCCCCCCCGCGAGATAACAGTGAGACCAAGGTCACTCTAAATTGTTTTGTCTCTCCACTTTTGAATCTAATGGTAACTTGGAAAGCCCTTTTTCAAAACATAATGGTAACTTGGAAAGCCCTTTTCCAAAACATAATGGTAACTTGGAAAGCCCTTTTTCAGAACCTAAAGGTAAATTGGAAAAGGCCTTTTCAAAACATAATGGTAATGTAGATGAGCTCTTTTTTAACCCTATTGGTATTGATATCATAGTCTTTTTGAAACATATTGGTTATCTACTGTGCAAATACAGTATAAATACTGGAGCTTGAGCTCCGGGTGTCAGATCACTTCTGAGAATTCTCATCGGTGTGGATCTCGTGTGGTGGAACGGAACCAATAAATCTGGACCCTTGCTTCTTCTCACTCACGGCTGGTGTCTTTTTTTCTATCTCCAACTGGGTTCAGAGGTAGATGTGAGTATTTGCTTCTATTTTGAATTTTAAGTGTTTTTGGGTAATAGGCTAAATTTGAGCCAGCACTGTACACTCACTACTTTACATTGTAGCAAAGTGTCATTTCTTCAGTGTTGTCACATGAAAATATATAATCAAATATTTACAAAAATGTGAGGGGTGTACTCACTTTTGTGAGATATTGTAAGTATATTCCCATTGTACATTTTTTAGTACACCTGTTGAGCTTCATAAAATGGAAGTTGGATTTAAGAATATAGCACAAGCATGGAATATGCTCATTTCCACCAGCAGGGCAATAATTAAGACGTTCCAGTCCGATGGAAATGTTATTAATCAATCTGGAAGTGGACTTGTCTGTATTGTCTCAATGCACTGTGAAGAGGATGTTCGAGTGGCCAATAAATCTCCAAGGATCACAGCTGTAGAAATGCAGAAGTTAGTTGTGTCTTGCGGTCAGAAAATCTCCAAAACTACAATCCGAAATCACTTGAAATGTTTCAAGAAAATAGCCTCTACTCTCATTCAAAAACAAACTCAAGTATCTTCAGTTTGCCAGACACTATTGGAACTTCAAATGGCATAGGGTTCTATGGTCAAATGAAACAATAATAGATCTGTTTGGCAATAAACACCAAAGGTGGTTTTGGTGCACACAGAGAGGTAGCCATGTGGAAAAGTACCCTGTGCCCATGATTAAATATGGTGTTGAATCTTTATTGTTTTGGGGCTGTTTTTCTGCCAGAAGACCTGGGCATTTTGTTATAATACATGGCATCTTGGACTCTATCAAATATCAACAGATATTCAATGAAAACCTGACTGCCTCTGCCATAAATTTTAAAATGGTCAATGGTTGGACAATGATCCAAAACATACATCAAAATCAACACAAAAATGGTTTACTGACCACAAACTCAAGGTCCTGCCATGAAACCCATAGAAAACCTGTGGGGTGAACTGAAGAGGAGAGTCCACCAGCATGGACCTCGAAATTTGAAGGATCTGGAGAGATTCTGTATGGAGGAATGGTCTCAGATCCCTTGCCATGTATTCTCCAACCTCATCAGACATTATAGGAGAAGACTCTCCCTCACTGATGCAGCTAATCAATGTTACAGAAAAATGTTTGTATGTCAGTAAAGAAACCAGCATATTAAGTGGTAAGAGACAAAACCTTTTCAGACAAAATTTTTGTCTGGATTTTGCTGCAAAATTAAGAAGTCACAACAGTCAAAATCTCCAAAAGAACTGTGCCTGGTTCTGCAAGATACTCAGTAAAAGTTACAGCTCAATTCCTTATAAAACTGCATTAATTCTACCTGAGACTACTTTTTGTTATTTTTAAGAAAAGGGTCGTCACACCAAATATTGCCTTTGTTTAATTTATTACTGTTTACTGCTTTTCATAGTATTTTTTTTTCAATGGAGAAACATATAATTTAATTATTTTTGAAGGCATATTTGATTAACAGCACTTCTTTGCATGTGCCTAAGTCTTTTGCACAGTACTGTTTGTGTGTGTGTGTGTACATATATACATACACGCACACACACACACACACACACACACACACACACACACACACACACACATACATAAACTTTCTGGTTGATTGCATAGCATGCCTTTCATCTGAGCATTTATTGTGTTTATTGTGATTCCAGACTGTACACACTAGAAATAAATGCAAATATTCACAGAATGAGCACATAATAATTACTATATTCCTGCTAAGAGAATGATTATAGTCAGGATTACAGTATATACAAAACACTTTAAAGTCCTCTACCTGTAGATCATGGGTTCCAATCCAAATGAATTTGCTTAGCACTGAGTTTGCTTAGGATACAATGCTTCACAGAGGTGTGCTTTACACTAGTACCTGTTAAGAAATTTGTATGTTTGGATGTACAAAATATACAAATTTATATACAAATATAATACAAAATATACACAGAATTCCTTTTTGTATATTGCAGGGGGTGGGATTCATTTGCTTGTTTTTACCATTCTCTTAAATAACAGTGCATTTTCCAAAGTGACATAGTCATGTTCCACAATCACTGGAACAGCACAAAGGATATAAGATTGCTGGATATTCTGGTGCAGCCCTAGAGTGTGTTTGCTTTTTTAAAATCCATGTGCCTTATTTCTCAAATGCAGATAATTGGCTTCTAAGTGAAAGAGACCGTGGCGGTCATATTTTAAGTTTACAAATATATATGTTTTCTACAGTGGACATTTACTACTGTATATCTACAGACAGGTGACAAATTAAAGGATGAAAAAATATAAAGGGTTCTATTTTCATGCTAATTCAAGTGTAACTGTTGCTATTCTGGTTGATCATAATAATTTTTGTTGCTTTTTACATGGTCAAGAGATGCCTTTTAGAGCAGAGAATAAATGGTATATAATTTGAGGACAACCTTATCCCATTTGTCTCTTACAACTTCTTGCAACTCAGTTTTGTGGATGTTTGCTATATACAATCATGAAAATATACACCCCTTGGAAATTGTTGGCTTTTTTGACATATTTGGACAAGAAAACATTTGATCATCTTTGAAACAGTGCCTATTAATAAAGTTGATATACAGTGTGTCCGGAAAGTATTCACAGCACTTCAAATTCAGTTGATTGGACATGATTTGGAAAGGCACACACCTGTCTATTTAAGGTCCCACAGTTAACAATGCATGTCAGAGCACAAACCAAGCCATGAAGTCCAAGGAATTGTCTGTAGACCTCCGAGACAGGATTGTATCAAGGCACATATCTGGGGAAGGATACAGAAACATTTCTGCAGCATTGAAGGTCCCAATGAGCACAGTGGCCTCCATCATCTGTAAATGGAAGAAGTTTGGAACCAGCAGGACTCTTCCTAGAGCTGGCCGCCCGGCCAAACTGAGCGATCGGGGGAGAATGGCCTTAGTCAGGGAGGTGACCAAAAACCCGATGGTCACTCTGACAGAGCTCCAGCGTGTCTCTGTGGAGAGAGGAGAACCTTCCAGAAGAACAATCATCTATGTAGCAGTCCACCAATCAGGCCTGTATAGTAGAGTGACCAGATGGACCAGACCACTCCTCAGTAAAAGGCACATGACAGCCCGCCTGGAGTTTGCCAAAAGGCACCTGAAGGACTCTCAGACCAAAGATTGAACAAAGATTGAACTCTTTGGCCTGAATGGCAAGCGTCATGTCTGGAGGAAACCAGGCACCAGTCATCACCTGGCCAATACCATCCCTACAGTGAAGCATGGTGGTGGCAGCATCATGCTGTGGGGATGTATTTCAGCGGCAGGAACTGGGAGACTAGTCAGGATTGAGGAAAAGATGAATGCAGCAATGTACAGAGACATCCTTGATGAAAACTTGCTGCAGAGCGCTCTGGACCTCAGACTGGGGCAAAAGTTTATCTTCCAACAGGACAACGACCCTAAGCACACAGCCAAGATAACAAAGGAATGGCTACAGGACAACTCTGTGAATGTCCTTGAGTGGCCCAGCCAGAGCCCAGACTTGAACCCAATTGAACGTCTCTGGAGAGATCTGAAAATGGCTGTGCACCGCCACTCCCCATCCAACCTGATGGAGCTTGAGAGGTCCTGCAAAGAAGAATGGGAGAAACTACCCAAAAATAGGTGTGCCAAGCTTGTAGCATCATACTCAAAAAGACTTGAGGCTGTAATTGGTGCCAAAGGTGCTTCAACAAAGTATTGAGCAAAGGCTGTGAATACTTATGTACATGTGCTGTTTTTTTTTTTTTTTTTTTTTAATAAATTTTCAAAGATTTCAAACAAACTTCTTTCACGTTGTCATTATGGGGTATTGTTTGTAGAATTTTGAGGAAATTAATTAAATGAATTTAATTCATTTTGGAATAAGGATGTAACATAACAAAATGTGGAAAAAGTGAAGCGCTGTGAATACTTTCTGGATGCACTGTACTTGAACAAACCAACATGGAAAATTAGTTTTTTCAATTATTTATTCAATAGAAATATCAATAGATGTGATATTCTTCTGTGGAAAAAGTAAGTACACCATTGACCATTTACCAGAAATAACTACTTGTGGCCATTTTGCAATAATGTTTTTATCCCTGCAATATTCTTTCAGTTGCAAGATATTTGAGGGTTTACTTGCACATACTGCCTGTTTCGAATCCCCCCACAATATTTCAATGGGATTCAAATCTGGGCTTGACTAGTCCATTCCATAACTCTCCATTTCTTCTTTGTGAACCATTCCTTGATGAATTTGCTAGTGTGCTTGGATCATTATCCTGTTGTAAGGTCCACTTTTGGTTCAACATTCGGACAAATAGCCTCAGGTTATCTTCAAACGCTCTTTGATATTAGGCAGAATTCATATGTGAATCAATTAATGCAAGATGTTCAGTCACTTCGGCAGTGAAACAGCCCCAAACCATAACATTCCACCACATGCTTCACAATTGGTATGAGGTTGAACTTTGGGACATTGTTCTTCCTGAAGAGAAAAGAAGTGAGTGGGAAGAATGGAAAACCTCACTTCAAAAGCTGAGTAACCTTCACATCCCACGCACATATTTACAACGTTCACTCTAATGTTTCATACACTGAGTTGTGTGTCTTTTCAGATGCCTCGAACTGGGCCATAAGTGCAGTGGCTTACCTTCGAGCTCTGACTGATGAAGGCGAGACCAAATTGGGATTCGTGCTCAGGAAGGCAAAGCTGTCGCCTCGTCCCAAGCTTTCCATCCCTCACCAGGAGCTGTGGGGAGCAGTGCTGGCTGTAGAGATGCCTGACATATCCATGATGAACTGGACTATAAGCCAAATGCAGTGAAATACTATTGTGACAGCAAAGTAGTCCTGGGATACATCCACAATGAGTCCAGACGCTTCTTCCTTTATGTGCACAACCGTGTTCAGCGGATACGCCAGTCAACGTCTCCAGATCAGTGGAATTACGTGCCTACGGACCAGAATCCAGCTGATCTGGCGACAAAATCAGTGGCTGTGTCACAGCTTAATGCCACTAAATGGTTCACAGGACCCAGCTTCCTCTACAAACTGCCCCAAACGCGAGAGCGTGAGTTCTTCGAACTGGTGAATCCTAAGGCGGCTGCAGAAATCAGACCTTGTGTGACCAGCTTTGATACACGAATTGATGGAAGCCTCTTCTCAGAGTGGTTGCAGCGCTTTTCCACCTGGGAAACTTTGTTAAGAGCTGTTTCCTTTCTGATTCACCAAGCACGTTCTCACACGTCAAGTCCCATCAGCACATCCCATACTTGCAAAGGATGGCATCTGTGTGACTAAATACGCACACATGAAGAGCAGAAAGCAGCAAAGAGACTAATACTTCTACATGTCCAGAAAGACCTATATCCAGAAGAGTATGCTGCTCTGCAGAAGAACGAACAAGTTTTACATTTGAGTGTGCTATGGAATCTCGACCCCTACATCTATGATGGTCTCTTGAGGGTTGGAGGACATCTGAGGCATGCTTCTCTTGAATCAGATGTGAAGAATCCAGTCATCCTCCCTAAGAAAACTATGTCACCAAACTGTTAGTGAGTTATTATCACTCCAAAGTACATCATCAAGGCCGGCACTTTACAGAAGGAGCAATCAGATTGGCTGGCTTGTGGATTGTAGGAGGTAAAAGACTGATAAACTCTATCCTTCATCATTGTGTGACATGCCACAGACTCAGAGGAAAGCTGGAAGTGCATCTCCTCCATTTACATATGTGGGTTTAGACGTTTTTGGTCCATTTACAGTGGTCACTCAACGCACCAAAGGTGGTGTAGCTGCAAACAAAAGATGGGCTATACTCTTCAAGTGTATGAGTATATGAGCAGTACACATAGAAGTTATAGAATCCAAGAACACTGGCAGTTGCATTAATGCCCTGTAAAGGTTTTTCGCTGTGAGAGGACCAGCGAAACAACTCCGATCAGACTGAGGAACAACCTTCGTCGGAGCTAGCCATGAATTGGGCATGCAGCCAACAAAGGAAAACCAAACCAGCCTTCTGAAATATCTTCACGAGAATGGCTGTACATGGGAATTTAATCCTCCACACGCCTCCCACATGGGGGGAGCATGGGAGTCCCCAAGAAATGACTGACCTTTGGGCTTGATCACATCTGTCTTCCCGACCAGTGATGGAAAAGTCAGCAAAGTAGAGGTTAAAAACGACCTCAAGTGCTATCGTGAAAACATGCTTGCGACCTATTTCTAATGTGGTCTTACTACTAGCCAAAGAGGACTAAGTAGGAATAAGCACAGAACTGTTATAGTGGAATTAATAATGCCAGATGGGGAGTGTTCTGCCTCTGTTAGAGGCTGTCTATAGTTTATTATGGACATCTGCATTTATAAATATTATATTTTCATATTTGTTTAATATTCTCTACAAGTTCTGTTTTACCTGCATTTTTCTGTAAAGTTATACATGAGGACTCTTATTGTGACGTGGTTTCGCAAGCACTGCATGTTGGATAACAGGAAGCAGTGAGCACATGGCGTGGTGAAAGCTTGAAACATGTTTATGTCGCATCTGAGTCAATCCTCCTTCTAAACTCTAATGAAAGCAATGGCTTTTTACTGGGTTCAGTGGCCGGTGTTTCTGACAATGTAACGGTATGTTTGATCATTAAAGGAGCAAGACGCTCATATCCTGGCTCTTGAACAGTTTGGCTTGCTGTTTATCTACATTCATGCTTGGCAAAACAAACATTTAGAGAGAACAGTACACATCCGTTGGGGAATATTATTAGGGCACACAATGTCTCTTTTCATTTATATGCTGATGATACCTAGTTGTACATACAATTGAAAGCTGGTGACTCCATTCAGCCATTGTTGGACTGTCTGGACGACATTAAAAAATGGTTAACAAATAATTTCCTCCAACTTAATGAAGACAAAACTGAAATAATTGTTTTTGGCCCCCTGAGTTTCAGAGATGCTCTCATTAATGAGCTTCGTAACCATTTCCCCTCAATTTCTTCCCAGGTTAGGAACCTTGGCATCATTCTGGACTCAGAATTGTGCTTAACCAAGCAAATAAATTTGGTCGTTAAGAATAGTTTTTATCAACTACGGATTATTTCTAAACTTAAAACATTTTTGTCTTTCCATGATTTGGAGAAGGTTATTCATGCTTTTATCACTTCGTGCTTAGATTATTGTAATTCATTATACTTGGGTCTTCCTCAGTCATCTCTTGCTCATCTCCAGATGGTTCACAATGCAGCTGCAAGGCTGTTGACTAGGGCAAAGAAATTTGATCGTGTCACCCCAATTTTAGCATCGCTCTATTGGCTCCCGGTCCGTTTTAGGATTCAGTTTAAGACTCTGATGTTTGTTTTTTAAAACTCTTAATGATCAAGCTCCTTCCTATCTCAAGGATCTTCTTACACCACATTTATCCAACAGTCTTCTAAGATCTTCTGATAGGTTTATTTTGCATGTCCATTGTTCCCGGTTAAAAACAAAGGGGGCTGGAGAGAGAGAAATAGTTTGCATATATTGTAACCTTATTTTTGACAGGTCTAGGTCAACGGTCAAAAAGACACATATTATTACTCTCTATGTGTAGGTCAAAGGTCAAGATCATAAAATTTAATGACCGTAACAGGTGAAAGGGGCCAGGATCTTAAAATTTAATGACCGTGACAGGTGAAAGGGGCCAGGATCATAAAATTTAATGACCATGACAGGAGAAAAGGGGCCATGATCATAAAATATATTTATGTTGACATATTTATGTTGGCATCATAAAAAAATAGTTATGTTAAATCTGGTTCCCAACTTATCACCAGAACTCGCCTCCCTGCAGAGCACGAGAGCAGGTAACGTTTCAGTTTCTTTCTTTTCATTCTTACATTTTAGCTTCTGTTGCCAAGGACATGAGATGCGAGAACAGGGGAATCAGTGACAAACATTTCTGCCAATTAACATATCATTGCTCACTGATGCATTACTTTAAATGGACAACACTTATTGTCAACTTGTTGCCCAAATGTAAATCGCCCATCACTGGGCACAACATATTTGCCTATACACAAGAGGATGTTACTGCACACTGAATTAACATTAATCAAAACAGTACAACACAAGTAGGATATGGGCATTGTTTATGGGAAATCAAGCACTTTTATTTAAGTTTTTTTTCATCAATTTTTTCATCTATTTTTTAAAAATTAAATTATGATTATTATAAGTAATTTTTATCATATAATTTGTGGGATCACCTGCTTATGTCATCTGCTGCAATAAAAAAGACATCTGTGTAGCAAGCAAAAAAAATAAAAAATCCGGTTCCCATACATTACAGACACATATGTTCTCATACATAGTATGGCCATGTGTATTCCAGACACCCACACACATTGCACACATGTTCTTTCTTTTCACATAGAATATGAAACACTCCGAGGTAGGTCTAGGTCATAAAATATATTTATGTTGACATATTTATGTTGGCATCATAAAAAATAGTTATGTTAAATTTGGTTCCCATGCATTCCAGACACAGATGTTCTCATACATAGTATGGCTATGTGTATTCCACACACACTTATCCAAACAAAAATATGACACACACACACACATGTTGCACACATGTTCTTTCCTTTCAATCCTGAGTTAGGCCTAGTCAATGGTTCAATTCCACACACACACACACGCGCATGCACAGACACCACACACGTTGCACACATGCATACGAACCTGTCTATAAAAGTCAAGCACTCCGAGAGTCAGGCCTAGGTCAAAGGTCAACACCATAAAACCCCGTTCTGATGTATTACACACAGACACAGTGACACTCGCATGCATACGAACCTGTCTACAAAAATTCAGCACTTCGATAGTTTGAAAATCGGCAAACGTTCGACAGAATTTCCAGAGTCTATCCTTCAATACTTCCAGACACCATGGATTTCTCAGCAGGTAAGAATATGTATTTTAAACAATTAAATAGTTAAATATAAAATGAAATACAGTGTTTATGTAATTATACATTTGAAATGATATTGATATAAACCTAAAACTAATCTTTCTGAGTACAACAATCATCATCCTTATCTGGTCATTATGTAATCTGGTACGATACTTTATCTAAAATTTTAATATTCATTACATTTATATTACAGTGCAAGACCGAGCTAAGCTCATCTAATTCTAGTGTATAGGTAATTAAAATTTGTCTCTTAGATCTGTGTAGTGATCTAAAAGGTGTCACGTCTCGAGACATAACGAAGATAGGGACGGATGCAAATGCAGTTTAACAGTTTATTTAATGTGAGACATAGGCAGGTAAATCCAAATCATGATCAGAAACGTAATCCACAAACATACAAAGGTCAGGCGATCGGCAGATAGGCATACACTAAGGGCAAAGCAGGAATCAAAGTCGTGCTCATGGAATACAGGGTCGATATTCAAACCAAGAAACATAAACTATAACAAGGAACTGGGAGTGGAGAAACCAGCGTGGACTAAATGCACTAATCTAACATGGAACATAACATGGACAAATACTAAGACTATAACTGTGATTAACTATCGTATGGAATCTAAACTAATCTAATATAACATAAGTAACTTATCTAATCTAATATTCCGCGCCATGTGCTGGGAGGCGTGCGGTATATATACAAACCTAATCAGCGTCAATTGCTGACGGCTGACACCAATCTAGACACACGTAAAACAACAGCCAATGACAGAACAGGGAGGAGACATAACAGAAACATAACAAAAAGCACATGTCCAATGTACACAATGTCACGATTGTCAACAAACAAAAAGAAGGTGCTCGCGCACCTTGCTCGGCAACATGCGCCCACATGCTCTCCAGCACTCTGCTTAAAGGGGAAACCGTGACAAAAGGGAAATGTTAAGTTATTAAAAGTATGTTTTATTTGCTTTACTGTTTTTTAGACAACAGCACTGTGATTATTTCTGATGATGAATTTTCTGAGACATCTGATCGAGGTCTTTTGAATCTGAGCTCTACTCATAAGTCATAACATTAAATTATGAATGTTTCATACTGTAAACTCTTTCATACGTGTATATATATATATATAATATGAGTATCAAGCGAATGCGTTTCTAGTAGGTAATTAAAATTTGTCTCTTAGATCTGTGTAGTGAGCTAAAAGGGGGATTGTTAAGTTACTAATAGTATATTTTATTTGCTTTACTGTTTTTTAGAAAACAACGACGTGAATATTTCTGATGATGAGATTCCCGAAACAACCGCTCATGACCTTTTGAATCTGAGCTCCACACATAAGTCATAACATAAAATCATGATTGTTTCACGCTGTAAAGTCTTTCATAGGTAATTATAACTTTGTTTGTATCATATTCAGAAGTTGAGGGTATCGTGACTAACAGTGCTTATGACGGAGATATTTCAGGTGAGTTGACTATATTTTACCTTCTATTTACCCAGCACAAAAATAAAAAACAAACCAAAAATAAATAAATAAATAAATAAATAAAAACTCTTTCACATGTTCTGTGACCTATAGATATGAGTGATGCAATAGAAGACCAAGAGGAAATCAACTCGGAAGCCGACATTCAACACGGCCTCGGATTACAGGAGATCTGCACAGTGTGGCGTGAATTGTTCGAAGCAAAGACTGCTTTATTGGAAAACTTTGGACAGATTGATAATAAACTTGAATCTGGTCAAGGTACAGATCTTGTCCCTTTACTGTACAAGACACTTGAAAATGTGAATAGATGTGAATATAAAGTTGATTAGAAAATTGTATGATAGATATGGCGCAGAAACGACCGAAATGCAGTTCGGATACAGAGACTAAAAAAATGAGAACCGAAAATTCTCCATTACCCCATGAATTTTGTTATGATGGAAACCAGAGTTCTTCAAATGGTCCGTTATATCATGATCCGTACACAACCCTGAACCCATGTTTAACTGAAGTGATCAACCGGCTGAATGAAAGTTTATTTCACACACACCAGGTTGTTAGTGAGAGACCTAATCAGAGTCCAAATTACGACGTATCAAACACAACGGTGACGCCATACGATATTTTTTCTGAATTAAATCAATGTCTGCTAGAGTTACAAAATAACCTAAATGAACACGGTCATTCAGTACAATTAAACCCTGATCTAATCGATGCATTCAATCAGTTGAATGAAAATTTAAGATCGTCAGACCAGAGCAATACTCAAAATGAAAACCCCAGCCGAAATTCCATTCAAACTGTATCAAGTACACCGGTGACGTCACACGACATATTTTCCGAATTAAATCAACGTCTGTTAGAGTTACAAAATAACCTAATCGAACAAAGAGAATCTTTGCAGATAAATCCTTGTTTAATAGATGCAGTGAATCAACTCAATGAAAATATGGCATTATCTCCCGATCAGAATATCGTCTCAACTCCAGAAAACGCTCAGGAACCTAGACCGTTATCTTCTCATGATATGATATACGAACTTAATCAAAGTCTTATGAGGTTAAATGACAGTCTGGTTAACTTAATCGAAAACCCCGCCAATATTCCACAAAATTCGGAAAACGATAATGAGTACAACTTTCCAATGGAAAACATGCACTCGCCCGATATCCAAGATTCTCAAATGGAAAACATGCACTCGTCCGAAATCCAAGATTCTCAAATGGAAAACATGCACTCGCCCAATATCCAAGATTCTCAAATGGAAAACATGCACTCACCCGATATCCAAGATTCTCAAATGGAAAACATGTACTCGCCCGATATCCAAAATTCTCAAATGGAAAACATTCAATCGCCCGATATCCAAAATTCTCAATTGGAAAACATGTACTTTCCCAATATCCAAGTTGAGCAAGATGGTGATGGATTAGATCCTAATATTAGAATAATTAATCGTGAAAGATTCAACAACACTGAGATTAGGAGAAGAGTGAATTTTTCTTCGATCGCTAATGTCGACAGCTTTGCAGATTTTTATAATTATGTTTTAGAGATTTTAAACAGTGTGATTGAAATCTCTAACAATTTAATTTCTGCTGAGGATGTAGTCACCGTTGAAATCAGAGGTGATACGATCAATGTTTCATCACGCGTTCAATTAGACAACGGTGTCATCGATTTACGTTCTTTTCTGACCATGCTCGAAAATGCAATTCAGAGTAAACGTGAAATTTTTATGGATAATACCCTTGAAATAGTCGTCCAAATCGTCCGACCACCTCGGGGTGGTGGAATTAGAAGGAAAATAGGCCATATATTCAAATCAGAAACCATACAGAAGAAAATGAAGCATCTATACATTTTTCACAACAGAGACAACATGTGTTTTGTGTTGTGTGTTACCCAACTTCTGAATCGTGAAAAAAATGATTTTGAAACCGAACAAATCGCTTGACAATTACAACACGATGTGGGATTATCTGTAAACACCACAGTCAGCTTCGCGGATGTATCGATATTTGAGAGACATTTGAATTGTAAAATCGTAATCGTACACTGTTCTGCTAGCAAAGCCGGATACTCTTTCTTTCAAACTAGCAAGACTCCCCATGAAAAAACGATTTACTTGTTTTTGCATGACAACCACTATTATGGAGTTAAAAGTATCACCGGATTTTTAGGAACGAGTCATGTTTATCATTTCTGCCACTCGGGGTTTGACGTTTTATGGAAACTTAAATGCGATTATAGCTGCAACGTTTGTCACGATTCCGATTGTTACAATCACCCTAAGAATGTAGCTAAATGTCCAGAGTGTCAGAGACTGTGTAGCTCACAATACTGTTTCGAGAGGCATAAAGCAAAGATTCAGTTGCGCAAAGACGCATGTGTGAAACGAGATTCTACTGCGGTAAATGTAAATGCGTGATACGGGATAAACCTTCTAATCATGAGAATCACATATGTACACGTTCCAATGCATACCCTGTGGCCAAAAACTCGACGAGGATATCGAGCATAGTTGTTTTATGCAGAGGGCTAGGAAAGAACGCAAAAATACGGATTATGTGTTTTATGATTTCGAGACTAGGCAGGAAACAGGAACTCATGTAGCTAATTTCATATGCTGTATTGATCTTAAGGGAGAGGAGTGGGTGTCTGAAGGGGATGATTGCGTCAGTGCCTTCTTTAAGAAGTTTCAATGTAATACATACAATGGTTATACGTTTATCGCGCATAACGCTAGAGGATTCAATTCATACCTTTTGTTAAAAAATTTGGTGAAAGAAGGAATCACACCCGAAATCATAGCACAAGGCGGTAAAATTTTGTGTTTCATCAATACCGCATTTCGCCAGTCCTACATTGATAGTCTATTGTTCTTACCCATGAAGTTGAGCAGCATCCCAAAAGCCATGGGGTTTTTGGAAAGCAAGAAAGGCTATTTTCCCCATTTCTGGAACACCGTACAACATCAGGATTATGTAGGACCGTATCCTGAGCCTAAGTTTTACGGTGTAGATGGCATGATACCTAAGGATAGAGAAGAATTCTTTAAGTGGTACAGAACGGTTTCTGACAAAGTCTTTGATTTCAAGAAAGAGATGGCCGAATACTGTGTGAACGACGTAGAAATTTTGAGAAAGGGCTGTATAGCTTTCAGAGAAGAAATTCTGGAAAGTACAAAGGTCGATCCTTTTAAATGCATAACGATCGCATCTGTGTGCATGAAAATCTTTAGAACCAAGTTCCTGCGTAAAGACACTTTAGCTATTCCGCAGCTTGATAATTACATCACCACTCAGAAATCTTTCTCAACACCTTCCATACAATGGCTCGAATACGTTTCTAAAACGCAAAACCTACCCATTCACCACGCGTTAAACAAAGGTGAAGTCAGGTTTGGCACCTATTACGTAGATGGTTACTGTGAGGATGGGGAAAACCGTAAGGTTTTTGAGTTTCTTGAATGTTTTTATCATGGTTGTGAAAAGTATTTTCCCACAATGACCCCGCATCCTCTTACCAAATCCAATGTTACCTTCGGAGATATCCGTCAAAAATCTATGGAGAGAATTAAGAATTTGCAAGACACTCTCAATTTGCAAGTCACTCTGATGTGGGAATATGAGTGGAATGAAATGAAGAAAAATGACAACCACGTGCTAAACTTTCTAAAAGACTTTGACTTTCCTGAGTGCTTAAACCCGCGAGATGCTCTTTTTGGCGGTTGAACAAACGCGTTACATTTGCATTATGTAGCTCAGCCCTGTGAGATAATCGATTATTTTGATTTTACCTCTCTTTACCCATTTGTAAATAAGACAAAGACGTACCTGATCGATCACCCTATCATCATTTATCGTGACTTTCAACCTCTGAAATATTACTTCAGTATCGTCAGAGCAAAAGCATTACCGCCTAGGGGTCGTGGGCACCTGTTCTACCATTTCGTGTAAAAAGCAAACTCCTCTTTCCTCTATGTAGAACGTGCGCCGAGCATCAGCTAAAACAACGCAATCATACGAATCAGGAGAGAGCTCTTACCGGAACATGGGCATCTATCGAAATTGAAAAAGCTGTTGAAAAAGGTTACAAAATTCTAAAAGTGTTTGAAGTGTGGCACTTTCCTAAAAGGTCTGATAAGCTTTTTACATGATATATTAAAATGTTCCTCAAGGCCAAACAGGAAAGTTCAGGTTATCCGTCCTGGGTCGTTGATGAATCCTCTAAACATTCGCAAATATAAGGAGAACAAAGGGATCACGTTGGATTTATCACCGTTAATCCTGCCAAAAGATCTGTGGCTAAACTCGCACTAAATTCATTGTGGGGTAAGATGTGTCAAAGACCAGACAGATCAAACACAACCTTAATTCGCGATCCTGCCGAGTTTTTACAGTTCATGTTCTCCGTTATTTATAATGTGAGTCAGTTGTCTTTTTTGAATGAGAAGGTGGTGATGGTACAGTGGCGTTATGCAGACGAGAGACTGATTAAACCGCTGAACGCTAATGTATTCATTGGCATTTTCACTACAGCGTACGCTAGACTTGAGCTGTACAATTTGATGGATCGATTGGATCAGCGTTGTTTGTACACAGACACCGACAGCGTCATTTTTAAAAGTAAGGAAGGTGACTGGATGCCACCCTTAAGCGATTACTTGGGTGGGCTTACCAGCGAACTTGATGATGGCGATCAAATCGTAGAATTTGTAAGCGCAGGTCCTAAAACCTACAATTACAAAACCGTAAATGGAAAAACAACCATGAAAGCTAAAGGCATTACTTTAAATTGTATCAATTCTGAAATTGTCAATTTGAAATCACTGACAGAACTGGTGGACGAACGAGTGAAAAATCTGGATCAAACCGGTCAACTCGTAACCACGCACAACCAAATCGTGAGAGATAAAAAGGGGTTTCATTTGAGAAACAAATCACAGTTGAAAAGGTTCAGGGTTGTGTATGATAAGCATGTTTTTTACCTGATTTTACAACTCTCCCTTACAGATATTTCAGACTATTCATGTATATATGTGTATATAGTATATATAATGTGTTTTATAATGGAAAATATGAACGTGACTGCTTTTGACGCTAGGATGCAACTTCCCTTTTCATGTATCGTATGTGGACCGAGTAATAGTGGAAAATCTTATTTTATCAAAATGTTGTTGGAAAACTGTAAAGAGGCAATGTCTGTAGTTCCCGAAAACATTGTCTGGTGTTATACATGTTGGCAACCTCTGTACGATGAATTGATGACCAGAATAAATACAACATTTCTTCAAGGAATCCCTGATTCTTTGTGTGATGACGAACTATTTCCTCCCAATAAAAAAAAACTTGTTGGTAATCGATGACTTGATGGAATCCGCCAGTAAAGATGATGAAGTAGAAAAGGCTTTTAGAAAATTCACCCACCACAGAAATCTGAGCGTCATCTACCTCGTTCAAAACTTGTTTTTTCAAGGCAAGACTAGCAGACCAATTAACCTGAACACCAACTACATGGTTCTTTTTAAAAACCCTAGAGATAAATTCCAGATCAACATACTGGCTCGTCAGATGTATCCGGGTAACAGCAAGTATTTTTTAGAATGCTTTCTCGATGCCGTCTCTCGACCTTACAGGTCTTTGTTGACCTGAAAGCACAAATACCAGAAGAACTTTGTCTCTGGTCAGGGTTGTTTCCGGGAGAGAAACTGGTTGTGTATGTTCTGAAGAAGAAAAAAAAAAACTTTAAAGGTGCCCACAGATCTCAGCCTGAGCATATGTGAACTAGCTTTAAACGTACTCAGGGGAAACATGTGTCTTGCTCATAATGTTGCTCACTACGTCGCTTACGAAACCTTTAGCCGCCATTTTTAAATGAGGTTTTGCAATAGCAAATCCCCTTTTGAGAAACGGAACCGCCATTCTAAAAAGACCCTTGAACAGTCCTCCTAGCCCCGACCCATACATGGTGGGGGCGCCTTGAAACCCCAGAAGGCCATTTCCAGCCTGGTGGACATAATAATCCACATAGGTCTGCGGGTGAACGTAGCCCCTATCCATCATTTTTCATATGGAATGAATGTTTAGTGGGTCTAAAGTGTAGTTTAGCTATAAATTTCCCATAACTAAAAGGTATAGGCTTGTTCTGATCCGTTTTGACTTCGATTACTATATCGGTAATGTGGTTCTTAGTGAGAGGTACGTAATGCAGCTTATCATAAGTAATTGTGACGACTTTGTTGTTTTCACCCGTTATATGTACGCATCTCAGTAACGGGGCAAAACTATCACCAACTCGTTGATACTCGATAACGTCTGTATATACATACATCGTGTAAAAGCCTGCGTTTATATCAGCAGGGTTAGGCGCGTCTGGTTCTCGGGCCATTATCGGAACACCGAGCACCAGAACGAAGAATCATATGAACGATGAACATCGTTCGTACCGAGCATATATGCTAATTTTCCATAAGCTTTGAATGTTTTTGGGATACGATGCGTATTTTATTTTTCATAGGGTTATAGAACATCTCTATTCCGAGTTCCAATTTCTTTATGATTTTGTTGATTTCACTAACCACTTCATCGATACTTTTATAATATCCTGGAGTGATATTAAAGTTACCATTTTGTGTTTTCTTTCCATCCCTCTGAATAATATGACACAGACTGTCTTCCTCTGTTAACGAGTACCAACTCTGGATATATTGAACCTCCGCGAGCGAGACTTCCCAAATTCCGTTCAAATCGATTGGTTTGGCGAATTTAGTAGTGTAGTGTGCGATCTTATTATTAGGGTAAATATCCAACGACGTGTTGCTTGGAAGGGTCACAAAGAATCCGCACTCTTACATGGTTTAATGAATATAGCTTTCAGTTTTGTTCACGACGATCCTTTTAACTACGTCCTCGACCGGAACCCAGGAATTAAATTTATCGGGCCACCCCACCCATTTCACCAGGCAGACTTTTTTCCGGTTTCGGGTCTTTTCAGACAAGATTTTCTCAGTTTTAAACGTCTTGTCCTTCCCGATAATGATCTTTTGTAACTCGGGTCCATAAAATGTTCCCTCAATTTTTTCACCATCATAGTCTTGTAATTTATATACTGGGGGATCTCTCGGTATCTGTTCGGTAATTGTAAAATATTCATCCGTAAAGTTTTGCTCGTATTCTTTTTCAGACTGTCTTTTTAAACAGGAAATTCTAATGATATCACCGACTTTAAACTTGAATTTTAGTTTCTTTTATTTAGGTGAGAACAGTCTGTAGAGGGTTTTAAATACTCTGAAGGAATTGGCTTTGTTGACCTTGGCGGGTTTCATTTTGATGCTGGAATGGTAATTGTGATCGTACGCTTGAATCAAATCCTGGACTATGTCGATGTATTTTCTCGTGTTAAAAGCGGTAAAATATCTCCACATCCTGGTCTTTAGCGTTCTGTTGAACCTTTCACACACCGATGCTTTTTGCCCCATACTTGTAGTGAGTGAACAATGTTATGTTTGTTGTTAAAAAACTCCGTCCCTTGGTCAGTTTGTAGTTTTTTGGGGACTCTACCTTCCTTTAGAATGGAATCAAAGGCTTTAGTTACCTCGAGTCCGGTCTTGTTTCATAACACACGTACCCAGGCATATTTGGATAAAATATCTATGCACGTGATCATAAATTTCGCGTTGTCATATCGACTAAATCAGCTTGCCATTGTTCATCGATGTTCTTTACAAAAATCTTGTTTCTTTTAAACTTTTTAGATACTGGTTTATGTAGACTGTACGCATGCTACTCGGCTAACCAGTTTTTTATTTCAGTATCATTAGCTCTTTTACCTATTTTCTCAACAATAGCTCTTTGCAAACTCTCAACGCCACCGTACGAACCAGGTTCTGATGGCGTATAATGTATATTCTTCATCAATCATTCAGTCAATTCGAGTATCAAGACAAGAAATGATCAAACACCAGGTAGATTAAGCATTTTATCTCAGAAAACGTGAGCATGGTATTACAAATTCAATCACAGTAACATTTTCCATTCTAAACAATTTATATCACACACAGGTTTAGATACATGTTTAGTTTTACATTCAATGTTTCAGCAATACATGTAAGATAAAACTTGATAATCACAAATGTGTTAAGGACACACACTATTTACGATTGTCTTCAGCATTTTGTTTTGTTTGGCTTCAGGCTTTTCTTGCAGTCAGGATAGACGTGGCTTGTTCTGAAGTTTCCCACGTATGCGGCGGTTCAGAGGGTTCCAGAGATGAGTGAAAGGTCCAGTAGGCCACAGCGTCTTCGCACACCTGCTCATTGAAAATGTCGTTGGTTTTCTCCTTGACCTCGTTCAGTATGGTTTTGATGTGAGGGTCTCGCCATTCACACACGACAGCTTCAGCGATACCGTGATGTTTTTCCAGCGATGGAGTGTGTTTGATACCACACAATTTCAGACTTCTTGCCAACGTGTATTTGAACCACGGTTTAAACAGTTTTTTCAGCAATCTGTATGTGTTTAGGTGCAGATAGTACTCGTCAGGATCGAACAAACACGCATGTTGGAGTTGACTTGGATGATCGATTGTGCAGCCGTGGCAGTTGTCCTTCAGATCTTGTTGAAGGACTCTCAGCTCTCCAGTAACCGCACATATGATGGCTAGCACGGTGTTGGTTATACACCCGTCGGTTTCATCGTTCGTTGTCAGATAGGTCAGATTTCTTTTTCCTAGGTTTTCGCCATCTTCAAAACCAGAACTGGTCACATCATCATCCAGGGTAGCATCAGAGTTGTAGAAAACGGACCTGAGTTCACAAGACATATTGCTTGTTGATGCTCAGAATACTTTGACTCGATATGCATTCAGACTCATTTATATAGCATGTGGGAGGAGTTTTGGGGAAGGTGGAGTTTCTGCTCAAGAGTAGTATATTGACGATCTCAGAAGAGATCTTCTAGTCTTACTTTTATTTCTGTTGTGTCTTTGTCTCTTCCAATTTTTTGGAATAATTCATCAATTTGATGGAAGTAGCGTTGTAGATCGTTCCAGTTGGTTCGTTCATACCTCACTTCACAGTTCTCTTTGTTATCAGGTGCGTCGTGACCGGTTAATACAGCAGCACAGTGCAGTGAAACCTGGTTCTTGGAGAAATTTGTTGCTCTGATGTGGTATTTGCATTTCAGAGATGTACTGTTCCATTTACGTCTGTACGCATCCGGGGAAAAGAAGTCCATTCTAACAATGTAGTCAAAATCCTTGTACCATTTTCTGAACTTTTTCCAGTCACCCTCGTTAAAAGTTACGATCTCTGTAGCGCGGGTCCAGTGGATGTGACCTGGGACCCAGAACTTGAAAAGCACAACGGTTCCTTTTTCTGCATTGAAAAAAAAATCCGGCTGTACATCCGTTTGACATTACGCAATATTGAATCTTTCATGCTCTAACATTTTTTCTATTCTTCCCAAAAAAGGGTGAGCTTTTTTTGGTGCGTTAGGACAAACATCAGCCATGTTGTAAGCTCGCACACTATCGCACAATATGTTCTAAGTACAGAGTATTATAAAATCTAGAGGGGTGCTCGACTTTTATAGACAGGTTCGTATGCATGCGTGTGTGTGTGTGTGTGTGTGTGTCATATTTTTGTTTGGATGTGTGTGTCTGTGCATGCGCGCGCATGTGTGTGTGTCATATTTTTGTTTGGATGTGTGTGTGTGTGTGTGTGTGTGTGTGTGGAATACACATGGCCATACTATGTATGAGAACATATGTGTCTGGAATGCATGGGAACCAGATTTAACATAACTATTTTTTATAATGCCAACATGAATATGTCAACATAAATATATTTTATGACCTAGACCTACCTCGGAGTGTTTCATATTCTATGTGAAAAGAAAGAACATGTGTGCAACGTGTGTGGGTGTATGGAATACACATGGCCATACTATGTATGAGAACATATGTGTCTGGAATGCATGGAAACCGGATTTAACATAACTATTTTTCATGATGCCAACATAAATATGTCAACATAAGTATATTTTATGATCATGGCCCCCTTTCACCTGTCACGGTCATTAAATTTTATAAACCTGGCCCCTTTCACCTGTCACGGTCATTAAATTTTAAGATCCTGGCCCCTTTCACCTGTTACGGTCATTAAATTTTATGATCTTGACCTTTGACCTAGACATAGAGAGTAATAATATGTGTCTTTTTGACCTTTGACCTAGACCTGTCAAAAATAAGGTTACAATATATACAAACTATTTCTCTCTAGAGCTTTTTCAGTTGCTGCCCCTCATTTATGGAATCAATTGCCACTGGACATCCGCCTTGCACCTTCTATTACCACTTTTAAAAAGAGGCTTAAAACATATCTCTTCTCCCAGGTGTTTCAATCTAATTTTGTTTTTTGTTTTTTTTGTTTTTTGTTTTTTTTTTTACTATTGTCTATTGTCTGTTATTATTTGATTTTATACTGTTTTCTGTTTTACTTTCCTTACTCTGTTCAGCACTGGTCAGCTTTGCTGTGTGAAACGTGCTATATAAATAAAATTTACTTACTTACTTACTAGGTGTTTCGCCTGAAAAGCTGTCTTTGGTCTGCACCAAACATGTCTGCTGTTACTGTGGCCAAACAATTCAATCTTTGATTTGTCTGTCCAGAGCACTCATTGGCAGACTGTAGTCTTACAAAGGCTTTTTCCTTGCATGCCTCCCATGCAAGTCCAATTTAGGCAATCTCTTTCTTATTGTAGAAGCATGCACTTTGACACCAACAGACTTACTAGCAGATACTTTGATGAAATTTTGTGGTCTTTGGAGACTTTGTTTTGCATCAGACAGTCTGCTCTTGGGCTGAACTTGCTGGGATGGCCAGTTGAATGATGTATTTCAAATAATTTGGAGAAGATCTTTTAAATCAATTGCCAAACTCATAGGCATCCACAAACCTTTTTTTTTCTGAAGGCCTTATACAACTCTTTAAATCTTGGCATGATGACACCACACACTTCAATAACAAAGGGAACACCAGACACTAGATATGATGGGGTATGAATAAGACAGGTTCCAACTGCACTCCCTAAGCATGTGCTGATCACTGGTACTTAATCTTGAACATGTTCAAATTATATGAATTTGAAGGAGTGATGGGGTAAAAAAAAAAAGTGGGTATACTTACTTTTTCCATGTGAATGATCTGTTATTTAGTTCATTTAAATTGTGAAAATTACTACAAAATGTAAATTTTATGTGTCATTTGATAGAGTGTAACATCCTTTATTAATAGCCACTGTTTCAAAGAGAATCAAATGTTTGCTTGTCCAAATATGTAACATAAATAAATAAATAAATTTTAAAAAATCCATGGGGTGTACTTATTTTTGCTCATGAATGTATGTCACTCCGTTTCCCATATTAATACGGCAAAAAAAGTACTAAATAAACACATCAGACCTAATGACTTTATTTAAACTAAAAGTGAACTAAATGTCTTTTCAGCCCACATAAGCTTCTATTTTAATTAGGGATTAAACCTGCACAAGCTGTAAGATGAACCACTGAAACATGCACTCAATCATTTTTAGGTATCCATCCATCCATCTTCTATACCGCATATCCTTCTTCAGGGTCACGGGGGAACCTGGAGCCTATCTCAGGAAGCATCAGGCACAAAGCGGGATACACCCTGGACAGGGTGCCAATCCATCGCAGGGCACAATCACATACACATTCACACACCCATTCATACACTACGGACACTTTGGACATGCCAATCAGCCTACCATGCATGTCTTTGGACTGGGGGAGGAAACCGGAGTACCCGGAGGAAACCCCCGCAGCACGGGGAGAACATGCAAACTCCGCACACACAGGGCCCATTTTTACGTATGCATGAGTGAAATTAAAAAATGAATTTATAACCCCCAAATAACATTACAGTATTAAACTAATAGATACTTTTACGTAATACTCAGTGAAATCATTGCCAATAGAATACAGATAGCATTATTAGTATGTTTTGTACTTTACATGTGCCCAGATTTCATATATTGCATTTTTTAAATTAAAAGTATGAAATTATTTTTGCTGCTGAAGCTGGTGTGTAAATAATTACCTAGATAAAACTCTCGGACACAGGGATTTAATTCTCATTTCACTTTGTAGCATAGAAACCAATTGTTCAACCCATTAAACAATGAATTTCATTGTAAAGCCTATCATTCATAGTTAATTCCTATACATCCTGTAGAGTCCTATGAGCATTTATCTCTATTTATAAAAGAACAAAATGAGAATAGGCATTTATTGTTTTTTGATAAGAAACAAAATATAGTTCATGTACTGTTTCAGTTGCAAGCATAGACTGCAGAATACAGCATGAATCTTGTATTTTGGGCTGGTATTCAAAATAACACACACTTGTATTCAAGTCTCTGTGTTTATTACACAACCTGTAATATCAGTATCAAATCTAGATAGACTTCAAAATTGAATGACATTCACACAGATGTGAGACTCATGACACGTTACTTGCCGGTTCAACCCGCCTCCTTTCCATCCACAGCGGATGTTCGACCACACCTCTTTGACACAACATTCATTTGGTCCAACATCTAGGCCTGTCACAATAATTACTTTATTGACTTATTGTATAATATATGGACATGACCTCAATAATTTTTGCTGACCTCAATATTTCCCATTTTGTTTAAATGCTTGTGTGTTTACATAACTATGAATGTCATGTTTGGTGAGTATGGCTGCAAATGCAGTTTAAGCATTTTATTTGAAAGGCAGGCAGACAAATCCAAATCATGAAACAAAATCGGTAAACAGAACACAGGTACAGGTCAGGCAATCCGCAAAAAGCAAAAGCAGGGATAATCCAAAATACACATACAAGAAAATAGAACTAGATCAATAACAACATGAAACAAAAGTCTGAGCAAAGTGAGGTGGCAAAACACTGAACATTACTTGGCACTAAACAGAGAGACACAAGGGTTTAAATATACAAACTAATTTAAGGTAGACTAAAACCAGGTGTAACACACAGGGGAAACAAAAACATATGCTGAATGCTGAGGGCTTCTGCATGCAATGAGATTCCTGACATGCCATCATTTTAGCTATTTGTGCCTTCTGTCCTCTCATCTGCTCTAGGGCTATCAAAATAATATTCTAACTTCAAATTGATAAATTATTAGACAAAAATGCATATTCAAATGCAAAAACTGCATCAAATTTAGGATGTATGCCATATAAAGCAGGGTGAGGCAAATGCAATTGCAGTAAAAGTTTTATTTAGAGAGAAGCAGGCAGACAAATCCAAAACGTGATGCAAAATCAAAATCCAGAAACAGGTAGAGGTCAGGCAATCTTCAAACAGTATAAACTAGGTGAGGCAGACATGTGCATGTATAAACAGGCGATAAGTCAAAAACCAAAACAACAAACACAGAACAAGGCTTGGTAATGCTCAGAGGCAAAGTGATAAATTTGACACATGCAAGTTAACCCTTTAGTGTTTATAGTGAAAGCTTCGCAGTTTGTGGGGAATCCTGTGGAGCTTGAAGCGCAAATTATAAGAAGGACACGTCGAAGGAAAAGAAGTTTTAGGGACAGAAACAGCCTCCAGGCTTTTCCCGATTACCATCTGTACGAAAGTTATAGATATTTGGTAGATGGTATAGTTAATCTCTGCTGGCTTCTTGAGCTGCAAGTTAAACATCTGACCCCTCAACATCCTGCTCTTACTGTACCACAAACTGTATGTATTGCTTTGCAGTTCTTTGCGAGTGGTAAATTTCATGCAGTGGCATTATTCCCGTCCTAATATATTTTCACAAATTGATATTTATTTTGTTAACGTTATTTAAAAATTGACATTTATATTAAATAAAATTAGAGGAAATATGTTTGGGTTGTAAGTTTTCAATCTGTTTATTCTCACTGTGAGCCTTTAAAAGTAAATTTATCAATTCACACAATCAACAATGTTCCTGAGCTTTGGCAGCTGCAACTGTGTGATTTCTGCAGTTAGTGTAGGTTTAAATTCCTCATTTTTTCCCAAAATAATGAATTTTCTTCAAATGGAAGTATGCACACTTGCTTTTTTCCATGTTGAACGCTATTGGCTGTTTGCTGAAAATTTTTATGTGCACACGCACACTGAGTAAACCTTGATTCAGGGTTAAAACCTGGGTTGACTGAGAAAGTTGATAACCAGCATTATGTAACCTGTTAACCTTAATTAACCTGGATTGGATTTGTTTGCTTTTGTCAAATCAAAACTTACTCTGCAACTCTGAGTTTGTACAACTTGCTTTGTGAAACAGGCCTCAGCTGGCCAAACACTGATCAATACTGCACAGGGAACTAAAACACACGAGGGGTTTAAATACACAAACTAATCAGTGGGGAAACGGAATAGGTGTGATTGAACAAGACACATTAGCAAGCAACCAATGACATGACAGGGGCAGAGACAGGACAGAAACCAAAACAAAAACACACATGGCAGTGTAAATAGACATAACTCGGAAGCGTGCGCTGTGGCATTGCCAGTTACTTAAGCATGCACAAGATATTAACAATGCACTACCAATGTTTTTTGAAGTAGAAAAATCTAGAAAGAATATTTCTTGTGTTTTAAATAATCCAGTCATAGTCAATACTGTTGAGGACTGACCTACATGAGCTGAAGCCAAACAGTGATTGAACACCGGTAAACTGAAGCGTTTTACTAGCAGGTTAATTAAATCAACCAAATGCATCCTATACACATTTGAGATTATTCAGAAATATACACAACATAAATATAATATTACAATTTGCTTCTGCAAAAAATGGTATAAATACACAAGTGAACTTGAACATAAGTAAGGTGCTAGGTAGAATGGTAAGTCACGTTGTGAATATGTAACAACACACTAAAACATGGACAATGAATAACTAAAGCAAAAAAAATCACAATATTATGTTACAGTAGTGTACTCATTGTAATGTTATTATTTCAGGTGATTAGGGCAGTTTTCACATGTTTTTGTTGATACATGTTTAAGTTAATATATAAAATGTGTGAATATTTGATTTAATTTTTGCATTTTCTCGTCAACTAAAATGCTGTTGACTAATATTCTATGCCATTTTAGTCAGAGTAAAATTGAGTAAAATTAATAAACATGACATGATGAAATGGGGGGCATGGTTTAGTGGTTAACATGCTTTCCTCACACATCCAGGTGCCCAGGGTGTCCCCTGCCTTGTGCCCCAATTTCCCTGGGATAGGCTCCAGGCTCCCTGTGACCCTGTGTAGGATAAGCGGTAAACAAATGGATGGATGGATGAAATATTGAATAAACAGTATGACAAAACTATGCTATTATATTATCGTTATATCAGTGGTATAAAATGGTCTTAAAATGACAATAATATCATTTAATTATTTCTGGGACGAAATATCGTCCAACAAAAGTAGTTATCATGACAGGCCTACCAACATCAATCACTGTAGGTCGGCAACATCACAGACCTACTCTTCATCCAGAAGCTGACACAGTTGAATAAATCTCAACTCGTGAAAACATCAAATTTAATCTAAAGACAAAGAAAATTATGGAAAATTGTAGAAGAAACCAGTGACATTCACAGGCCAAGTTTCTCAGAACACAAAACATACCCCATCAGCAAGACAGCAATGGACAGATTTCTTCCCAATACTAGTGAAGACACACAGCATGTCTAACAGCCTTGGTTTTTCTGCAAAGAAAGCACAGGCATCTGGAGACTCATGATGGACTTTCAGATCATAAATCAGCACACTGACAAGCAAATGCCACTCGGGGCAGATATATTGACACTTCAATGTCCTCAAGCTGTAACATCAGTGATTTACTATGATTGACATGCTAAATGGTTTCTGGTCTCTGCTTCTGGCTGAAGACGTTCAACCTTGGCTGGCATTCACTGTGAATGGAGAACAATACACATAGATTACATTACCCCAAGGTCTTCAGAAGAGTCACACAATTTACCACATGGCATTCATCCATCACCTCAGGAAAGCACCTGAAACAACATCAGTCATCATAAAGTATATTGACAACATGTTGGTGGAGATGTGCTGACAATCTTGGACTTCCAGGTAAAAAAAGGTCACAAAGCTAGTCTGTCAAAGACACAGCTGTGTCAGAAGGAAGTAATCTATCTGGGCCAGAAAAATCTAACAAGGAATACTTGAAATGACAGTCGATCAAACAAAGGCAACACGTGAAGCAAAACCACTCACTATAGTCCAAGAGTTAAATTTATTCTTGCAACTTTGCAACTTCAATAGGGCATGGACAGACTCCTACACCACTGTCGACCAACCATTGAATGACATGCTGAAGGGAAAGAAAGATTCCAATGAAAAATGCAGTTGAATTGTCATTTAATGGGAAGTCTTAGAAAAACTCAAACATGCCCTGTGCCATGTGCCTGCCCAATGTATTCTAAACACCAACAGGCCTTTGTTCTCTACGTTCATGATCATGACTGTTACATCAGTGGTTACATGATGGTCCTGGATGGAAAATGGTGTGACGTTATGACAATGACATTGGGCTATGGAAACAAAGAGAAAAGTTTGTAGTTCCTGCATAGCTGCTGCCATATCTAACCATGCATGGTTAATCAGAAATATTAGTCTTGGTTGAGAAAGGTGGGTGGAAGCATTCCCTACAAGGAGTGTTACAGCTACTCATTCTGCAAAGGGGCTCATGAAAGATCTTTTCCCACACTGGGGAGTCACAAGGACCAGGGACTCTGACCATGAATGACCATGGACTCAGACTAATTTTATGGGAACAGTCTGCCAAGAAGTGTGCTGTATGATGGGCGTGGAGTGTAAACTTCACTAACTGCATCATTTTCAATTATCAGGAATAGTGGAATGTGTGAACCATACCATCAAAGATAGACATTCCAAAATGCAACATGAGGGTCTCCCATGGCCAGATGCACTCCATGTAGTGCTATGTAGTATAAGAGCTACCCACAATAATGATAACAACAATAACAATAACAACACTGGGCTTAGCCCATATGAGATCATCACAGGCAAACCAATGTCAGGGACAACTGACTTGAGTATTGTTGATGTTCACCTGACTAGTGATAAACTACTAAAGTACTGTTCTCAGATAACAGCAGATGACTGAAGCTTGGGCCATACCTGGCACAGTGGACATAGCCTGGTTCTACGGCAAAGGGGTTCTTTTTGCTAAGCCACAGCATCTGTAAACACCACTAGAACTCAATTTTGAAGGACCTCTCCAAATCCTGCTAGTCACAGAGTCCAAGGCCCAAGGCAAACCAAGGTGGATTCATGCCACACATGAAACTGGTTGAAGTGCCATTTGAGGAAAACAAGTGATAAGACATAAACATACCTGGTTCTATGTGGTGCAACAGGCCAGAAGAAAAAAGAAGCCAATTTCACTAACATTTCAAGTAACATTACTGAATAACATTATTTAATTTCTTTTGAGTTACACTATATGGCCAAAAGTATGTGGACACTTGACCTTCACACCCATATGTGGACATTCCCCAAACTTATGCCACAAAGTTTGAAGCACACAGTTATTACAACAGCAAAGGGGACTAAATCTATAACGGGATCTATAATAAGAACATATGGGTGTGGTAGGTCAGGTGTCCCCATAATTTTGGCAAATCATCACCTATTATACATACAGTTGTGGTCATACGTTTACATATACATTGAGGGAAAAAAAGTATTTGCTCCCCTGCTGATTTTGTACGTTTGCCCACTGACAAAGAAATGATCAGTCTATAATTTTAATGGTAGATTTATTTGAACAGTGAGAGACCGAATAACAACAAGAAAATCCAGAAAAACGCATGTCAAAAATGTTATAAATTGATTTGCATTTTAATGAGTGAAATAAGTATTTGACCCCCTCTCAATCAGAAAGATTTCTGGCTCCCAGGTGTCTTTTATACAGGTAACGAGCTGAGATTAGGAGCACACTCTTAAAGGGAGTGCTCCTAATCTCAGCCTGTTACCTGTATAAAAGACACCTGTCCACAGAAGCAATCAATCAATCAGATTCCAAACTCTCCACCATGGCCAAGACCAAAGAGCTCTCCAAGGATGTCAGGGACAAGATTGTAGACCTACACAAGTCTGGAATGGGCTACAAGACCATTGCCAAGCAGCTTGGTGAGTAGGTGACAACAGTTGGTGCGATTATTTGCAAATGGAAGAAACACAAAAGAACTGTCAATCTCCCTCGGCCTGGGGCTCCATGCAAGATCTCACCTCGTGGAGTTGCAACGATCATGAGAACAGTGAGGAATCAGCCCAGAACTACACGGGAGGATCTTGTCAATGATCTCAAGACAGCTGGGACCATAGTCACCAAGAAAACAATTGGTAACACACTACGCCGTGAAGGACTGAAATCCTGCAGCACCCGCAAGGTCTGCTGCTCAAGAAAGCAAATATACATGCCCGTCTGAAGTTTGCCAATGAACATCTGAATGAATCAGAGGACAACTGGGTGAAAGTGTTGTGGTCAGATGAGACCAAAATGGAGCTCTTTGTCATCAACTCAACTCGCCGTGTTTGGAGGAGGAGGAATGCTGCCTATGACCCCAAGAACACCATCCCCACCGTCAAACATGGAGGTGGAAACATTATGCTTTGGGGGTGTTTTTCTGCTAAGGGGACAGGACAACTTCACCGCATCAAAGGGACGATGGACGGGGCCATGTACCGTCAAATCTTGGGTGAGAACCTCCTTCCCTCAGCCAGGGCATTGAAAATGGGTTGTGGATGGGTATTCCAGCATGACAATGACCCAAAACACACGGCCAAGGCAACAAAGGAGTGGCTCAAGAAGAAGCACATTATGTCAAGTCATGTTTTGCAGAGGGGTCAAATACTTATTTCCCTCATTAAAATGCAAATCAATTTATAACATTTTTGACATACGTTTTTCTGGATTTTCTTGTTGTTATTCTGTGTCTCACTGTTCAAATAAATCTACCATTAAAATTATAGACTGATCATGTCTTTGTCAGTGGGCAAACGTACAAAATCAGCAGGGGATCAAATACTTTTTTCCCTCACTGTACCTTGCAGAGGAATTAAGCAATTAAACAAATGAGACCAAAATATTACACTTGGATATATATATATATATATATATATATATATATATATATATATATATATATATATATATATATATATATGGAGGAAAATGCTCCAATATTAAATATAAGTGAGCGGCAAAAGTATGTGAACCATTGCTTTCAGTATCTGATGTGACACCCTTGTGCAACAATAACTGCAAATACACATTTCTGGTAAGTCCTGCAAATTGGGCTGCAAATTTTAGCCCATTCCCAGAGATGGGTAGAGTAGCCAAAAATTTTACTCAAGTACAAGTAAAACTACTTATAAAAATAATTATGAGAGAGAGATAGTTTGTATATATTGTAACCTTAGTTTTGACAGGTATAGGTCAAAGGTCAAAAAGATACACATTCTAACTCTCTATATCTAGATCAAAGGTCATGATCATAAAAATATATATAGTTATGTTAAATCTGGATCACATCCATTCGTTACCATACATGGTGCGGCCATGTGTTTTCCACCCCACACACGTTGCACACACGTTGCACACATGTTCTTTCTAACACTCTGTGGTAGGTCATAAAAATATATATAGTTATGTTAAATCTGGATCACATCCATTCGTTACCATACATGGTGCGGCCATGTGTTTTCCACCCCACACACGTTGCACACATGTTCTTTCTAACACTCTGTGGTAGGTCATAAAAATATATATAGTTAGTTCTCGGTCCCGGGACACACGGTCTTTTACTTTCACGTAGAATATGAAACTGTCTGAGTCAGGCCTAGGTCAAAGGTCAACACCGTAAAACCCCAGTTCTGATGCATTCCCGCGCACACACACACCCCACACACGTTGCACACATGGTCTTTCTAACACTCTGTGGTAGGTCATAAAAATATATATAGTTATGTTAAATCTGGATCACATCCATTCGTGACCATACATGGTACGGCCATGTGTTTTCCACCCACACAAGTTGCACACACATGTTCTTTCTTTTCACATAGAATATGAAACTCTCTGAGGTAAATCATAAAAATATATATAGTTATGTTAAATCTGGTTCACATCCATTCGTGACAGAAACGTTACCATACATGGTACGGCCATGCGTATTCCACATCCAAACAAAAATATCACACACACACACACACACACACACACACACACACACACACACACACCCCGCACAAACACACACGTGCACGTACAGACAAACGCATGCATACAAACCTGCTTATAAAAGTCAAGCATCCCTCTAGGTTTTATAATACTCTGTACTTAGAACAATGTGTGCGATCTTACAGCATGGCTGATGGTTGTCCTAACGCACCGAAAAAAGCTCACCCTTTTTTGGGAAGAATAGAAAAAATGTTAGAACATGAAAAGATTCAATATTGGGTAATGTCAAACGGATGTACAGCCGGGGTTTTTTTCGATGCAGAAAAAGGAACCGTTTTGCTTTTCAAGTTCTCGCTCCCGGGACACATCCACTGGAGCCGTGCTACAGAGAACGTAACTTTTAACAAAGGTGACTGGAAAAAGTTCAGAAAATGGTGCAAGGATTTTGACTACATTGTTAGAATGGACTTCTTTTCCCTGGATGCGTACAGATGTAAATGGAACAGTACATCTCTTCAATGCAAATACTGTATCAGAGCAACAAATTTCTCCAAGAACCAGGTTTCACTGCACTGTGCTGCTGTGTTAACCGGTGACAATGCCCCTGATAACAAAGAGAATTGTGAAGTGAGGTATGACCGAACCAGCTGGCACGATCTGCAACGCTACTTCTGGCAAATCGATGAATTATTCCAAAAAACTGGAAGAGGCAAAGAAATGATGCAAATAAAAGTAAAGCTAGAAGATGTCTTCTTCTGAGATCGTCAATATACTATTCTTGATCAGAAACTCCACCTCCACCAAGACTCCTCCCACACACTATATCAATGAGCCTGAATACATATCGAGTCAAAGTAATCTGACCATCAACCAGCAACATGTCTTGTGAATTCAACCCCGTTTTCTACAACTCTGGTGCACCCCTGTATGATGATGATGATGATGATGATGTGACCAGTTCGGGTTTTGAAGACGGTGAAAACCTAGGAAAAAGAAATCTGACCTATCTGACAACGAACGATGAAGCCGATGGGTGTATAACCAACACTGTGCTAACCATCATACGTGCTGTTACATGGGAACTGCTGGACAGAGTTATCCAACAAGATCTGAAGGACAACTGTCACGGCTGCGCGATCGATCACCCGAGTCAACTCCAACACGCGTGTTTGTTCGATCCTGAAGAGTACTATCTACACCTAAACACCTACAAATTGCTGAAAAAACTGTTTAAACCGTGGTTCAAATACACATTGGCAAGAGGTCTGAAACTGTGTGGAATCAAACACACTCCTTCCCTGGAAAAAATTCAAGGCATTGCTGAAGCCACCGTGTGTGAATGGCGAGACGAGCCTCACATCAAAACCGTGCTGAACGAGGTCAAGGAGAAAACCAAAGACGTTTTCAACGAGCAAGTGTGCGAAGACGTCGTAGATTACTGGACCTTTCACTCATCTCTGGAACCTGCTGAACCGTCGCATACATGGGAAACTTCAAAACAAGCCACGTCTATTCTGACTGCGAGAAAATTCTGAAGCCGATTAAAACAAAAATGCTGAAGACATTCGTAAATAGCGTGTGTCCTTAACACATAGGTGTGTAACAAGTTTTTTATATGTATTGCTGAAACATTTGAATGTAAATTAAACATGTATCTAAACCTGCGTGTGTTTAGAATGGAAAATGTTACTTTGATTGAATATGTAATACCTTACTCACGTGTTCTGAGATAAATGCTTAATCTACACTGGTGTTTGATCATTCTTGCCTTGACACTCGAAATGACTGAACGATTGATGAAGAATATATATTATACACCGTCAGAACCTGGTTCGTACGGTGGTGTTGAGAGTTTGCAAAGAGCTATTGTTGAGAAAATAGGTAAAAGAGCTAATGATACTGAAATAAAAAACTGGTTAGCAGAGCAGGATGCATACAGTCTACATAAACCAGTATCTACAAAGTTTAAAAGAAACAAGGTTTTTGTGAAGAACATCGATGAACAATGGCAAGCTGATTTAGTCGATATGAGCAACTTGTCAGAGAGTAACGACAATGCGAAATTTATGATCACGTGTATAGATATTTTATCCAAATATGCCTGGGTACGTGTGTTACAAAACAAGACCAGAATCGAAGTAACTAAAGCTTTTGATTCCATTCTAAATGAAGGTAGGGTCCCCAAAAAACTACAAACTGATCAAGGGAAGGAGTTTTTTAACAAAAATTTTCAAACATTAATGAAAAAACATGACATTATTCACTTTGCTACGGGTACAGGGCAAAAAGCATCGGTGTGTGAAAGGTTCAACAGAACGCTAAAGACCAGGATGTGGAGATATTTTACCGCTTTTAACACGAGAAAATACATCGACATAGTTCAGGATTTGATTCAAGCGTACAATCACAATTACCATTCCAGCATCAAAATGAAACCTGCCGAGGTCAACGAATCCAATTCTTTCAGAGTATTTAAAACCCTCTACGGACCGTTCACACCTAAATTAAAGAAACTAAATTTCAAGTTTAAAGTCGGTGATATCGTTAGAATTTCTCATTTAAAAAGACAGTTTGAGAAAGGATACGAGCAAAACTTTACGGATGAGTATTTTACAATCTCCGAACGGATACCAAGAGATCCCCCAGTATATAAATTACAAGACTATGATGGTGAAAAAATTGAGGGAACATTTTATGACCCTGAGTTACAAAAGATAATTATCGGTAAGGACAAGACGTTTAAAATTGAGAAAATCTTGTCTGAAAAGACCCGAAACCAGAAAAAATTCTGCCTGGTGAAATGTGTGGGTTGGCCCGATAAATTTAATTTGTGGGTTCCGGTCGAAGACGTTGTTAACATAACAAAAGGATCACCGTGAACAAAACTGAAAACTATATTCATTAAACCATGGAAGAGTGTGGATTCTTTGTGACCCTTCCAAGCAACGCGTCTTTGGATATTTACCCTAATAATAAGATCGCGCACTACACTACTAAATTCGCCAAACCAATCGATTTGAACGGAATATGGGAAGTCTCGCTCGCAGAGGTTCAATATATCCAGAGTTGGTACTCATTAACGGAGGAAGACAGTATGTGTCATATTATTCAGAGGGATGGAAAGAGAACACAAAACAGTAACTTTAATATTACTCCAGGATATTATAAAAATATCGATGAAGTGGTTAGTGAAATCAACAACATCATAAAGAAATTGGAGCTCGGAATAGAGCTATTCTATAACCCTATGAAAAATAAAATACGCATCGTATCCCAAAAACATTTCGCGTTCAAAGCTAATGGAAAATTAGCATATATGCTCGGTATGTTCCGATAACGGCCCGAGAACCAGACGCGCCTAACCCCGCTGATATTCACGCAGGCTTTTATACGATGTATGTATATACAGACGTTATCGAGTATCAACGAGTTGGTGACAGTTTTGCCCCGTTACTGAGATGCGTACATATAACGGGTGAAAACAACAAAGTTGTCACAATTACTTATGATAAGCTGCATTACGTACCTCTCACCAAGAACCATATTACCGATATAGTAATCGAAGTCAAAACGGATCAGAACAAGCCTATACCTTTTAGTTACGGGAAATTTATTGCTAAACTGCACTTTAGACCCGCTAAACATTCGTTCCGTATGTAAAAATGATGGATAGGGGCTACGTTCATCCGCAGACCTACGTGGATTATTATGTCCACCAGGCTGGAAATGGTCTTCCTGGGTTTCAAGGCGCCCCCACCATGTATGGGTCGGGGCTAGGAGGACTGTTCAAGGGTCTTTTTAGAATGGCGGTTCCGTTTTGCAAAGCCTCATTTAAAAACAGCTGCTAAAGGGTTCGTAAGTGACGTATTCAGCAATATTATAAGCAAGACACAAGCTCAGAATCAAGACGGATCGGGGCTTGCATTGATTGCGCGTAAAAAATCTAAAAGGCTCCCAGGGCGTCGACATGTGGTTCCTAATAAAAGACGTAAGTTTACTAAAATCAAGAACAGTGTGAAAAAGACCGAGCAGAGAGGCAACAGGCACCCTTACATCTCTCACAAGAGAAATCGGCTGAACATTTTCTAACATCATGGCGTTCTTACACAGTCTATCCTCAGAGTGTACCAAGACAGAATTGGATATTTTCACATTACCTTTTACCCAAACGAGTATCGAAAAGTACACCTATGTCGAAATACCTCCACTTTCCGCTCTTACGGACAACGGGCCCCTGGAGTTCTACGTGGCTGGAAACGGGGAGGATTACCTCGACTTGAACAACACTTTTTTACATCTGACCTGTAAAATCGTGAACCCCGACGGTTCCAATATAGCTAACGATGCAAAGGTTGGGGTCGTTAACTACCCCGTAGCCTCACTTTTTTCACAAGTGGATGTCATGCTCAGGGATCGTCTTATTTCTCAATCTAGCAGTACATACCCATACCGTGCTACCTTTGAAAGTCTTATCAACTATGGAAAAGATACACTGGAAACACAATTTTGCACCGGGCTATTCTACAAAGACACAGCGGGGCATATGGACGCCACAGACCCGGACGGACGAAACGAAGGCCTCAAAAAGAGGGCCAGTTTCAGTGCTGAAAGCAACACCTTCGACCTGATTGGACACATTCACTCGGATATATTTTTTCAGGATAAACTTTTACTGAACGGGATCGATTTGAGGATTAAAATGGTTCGCAGCAAAGCTGAATTCTGTTTGATGAAGGAAGGAAATGCAAATTTCAATCTGAAAATACTCAACGCTTCTCTTTTTGTGAAGAAAGTAACCGTCTCACCGTCTGTAAAAATCGGTCACGGACAAGCACTTCTCACCGCCACAGCCAAGTATCCGATCGAAAGAGTCTGTTTGAAGACCTTCAGTCTAGCTGCAGGGAGCCGCATTTGTTCACAAGAGAACCTTTTCCTCGGTCCCTTACCTAAAACCATTATCTTTGGGATGGTAGACAACGATGCCTTCAGCGGGTCGTACAATAAAAACCCTTTTAATTTTAAACATTACGATGCAGAGTTTATCGCGCTGTACGTAGATGGTACGCAATATCCTGCAAAGCCGTTTCAGCCTGTTTTTCAGTCCGGTAACGTGGTCCGTGAATTCCATTCTTTAATTTTAGCATCAGGAAAGCAGCTGAAAGATCAGGCACTGTCGATAAACAGAGAAGAGTACCTGAACGGATATACTTTATTCGCTTTCAACCTGAATCCCGATGACGATTGTGGGCAACATTTGTCATTAATAAAATCGGGCGATATGCGATTGGAACTCAGATTTTGTCAACCACTTCCGATCACGGTGAATCTGATCGTGTACGCCAGTTTTGACAGCATTCTAGAAATAAACAATCGAAGAAAGGTGCTCATCGATTACCAGTAACTCATGGATACCAGAGAACTAACGGAGGTTATGAGAAGTTGTCCTGAAATAGATAAAATATTTCATGGCGTGATGGCCTGTGACGAGCTACCTACAAGTACTCTGAGAAAGTTTCCAGCTTTATTCATCGTAAACACACATCCGAGACACATGCCGGGTGAGCACTGGCTAGCGTTATGCCTTAATGACGAAAACACAGGAGAATTTTTTGACTCGTATGGAAACCCTCCGGACTACGAACTCTTTCCTCGATCGATTCATTATTTTTTGACAAAGAACTGTTGCAAAATAAAATATAACCCTGTACAAGTTCAAAACTTTACGTCGGTTTGCTGCGGGCAACACTCTGTGTTTTTTCTGTGTCACAAAGCTAAAGGTTATTCATTTAACCGTATTATGTCTATGTATAGCAAAGATTTAATTAGAAATGATAACACTGTTGTGTCATTCGTTAAAAAAATGTACCCTAGAGTAAATAAAAAGCATTCAATTACATGTGTACAATGTGTTAACTCTCTAGATATGTTTCATTTGCATATATAGTGGAATGTTAAATGACGATGCTTCACAAGAAAAATGTTAAACAAAAGTTATTTTATTGAAATAAAGGGGTAACATATCATAACATTCTTTGTCCCTCGTCATTTTCAAAAACCAAACCAGTCAGAACGGTTAAAAACGGGGGATTTGAAAACTGGCTCAGAATCATAGTCTTTGCTTTTAGGTGGGGAAACAACATGAGAGATATCTTTAGATCTTTTTATGTCAGATATTTTGCGTCGAACACCGCCATTAGGTATTGCTGAAAAGGGTATATTTAGGTTGGCTACTGTCTGTAAGAACTCTTTCCAACCTAAAGGCCTCCGTTCGTCGGATACTCGATGAGGGGCCGTGAGATTTTTAAGCAAATCCACCATGTGAGATCCTTTGATAGTGTTTCCTTTAAAAATAAATTCACCGCTATCGTTCCACACAGCCCCGGCTTTTAAAAGTTTTTCCATAACGTACAAAGCGTTTCTTTTGTTTCTAGCAGAAATGTTAGCGAGGACCTCTTGCACGATCTCGTCTTTGGGAGGTTCGGTCACCGCTGCTTCCGTTTTGCTTTCCGATATTTTAGGTAGAGACAGGGTCAATTGAGCGGTTTCCTGCGGGATGCGATTAAGCTGCTTATAAAAGGAATGGCTACACTGAGTAAAGGCAGAAGAAATCATCCGGATTGATTAATAACTTTCCTTTTTCTTTCAACGGACGCTCTTTTATCAGCAAATAGTTTGATGCATTTTTTTTGTTTTTTTAAAACCCGATACTGTTTTGTCGTCAGTGGTATGTTTCCCCTGAGTACATTTAAAGCTAGTTCACATATGCTCAGGATGAGATCTGTGGGTGCATCACGTAATATATCCTTTCTCCTTCGGGATGGAGACCTGTGTAATGAATTCAGCAACGGGAGGGTTTTTTTCAATCGCTCAGACATTTGTTGTCGATACTTTAAAGTTTTTTCTTCTTCTTCGGAACATACACAACCGGCTTCTCCCCCGGAAACAACCCTGACCGGAGACGAAGTTCTTCTGGCGTTTGTGCTTTCAGGTCAACAAATAAATACCCGTAAGGTCTAGAGATGGCATCGAGAAAGCATTCTAAAAAATACTTGCTGTTACCCGGATACATTTGACGAGCCAGTATGCTGATCTGTAATTTATCTCTCGGGTTTTTAAAAAGAACCATGTAGTTGGTGTTCAGGTTGATTGTTCTACTGGTCTTGCCTTGAAAAAACAAGTTTTGAACGAGGTAGATGACGCTCAGATTTCTGTGGTGTGTGTATTTTGTAAAAGCTTTTTCTACTTCATCGTTTTTACTGGCGGATTCCATCAAGTCATCGATTACCAACAAGTTTTTTTTATTTGGAGGAAATAGTTCGTCATCACACAAAGAATCAGGGATTCCTTGAAGAAAATTTATTTTTATTCTGGTCAATAATTCATCGTACAGAGGCTGCCAACACATATAACACCAGACAATGTTTTCCGGAACAACCGACATTGCCTCTTTACAGTTTTCCAACAACATTTTGATAAAATAAGATTTTCCACTATTACTCGGTCCACATACGATACATGAAAAGGGAAGTTGCATCCTAGCGTCAAAAGCAGTCACGTTCATATTTTCCTTTACAAAACACATCAACAGAAACTATATACACATATATACAAGAATAGTCTTAATATCCGTAAGGGAGAGTTGTAAAATCAGATAATAAAACACGCTTATCGTACACAACCCTGAACCTTTTCAACTGTGATTTGCTTCTCAAATGAAACCCCTTTTTATCTCTCACGATTTGGTTATGCGTGGTTACGAGATGACCGGTATGATCTGGATTTTTCACTCGCTCGTCCACCAGTTCTGTTAGTGATTTCAAATTGACAATTTCAGAATTGATACAATTTAAAGTAATGCCTTTGGCTTTCATGGTTGTTTTTCCTTTTATGGTTTTGTAACCGTAGGTTTTAGGACCTGCGCTTACAAATTCCACGATTTGATCGCCATCATCTAGTTCGCTGGTAAGCCCACCCAAGTAATCGCTTAAGGGCGGCATCCAGTCACCTTCCTTACTTTTAAAAATGACGCTATCGGTGTCTGTGTACAAACAACGCTGATCCAATCGATCCATCAAATTGTACAGCTCAAGTCTAGCGTACGCTATAGTGAAAATGCCGATGAATACATTAGCGTTTAGCGGTTTAATCAATCTCTCGTCTGCGTAACGCCACTGTACCATCGCCACCTCCTCATTCAAAAAAGAGAACTGACTCGCATTATAAATATCGGAGAACATGAACTGTAAAAACTCGGCAGGATCACGAATTAAGGTCGTGTTTGATCTGTCTGGTCTTTGACACATCTTACCCCACAACGAATTTAGTGCGAGTTTAGCCACGGATCTCTTGGCAGGATTAACAGTGATAAATTTCGGATCCAACGTAATCCCTTCGTTCTCCTTATATTTGCGAATGTTTAGAGGATTCATCAACGACCCAGGACGGATAACCTGAACTTTCCTGTTTGGTCTTGAGGAACATTTTAATATATCTCGTAAAAAGCTTATCAGACCTTTTAGGAAAGTGCCACACTTCAAACACTTTTAGAATTTTGTAACCTTTTTCGACGGCTTTCTCAATTTCGATAGATGCCCATGTACCGGTAAGAGCTCTCTCCTGAACCGTATGATCGCATTGTTTTAGCTGATGTTCGGCACACGTTCTACATAGAGGAAAGAGGAGTTTGCTTTTTACACAAAATGGTAGAACAGGTGCCCACAGACCCCTAGGTGGTAATACCTTTGCTCTAATGATACCAAAGTAATATTTCAGAGGTTGAAAGTCATGATAAATGATGATAGGGTGATCGATCGGGTATGTCTTTGTTTTATTTACGAATGGGTAAAGAGAGGTAAAGTCGAAATAATCGATTATCTCACCGGGTTGTGCTACATACTGCAAATTTAACGTGTTTGTTCGACCGCCGTAAAGAGCATCTTGAGGGTTTAAACGCTCAGGAAAGTCAAAGTCTTTTAGAAAATTTTGCACGAGATTGTCGTTTTTCTTCATTTCATTGCACTCGTGTTCCCACATCAGAGTGACTTGCAAATTGAGAGTGTCTTGCAAATTCTTAATTCTCTCCATCGATTTTTGACGGATATCTCCGAAGGTTGCGTTTGATTTGGTAAGAGGATGCGGGGTCATTGAGGGAAAACACTTTTCACAGCCGTGATAAAAACATCCAAGAAACTCAAAAACCTTACGGTTTTCCCCTTCCTCACAGTAACCATCTACGTAATAGGTACCGAACCTGACTTCACCTTCGTTCAACGCGTGGCAAATGGGTAGGTTTTGCGTTTTAGAAACGTATTCGAGCCATTGTATGGAAGGTGTTGAGAAAGATTTCTGAGTGGTGATGTAATTATCAAACGGTGGAATAGCTAAAGTGTCTTTACGCAGGAACTTGGTTCTAAAGATTTTCATGCACACAGATGCGATCGTTATGCATTTAAAAGGATCGACCTTTGTACTATGCAGAATTTCTTGTCTGAAAGCTATACATCCCTTTCTCAAAATTTCTATGTCGTTCACACAGTATTCCGCCATCTCTTTCTTGAAATCAAAGACTTTGTCAGAAACCGTTCTGTACCACTTAAAGAATTCATCTCTATCCTTAGGCATCATGCCATCTACACCGTAAAACTTAGGGTCAGGATACGGCCCTACGTAATCCTGATGTTCTACGGTGTTCCAGAAATGGGGAAAATAGCCTTTCTTGCTTTCCGAAAAACCCATGGCTTTTGGGATGCTACTCAATTTCATGGGTAAGAACGATAGACTATCAATGTAGGACTGACGAAACGCGTTATCGATGAAGCACAAAATTTTACCGCCTTGCGCTATGATTTCGGGTGTGATTCCTTCTTTCACTAAATGGTTTAACAAAAGGTATGAATCGAACCCTCTAGCGTTATGGGCGATAAACTTGTAACTGTGGTGTGTATTACACCGATACTTTTTAAAGAAGGCACTGACGCAATCATCCCCTTTAGCCACCCACTCCTCTCCCTTAAAATCAATACAGCATATGCAATTAGCTACATGTGTTCCTGTTTCCTGCCTAGTCTCGAAATCGTAAAACACATAATCCGTATTTTCGCTTTCTTTCCTGGCCCTCTGTATAAAACATCTATGCTCGATATCCTCATCGAGTTTTTGACCACAGAGTATGCATTTCGATTGGGCACATACGTGATTCTCACGATTAGAAGGTTTATCCCGTATCACACGTTTACATTTACCGCAGTAGAACCCCGTTTCACACATAGAATATTCACCTTTGCGCGATTGAATCTTTGCTTTATGCCTCTCGAAACAGTAATGTGAGTTACACAGTCTCTGACATTCTGGACATTTAGTAACATTCTTAGGGTGTTTGTAACAATCTGGGTCGTGACAAACGTTGCAGCTATAAGCGCATTTATGTTTCCATAAAACGTCAAACCCGGAATGGCAGAAATGACAAACATGACTCGTTCCTAAAAGTCCGGTGATACTTTTAACCCCATAATAGTGGTTGTCATGTAAAAACAAGTAAATCATTTTTTCGTGGGGAGTCTTGCTAGTTTGAAAGAAAGAGTATCCGGCTTTGCTAGCAGAACAGTGTACGATTACGATTTTACAATTCAAATGTCTCTCAAATCTCTGTACATCAGCGAAGCTGACCGCGGTGTTTACGGATAAACCCACATCGTGTTGTAATTTTCTAGCGATTTGTTCGGTTTCAAAATCATTTTTTTCACGATTCAAAAGTTGGCTAACACACAAGGCGAAGCACATGTTGTCTCTGTTGTGAAAAATGTATAGATGATGCATTTTCTTCTGCAGGGTTTCTGATTTGAATATATAGCCTATTTTCCTTCTAATTCCACCGCCCCGAGGTGGTCGGACGATTTGGACGACTATTTCAAGGGTATTATCGGTAAAAATTTCACGTTTACTCTGAATTGCATTTTCGAGCATGGTCAGAAAAGAACCTAAATCGATGACACCATTGTCTAATTGAACGCGTGATGAAACATTGATCGTATCACCTCTAATTTCAACGGTGACTACATCCTTGGCAGAAATTAAATTGTTAGCGATTTCAATCACACTGTTTAAAATCTCTAAAACATAATTATAAAAATCTGCAAAGCTGTCAACGCTCGCAATAGAAGAAAAATTCACTCTTCTCCTAATCTCAGTGTTGTTGAATCTTTCCCGATTAATTATTCTATTATTAGGATCTAATCCATCACCCTTTTGCTCTACTTGGATATCGGGCGAGTTTTCCATTTGAGAATCTTGGATATCGGGCGAGTGCATGTTTTCCATTTGAGAATCTTGGGTATTAGGCGAATGTATGTTTTCCATTTGGGAATCTTGGGTATTAGGCGAGTGTATGTTTTCCATTTGGGAATCTTGGGTATTAGGTGAGTGTATGTTTTCCATTTGGGAATCTTGGGTATTAGGTGAGTGTATGTTTTCCAATGCACGGTTGCGTTCATTATCGTTTTCCGAATTTTGTGCAATCTTGTCAGGGTTTTCGATTAAGTTAACAAGACTGTCATTTATCCTCATAAGACTTTGATTAAGTTCGCATATCATATCATGAGAAGATAACGGTCTAGGTTCCTGAGCGTTTTCTGGAGTTGAGGCGATATTCTGAACTGGAGATAATGACATATTTTCATTGATTTGATTCACCAAGTCTATTAAACATGGATTTATCTGCGTTCGAGTCTCTTTGTTCGATTAGGTTATTTTGTAGCTCTAACAGACATTGATTTAATTCGAAAAATATGTCGTGAGACGTCACCGGCGTACTTGATACAGTTTGACTGGAATTTCGGCTGGGGTTTTCATTTTGAGAATTGCTCTGCTCTGACGATCTTAAATTTTCATTCAACTGATTGACTGCATCGATTAGATCAGGGTTTATTTGTACTGAATGACCGTGTTCATTTAGGTTATTATGTAACTCTAACAGACATTGATTTAATTCAGAAAATATATCATTTGGCGTCACCGTTGTGTTTGATACGACGTAATTTGGACTCTGATTAGGTCTCTCACTAACGACTTGGTGTGACGGAATTAAACTTTCATTCAGCCGGTTGATCGCTTCAGTTAAACATGGGTTCAGGGGTGTGTACGAATCATGATATAACGGACCATTTGAAAAACTCTGGTTTCCGTCATAAAAGAAATCATGCGATAATGGAGAATTTTCGGTTCTCTTTTTTTTAGTCTCTATATCCGAAGTGCATTTCAGTCGTTTCTGCGCCATATCTATCATACAATTTTCTAATCAACTTTATGCTCACTGAGAGACATCTATTCACATTTTCAAGCATGCTGTACAGTAAAGGGATAAAATCTGTACCTCGACCAGATTCAAGTGTATAATCAATCTGTCCAAAGTTTTCCAATAAATCAGTCTTTGCTTCGAAGAATTCACGCCACACTGCGCAGATCTGTTGTAGTTCGATATCTTGTTGAATGTCGGTTTCCGAGATGATTTCCTCTTGGTCTTCTATTGCATCACTCGTATCTATAAGTCACAGAGCATGTGAAAGAGCTTTAATTTATTTTTTTATTTTTTGTGCGGGGTAAATAGAAGGTAAATATACAACAACTCACCTGAAATATCTCCGTCGTAAGCACTGTTAGTCACGTTTCCCTCAACTTCTGAATATGATACAAACAATGTTATATTCACATATGAAAGACTTTTACAGCATGAAACATTCATAATTTTATGTTATGACTTACGTGTGGAGCTCAGATTCAAGTGGTTGTTTCGGGAATCTCGTCATCAGAAATAATCACCAAGCTGTCTATAACACAGTAAAACATACTTTTAATAACTTAACATTCCCATTTTAGATCACTACATAGATCTAAGAGACAAATTTTAATTACCTATACACTAGAATCAGATGAGCTTAACTCAGTCTTGCACTGTAATATAAATGTAATGAATATTTAAATTTTAGATAAAGTATCGTACCAGATTACATAATGACCAGATAAGGATGATGATTTTTGTACTCAGAAAGATTAGTTCTAAGTTTATATCAATATCATTGCCAATTGGATAATTACATAAACAATGTATTTCAATTTATATTTAACTATTAATTGATTAAAATACATATTTTTACCTGCCGAGAAATCCATGGTGTCTGGAAGTAGTGAAGGATAGACTCTGGAAATTCTGTTGAACTTTGCCATTGTTCAAACTTTCGAAGTGTTTGATTCTGGAAGTAGTGAAGAATAGAATCTGGAAATTCGGTCGAACCTTTGCCGATGTTAAAACTTTCAAAGTGCTCGACTTTTATAAACAGGTTCGTATGCATGCTAGTGTGTGTGTGGGGTGTGTGTGTGCGTGGGAATGCATCAGAACGGGGGTTTTACGGTGTTGACCTTTGACCTAGGCCTGACTCGGAGTGCTTCATATTCTACGTGAAAGGAAAAGATCGTGTGTCCCGGGAGCGAGAACTTGAAAAGCAAAACGGTTCCTTTTTCTGCATCGAAAAAAACCCCGGCTGTACATCCGTTTGACATTACCCAATATTGAATCTTTTCATGTTCTAACATTTTTTCTATTCTTCCCAAAAAAAGGTGAGCTTTTTTCGGCGCGTTAGGACAAACATCAGCCATGTTGTAAGATCACACACGTTGTTCTAAGTACAGAGTATTATAAAACCTAGAGGGATGCTCGACTTTTATAAGCAGGTTCGTATGCATGCGTTTGTCTGTACGTGCACGTGTGTGTTTGTGTGGGGGGTGTGTGTGTGTGTGTGTGTGTGTGTGTGTCATATTTTTGTTTGGATGTGGAATACACATGGCCGTACCATGTATGGTAACGTTTCTGTCACGAATGGATGTGAACCAGATTTAATATAACTATATATATTTTTATGATGTACCTGAGAGAGTTTCATATTCTATGTGAAAAGAAAGAACATGTGTGTGCAACTTGTGTGGGTGGAAAACACATGGCCGTACCATGTATGGTCACAAATGGATGTGATCCAGATTTAACATAACTATATATATTTTTATGACCTACCACAGAGTGTTAGAAAGACCATGTTTGCAATGTGTGTGGGGTGTGTGTGTGCGCGGGAATGCATCAGAACTGGGGTTTTACGGTGTTGACCTTTGACCTAGGCCTGACTCAGAGAGTTTCATATTCTACGTGAAAGGAAAAGACCGTGTGTCTATATATATTTTTATGACCTACCACAGAGTGTTAGAAAGAACATGTGTGCAACTTGTGTGGGTGGAAAACATATGGCCGTACCATGTATGGTAACGTTTCTGTCAGGAATGGATGTGATCCAGATTTAACATAACTATATATATTTTTATGACCTACCACAGAGTGTTAGAAAGACCATGTGTGCAACGTGTGTGGGGTGGAAAACACATGGCCGCACCATGTATGGTAACGAATGGATGTGAACCAGATTTAACATAACTATATATATTTTTATGATCATGAACTTTGATCTAGATATAGAGAGTTAGAATGTGTATCTTTTTGACCTTTGACCTATACCTGTCAAAACTAAGGTTACAATATATACAAACTATCTCTCTCTATTATGTTAATAATTACTTGAGTAATAGTAATAAAGTTTCCAATGAGAAGACTACTCAAGTAGCAAGTTTTTAGTTATTCAGATTTGATTAAAATGAAGGGAAAATCATGAATCTCAGACTACATGGAGAATTGTAAGTCACACTTCTCCTTGAAAGTCTGTCTGTTCTGTTTATATGATATAAAAGCTGGGTTCAAGATGAAGCAACATATCCCAGTCCTGTGATGGGTACAATAACACAGAACCTGTAATTTTCAAAATTACAAAATCTCACACACCCGAAAAAGCAAACATTTTCCCAACGGTTGACTGACTATTTTCACAACATGTTAACAACAAATAATTGTAAGAATCTGCTTTTAAACAAGACAACAGCAAACAAAAGCACAGAACAGAAGAGAAAGTGTGTGTAGAGAGAGAGTGAGTGTTTGTGTGTTAATATGTTTGTGTGTGAGTGTGTGTGTGTGTGCATGTGTGTGTGTGTGTGTGTGTGTGTGTGTGTGTGTGTGTGTGTGTGCGTCCTGCTTCCGAGCTCACTTCTTCCACCTCTTCAGCCATTATTTTCCAGAACTGAGCCACTAGAAAAGTGAGCGGTTGTTGCGTCTGCATTCAGACCACTGCAGCGTATTGCGAGACTCGTGACCTCATTATATGTGATATAAACTAATTATGAAAACTATATATGTTAATTAACATTTAACAGTAATTGAGGAAGCCACCAAATGTAGAGAAGTAAAAGTACATTTCTGTGATTAAAAATTAACTTGAGTAAGTGTATAAGTATGGCCAGTTATACCTAATCTTAAAAGTAATTTCTTTTCAAAAAGTTACTCAAGTAAATGAACAAAGTAAATGTAACGTGTTAATACCCACCTCTGCCCATTCCTACCCATGTTTGCAACTTTTGTAATAGTTGCGTACGAGTCCCTCAGTTGTCCAGTGTGAAAAGACAGATCTCAAAAGGATATAGTCACTGTTGGAAAGAGGTCAAATATGCAGAAGATGTTGGAAAAGCAAAAAATGTGTAGGACCTGAAGGATTTTTCTGAAGAACAGTGGGCAGTTTAACTGCTCAGGGCAAACAAGGGCCTCATGAACAACTATCACAAAACATAAAAACAGTCATTGATCATCCAGGTAACAACACACAGTGTTAAGAATCAAGAGTATGTAAACTCTTTAACTGGTTAATTTGTGTAAATTCAGTTGTTATTGTGTTTTGTGGACTATGTGTAAACATTTGATATGTGAAATAGCTTATTCAGGGCAGTATTAAAAAAACAAAATGCAATTTTAATGATCCCTCTTATTTTCTTTTTTTTATTATTAACATTTTGCAGATTCTTCAAGGTGTATATAAACGTATGACCTTAACTGTATGTCCAAACTAATATTTCAGATAGTGTATAAGAGGTTAGCTCTTACAGTTATTGCAATTGAGTGTGAACATGCTAGAGTACTAAGAATTAGAGCTCGGTAGACAGGAACAATTGTGTCCATTACAACTGTTGCTGAAAAGTGTTTTTGAGAGTTGTAGAAATCTGGATAGAAGACATATTGATCCAGCCTAAAAGAAAGTGGTTTACAGCATCTATGATCTGTAACTGAAAGTGAAAGTTATTATTCTCCATTATTATCCCAATATTTAACCACACAGCATTTAATCATTTCCCACTTTAATCATTTATTCACATTTAATAATATTTTTTTTATATAATCAGTTGTTTAATGCTGTAACAATGCAATTGCCTTCTAATATTTTTTAGAACTTTATGGAGAGTAAGTGTAGCCATACATTTAAGTGTTATTATGTATTATTTATGTTTTATTACATGTATTATCACTTTATTATTTTTTATATGTTTTAACTTATCTTTATTTAGATTATTAGTTAATTAATTAATTAAAAATGGGGGGGATGTAGAATATTAGGTATTTTTAAATTATTACGTTCTCATTACTTCTCATCTATGTTTGAAGCTATCTAGTTTATTATGAGTCTCATTTTTTGGGGGAATGGCTAGAAATAGGAATGTAGATGCTATGGGTTGTTAGGGGACTTAGGCAGATTATCTAGGAGTTCATCTTGATCACAGGGACAGGAGATTTTTTTTAGAGAAAGTTTTGAGAGGGTGGAGAATTGAAGTATGAGAATCAGACAAAACACAGGCTTATATGTAAATAAAGCTTCCATAAAGTGTTATGTATTGTAGAGTGAGGTGGATTCAAGTGAAGTAAAAGACTGTAGTAGAAGTTCAGGCAGACAGAACCAAAAACATAAGGCCCCAAAGAGCCCCAAAACACTACCCCCAGTGGGCCTGCCCCTAGGCAAAATGTCCACACAAGATCCAAAGTCCCAAGGCAGGCATTGTCTTTGGTGTGGGCTTCTTCCAGAGGAGCTGGGAAGCAGGCATGGGCATATTTGCAGGAAGCAGGCAGTGGGTAAGCAACGGGTTTGCCAGGGTCAGATAGCTGGGCTGGGATATAATCACCAGGGTGATGAGGCAGGAACCAGTCTTGGGAGGCTGTGCCATCAACCTCGGGTGTGAACTGGTCTTGGGAGGCCTTTCCGTCAGCCTCAGACAGGAGCATTGCCTGTAAGGCCAGCTCTTCGATCTCTGGTTTGAGCATAGCATAGGAGGCTGCTTTATCAGAGAGGTGCCCCCCCCATGCCATGCTCAAGCCAGAGGCTGAAGAGATGGCCTCCCATGCTAAGCTCAAACCAGAGGCTGAAGAGACAGCCTCACAGGCAATACTCCTGTCTGAGGCCGATGGCAAGGCTTCCGAAGACCAGCTCACACCTGAGGCCATCTTGTCAGGCTCTGGCCTGAGCATGGCATGGGAGGCCATGGAGTCAGCCTGTGGCAGGAGCATAGCAATGGAAGCCATCTCATCAGCCTCAGGCAAGAGCAGAGCTTGGTAGGCCATCTCAGCAGCCTCTGGTTTGAGCATGGTATGGGAGGACATGCTGTCAACCTCTGGCAGGAACAGAACTTTGGAGGCCGCGCCATGGCCTCTGGTAGGAATAGAATTTCAGAGGCCATGCCATTGGCCTCTAGCAGGAACAGGACTTGGACAGCCTTATCATAGGCCTCAAACTGGAACTTCACAACATTGACCTCAGGCTGGAGCTTGACAGGGGAGACCACCTCGTTGACCTCAGGCTGGAGCTCTGGAGTTGAGTTCACCATTTTGACCTCTGGTTGGGGCTCGGTGGGTGAGACCACCTCATTGGTCTCAAACCAGAGCTATAGAAGTGAGGTCACCATGTTGATCTCAGGAAAGAGCACTGCAGGGCAGGAGGCTGCCTTGACATCCTCTGGAGGGAGCTCTGCAGGAGAGGCCACCCTATCTGCCTCTGTCTAGAGCTCAGCAGGGAAAGAGGCTGCCCTATCAGCCTCTGGAGGGAGCTCTACAGGAGAGGCCACCCTGTCAGCCCCTGGCTCGAGCTCTGCTGTGGAGGCCACCTGCTGTAGCTCAAACAGGAAGATAATTCTTCAGCATCCCTCTCATAGGAGTTGATAAATGGTCAAACAGGTTTGGCCCTCAAGCTGGATCTCCCTAGGATTTTTTTAAGGCTGGGTTTGAACTCTGGACACCTGAACATCTTAAACAAAAGTTCCACAAACCTGGCTATATTGCTATAGCCACTGGATCCCATGGATATCAGGAGCTCTGCCCACTGGCGGGATGAGTTGGTGAGCCGGGACAGCATTAACGCCAAACATTTACAAATTAAAATTGGTATTCCAAAAGAAAACTTCCATCAAAAACAAATCCATCAAATGGTCAGGGAGATCCACAGTGAGATCCATGAAAGTCTGCATGAACAATCCACCAACATGTTTTACAGTGGGGATCAGGTGTATGCCGTCCCAATTTGTTTGATTGTCCCCAAAATGTTTCTGGTCTCATCTAACCTCATGACCTCTAAACCTAATGCCAGCTGTAGTTTAATGATGCTTGGTGAAGTTCAGGTGCTGCATTTATCAGTAAGAGCTTCTATTTGTACTGCTTACAAACAGGTTGTTATAAGATTTAACTAAAATGTGCAATGCTATTTTTTTTTTTTTACAGTGTAAGGGACAGGCAGCATGTTTTTTTTTTTTTTACAAAGTGTTTGCATTCATGTAAAACAGGTAGTTCCCTTTCAAAGGGAACTCAACGTTGGATGAGCTTTATGCTGTGGGAAGCACCCTCGCTGTGACCAGTATCTGAAACTTGTGTAACATCATGCCTATTTATAGGCCTGCTGTGATCAGGTGACATGGCAATTAAGCACGTAGCGTGATATAAAAACAGCACCTGTGAACTGCACCAACAGCCTTATTATCTTCAGCGAGATTGCATGTCGGTCGTTTGTGTAATGCCCGTAAAAAGATTCTTCATTTCCTCTTTATCTTTTTTTTTAAAAAGAAAGAAAAATCTCTTTAGTTTTCTGTCCCTTTAAAAAAAGAACCTTCATTTTAATTTGTTGTATTTATCACATTCTTCTTCTGCCATATTTGAATTTTTTTTGAAAAACGTTTTTGATTTCTTGATTAGAGGCATTCCATGTAGGATCTGTCTAAAATAATATCTTCTACTAAGGTATGTTAAACACTCCACAAGGCAAACATTCAGCTTGTTCAGTGTGTTGAGTGCAGGATGTTTGGCCATACTTCCTCTGTTGTTAGTAATAGCTTTATTTGTGATATGTGTATATTAGTTAGCTCTCTGATGGAGAAGATTGCAGCATTAGAAGTGCGCATCCAGACTCTAGAGAGGGTTAGTGAGAGTGAGAGCAGTGGAGTTTCTGTAGGGGAAAGTCTGGATGCCTTAGGCAGAGTTAGCAATCCCCCAACTCCAGCATTACAGCCCTCATAGCAGGGTGAATGGGTGACAAATCGGTGGCATAATTGCAAAACCAAAGCTAATGATAAGGCTGCCCAAGGGAGTACTACTCCTCTCTGTGTGTCAAACAGGTTTGCTCTCGTCAGTGTAGCATGCGCTGAGAACCTGAAAGAGCTCTGGTTATAGGAGATTCTATCTTAAGGCACGGGAAATTAGCTAGGCCTTTATAGAGGCACCAGATGCACTAGTTAGGTGTATACTGGGAGCCAGGGTGCCAGACATAGCAGGTAAACAAAGGGTCTCAGGCAAACATAGGTTTTCATAGGTAGTTTTTCACATAGGAGCTAATGATATATGCGCTGCCCCCATCCAATGCAGCGTGTTGATGTAGCTTATAGCAATTTATTGTCGCGGAATGGCTGGTTGTCCAGGTGGTGCTCCAAAAACAATGTTGGCTTTACAGATAATTTGAGTAGTTTTGAGAGCAAGGCTGGGCTGATAGGGTGGGATCCATCCTAGTCGGGAAGCTGCTGCTCTCATTTCTTGCAGCATAGCGCATACTCTCAGACCAGGCATAGTTAATCTGTGACAATCCATAGCCAAGGCCAGAGAGCAAACAAGCAGGCTAAACTGACTATATGCTGGTTGCACTGAATCATTACTCTGGTTCCACAATATTGAGACTGTGTCTGTTCCCAGACATATGTAGCCACAAAAAAATAAATCCACTCAGTCAATTCCATGAATTATTATTTACAGACCCCCAGGTCATATTCTGAATTCCTTTATGAATTTGTGGATTTCATCTCTAACCTTGTTGTTTTTTTTAGACAAAGCATTAATTGCTGGAGACTTTAATGTTCATTTTGATAACCCAGAAGACCCTCTGAGAACAGTGGTTGTGTCCATTCTGGATTCAGTAGGGGTTAATCAGAATGCAATAGGTCCCCCTCATAATAGTGGTCACACTCTTCTTCTAAAGTAATATTGAGATTAAGTATAGAAAATGAGATCGTTATCTCATCTCATTTAAAATGTGTCTTAATCATAATGTATGCACCTTGCCACGTGTACATTCATGTCAGCTACTGCACGGAGTATTATCAGTAATAGCCCACAGTTATAAATTATGATTGAATCTCCGTCTGATCCCAAAGAACTTGATCAAGCAACTGATTGCTCAGAGTCAACATTCTGCTACATGCTAGATAATGTAGCTCCATTTAAAAAATAATAATAATAATTAGAGAGAAAAAACTGGTTTAATGATCACACATGCACCTTAAAACAGACCACTTGAAAATTAGAACGTAAATGGCGTAAACTGGCAGTATTTCAAACAGAATGGAAAGAGAGCCTCCTGAACTATACAAAATCTCTTAGTGCTGCTAGATCAACATACAGTCATGTTAAAAAATATGTACACCCCATGGAAATTGTTGGTGTTTTTGACATATTTGCTCAAGCAAATATTTTATCCTCTTTGAAACAGTGCCTTTTAATAAAGTTGATATACTTGAACAAAACCACAAGAAAAATTAGGTTTTTTAATCATTTATTCAACAGAAATATCAATAGATGTCATATTCTGCTGTGGAAAAAGTAAGTACACCCTTGGCCTTAGAAGCTAGTATTACCCCTTTTGCAGAAATAATTTCTTGTCGGCGTTTTGCCTAATTCTCCACCAGGCTTGATGGAATTTTTGACCACTGTTCCCTGCAATCGCAAACCAAAGACAGCTTTTTAGGAGAAGCACCTCATACCAACTGTGAAGCAAAGTGGTGAAAATGTTATGGTTTGGAGTTGCTTCACTGCCTCAGGGACTGGACAGCTTGCATTCATTGATTCAACTATGAATTCTGCATCATATCAAAGAGTGCTTGAAGATAATGCAAGGCCATCTGTCTGAAAGTTGTAGTTGAACCAAAAGCAGAGTTTTTAATAGGATAATTATTCTATGTATACTAGCAAATCCACCAAGGAATGGCTCAAAAAGAAGAGATGGAATGGCCTAGCACCCTCCTACCTCAACTCTCTCCTGAAGGCCTACGTTCCCTCTCGCAATCTGCGATCGATTAGCGACCGACGTTTAGCAGTTCCAACTCAGCGTGTCGCAAGGTCCCTTTCCAGAACCTTCACACTAACTGTTCCTCAGTGGTGGAATGCACTTCCAATCTCAATCCGGACCACAGAATCTCTCACCATCTTCAAAAAACAGCTAAAGACCCATCTCTTCTATGAACACCTAACCAACTAATAATAAAAAAATAATAATAAAAAAATAAATAAATAAATAAATAAATAAATAAATGCACTTACACCTCTACTCTGCACTTTGCTTCTTCTGGAATTCAATTAATAGATCTTGTATGGTAGCACTTCTTGTATTGTTCTCTGCTTGATATCGCTTTGCTTGTATCTTTCTCATTTGTAAGTCGCTTTGGATAAAAGCGTCTGCTAAGTGAATAAGTGTAAATGTAAATGTAAAGTAGTGAGTGTACAGCTTGTGTAACAGTGTAAATTTGCTGTCCCCTCAAAATAACTCAACACACAGCCATTAATGTCTAAACCGCTGGCAACAAAAGTGAGTACACCCCTAAGTGAAAATGTCCAAATTGGGCCCAATTAACCATTTTCCCTTCCCGGTGTCATGTGACTTGTTAGCATTACAAGGTCTCAGGTGTGAATGGGGAGCAGGTGTGTTAAATTTGGTGTCATCGCTCTCACACTCCCTCATACTGGTCACTGGAAGTTCAACATGGCACCTCATGGCAAAGAACTCTCTGAGGATCTGAAAAAAAGAATCGTTGCTCTACATAAAGATGGCCTAGGCTATAAGAAGATTGCCAAGACCCTGATACTGAGCTGCAGCATGGTGGTCAAGACCATACAGTAGTTTAACAGGACAGGTTCCACTCAGAACAGGCCTCACCATGGTCTACCAAAGAAGTTGAGTGCACGTGCTCAGCGTCATATCCAGAGGTTGTCTTTGGGAAATAGACGTATGAGTGCTGCCAGCATTGCTGCAGAGGTTGAAGGGGTGGGGGGTCAGCCTGTCAGTGCTCAGACCATACGCCGCACACTGCATCAAATTGGTATGCATGGCTGTTGTCCAAGATGGAAGCCTCTTCTAAAGATGATGCACAAGAAAGCCACAAACAGTTTGCTGAAGACAAGCAGACTAAGGACATGGATTACTGGAACCATGTCCTGTGGTCTGATGAGACCAAGATAAACTTATTTGGTTCAGATAGTGTCAAGCGTGTGTGGCGGCAACCAGGTGAGGAGTACAAAGACAAGTGTGTCTTTCCTACAGTCAAGCATGGAGGTGGGAGTGTCTTGGAGACTTCTTTTATGCATCAGATGGTTTGTCTTTTGCTGGGATGGCCTATCCTGGACAAATTGACAGTTGTTTGAAATCTGAGCCATTTGTAGATTATCTTCTTTACAGTGGAATGATGTATTTCAAATGATTTTGACATCTTTTTAATTCCCTTGCCAGAATGATAGGCAACCACAATCTTTTTTCTGAAGGCCTTATAGAACTCTTTAGATCTTGCCATGATGACATCACACACCTCAATAACAAAGGGAACAAGAGGCACTACATATGAGAGGGTTAAATAATACAGATGTCACCTGCACTCGCTAAGCAGGTTCTAATGGCTGGCAATCTCGAACATCTGATTCTAATTTTATGGATATGGAGGTGTGATAAATATAGGGATGTACTTACTTTTTTCCCTGTGATTGATCTGTTTTTTGTTAATTAAAAAAAAAAGTCAATTTTATATGTCATTTGATAGAGTGTATCAGATTTATTAATAGGCACTGTTTCAAAGTGGATCAAATGTTTGTTTGTCCAAATATGTCAAGCGATGACTTCATGAATTTTTTCAATGGCAAAATTGAAAATATCAGTCAAAAAAAAAAAATCAGACTATAAATTTAAAACCAGACAATTCTATAACTCACCCTGTAGATAATAATATAACCATCAGATCAATCAGATAATCACTTAGAATGTTTTATTTTCCTTCAAGAGACCAAACTAATTTCACGAATTTCCTCATAAAAATCATCAACTTGTGTACTAGATCCCTTCCCTGCATGTTTCTTCAAACAGATAATTCCAGACACTAAAAATAATAAGTTCTTCCCTTAGCACTGGATATGTACCAAAATCTTTTAAACTAGCAGTTATCAAACCCCTGATTAAAAAAACTGACCTCAACCCCTGTCAGTTATCCAGCTACAAAAATTATAAATAGGAATAACATTTATGAAATCTTTCAGTTAGTATTTAGGCCTCATCATAACACAGAGACAGCTCTGGTTAAAGTGGTAAATGACCTACTACTGCAGATCTAGAGGATTCACAGGCATAGACTGTTGTGGTGAACTGGGATATTTGGATGCAGTCGCCCCCCACTGTCACACGTTCACTCAGGTTTGTTGATGGTGGAGTGGCCAGCCATTTTATGTCCCAGGGTGCCCTCATGTCTGTGTTATCTTCTGGCTCATCCTTTAAGTTATGCTGTCATAGCTGTTCTTGCCAGAGTCCCTGCTTGCACTCTTCACACAAAGTACTTTGTCCTTAACTGTTGTGTGAAAATTAGCATACCTAACAATCTCTCTCTCTCTCTCTCTCTCTCTCTCTCTCTCTCTCTCTATCGAGCTACACATGCTACTCTGAGATATGAGTGGTCCTGACCTCTTCTGCTCTTCAGACCTGCCTCATCCATCCTGACGCCCTACTCCTGGTTGGAGTTCTCATCAATTGGAAATCATTTGCTGTTGCTGAGGAAGGTCCCACATGGACAACCTAAAGCTCAATGAGAATACTAAGGATGGTACCACTTAAAATCCATGAAGATGGCTTTGGACTGCAACTGCTATGATAGCTTTAGGACTGCAAATACCACGAACGGTTTTGCAGTCAAACCTCCATCAGTGAACAGTTGATAACTTCAACAAAACAGACTTCATGTGAAAACATTAATGAATTTTCTATGTATACACTTGTACTTTTTGACCATGTAGTACACAGAAGGGAATTATTTATAATTGCACTATCCGTTGTCAACCAGATGAGGATGGGTTCCCTTTTGAGTCTGGTTCCTCTCAGGTTTATTCCTTATATCATATCAGGGTGTTTTTCCTTGCCACTATCAAATCTGGCATGTTCATTAGGTATAAACATAAAAATTTATGAATTTTAAATTTACATGCAGAATTTATATATTTCCGTAAAGTTGCTTTCTGACAATGTTCATTGTTAAAAGCACTATACAAATGAAATTGAATTGAATTGAATTAAAAGGGCTGTCAATAATTTGGAAACATATTTTATAGAATTTTTTTTTTTTTAAAAGTAGCTCTTATGAATATATTTGGTTAGGAAATATACATTACTTCTCTTATGGTTTGATTCGAAATTTTTATTTATTGTGTATATAATTTAACCAGTCCACTTACTGGCATGTTTTTGAGAAGTGAGAGCAAACTAGAGAACCCAGGGGAAAACCACATGAACACCGGGAGAAACTCTGAGTAGAAAGTAACAAGATCTAAGTTTTGAACTAGAGACCCTGGAGCTGTAGGTGGCAATACTACCTGCTCCACAAAGCTGTCAGTCAAGATACTGTACTATGCCTCTTTTCTATCCTCAACACAACCAATAATAATAGAATCATTGGAAATCTGCTATACATGTACAGTAGGTGACACCACATTTTATTTAAATTCTGAAGTATAGAGTGTAAACAATAAGGAAAACATGGCCCTACCCTCGCTAGCCGCAACTTTGCTCACTCAGAACCAAAGTTCCACAGCCTCACAAATTGTGGCATGTGATCCATGAGATTATCAGGGCACCAACTTACATCTCACTTACAACCCCAACTCCTAAAAACTTGGGACAGTATGGAAAATGAAAAAAAAAAGAGTAATTTGAAAATTCAATTCACCCTGTACTATATTGAAAATACATTATTAAGACATTATTTGATGTTTTACTTTGTGAATTTATTTTTGAAAATATACATTCGTTTTAAATCTGATGACTGCAACACACTCCAAAAAAATTGGGACAGTCGACTGTTTACACCTGTGTAACATCACCTTTTCTTTTAATACCACTTATTAATAATTTGGGCACTGAAGACACCAGTTGGTTAAGTTTAGCAAGTGGAATTTTCGTCTGTTCATCTATTATGCATTTCTTCAGCTGCACAACTGTACAGGGCCTTCATTGCCTTATTTTGTGCTTAATAATAAGTCACACATTCTTGATCAGAGACAGGTCAGGACTGCAGGCAGGCCATGCTAGCACCCAAATTTTTCTCTTTGAATAATGTTGAAACTGGAGAAATCATTATAAGTTGCATTTTCTGTTGAATTTGGGAAAACCACTTGAAGCATTCACTGTGTGGAACTATTTCAATTGCTTTTGTTTGATTTGTTCATTGCAAACAGCTGAAAGTCAATAGACAATAAACCTGATTTGCAGTGGGGCTTAAATAATTTTGATTGCAGCTGTACATATTATCCCTGAATTTCCTTGATCTCATCTTTCAGGAAATAACTCAATGAACACACACATACCACATAAGACATATATTAACTGTTGTTAAATACATTATTAATAGTAAAACACAATAATCATACTAGTACTACTATACTAATGCATGCTAAATAAATGAAACAATTTGAGGCACCTTAGTGGTTATAAGCACAATAAATCCAGAGGAAAGAATGGCAGAAAATAGGTGATTGCAGTTGTTTTATAGATGTATTAATTTTCATGGTCATTGCTTCTGTGGAGTGCTCTGATTGTGGAATGTGCTGATTCAACAAAGGAAGCCCCCCCTCCCCCCCTTTCCTCCCTGAAGTTATCACTTTATGGTTGAAGGACCTTGGGTTTTATCTGTTGAGTAAGCCATCTGGTTTTGGTGATTCCAAGTAAAGGGCTTGTTTCTCAAACCGCTTGTGGCATTCTGGGGGGTTGACTTATGGTTTTACTGCAACATTCGGTGAGGTGGCCCCTCTGACAAAGGTCAGTAGTGTTTACTAATGGTGTATTTCTCTGTCCACCCCAGACTTGTGGCACTAGTCTCGACAGCGTCTTTGAATTATGGTTTGAGTGGTTGAGGGATGTCTAAATGGAATGTCTTATCTTTCCTTGTCATCATCTCTGCTGCCTCGTTCGCTCCTACAGCCTGACGCTGATAACAGCTTGGATGGTCCTTTTCCTCTTTGGCCCAGAGAAAATAATGGCTGTTCTGTCCAAAAACTATTTGACTTGTTGGAGCACAAAATATGATTTCACTGTGCTACTGTCCATCTCAGATGAGACAGAGCCTAAAGAAGTCGGCGGTGCTTCTGGACAGTGTTGATGTATGATTTCTGCTTTGCATAGTAAATCCTTAAGTTGCATCTGTGGATGTAGTGGTAAATGGTGTTGGCTGACAAAGGTTTACCAAAGTATTCCCGAGCCCATATCAGGATATCCATTACAGACTCCTGACGGTTCTTAAGACAATTACGTCTGAGGGATTGGAGTTCATGCGTATTCAGAAGTGTTTTCAGCTTTGCCCTTCATGCACCAAGATTTTACAGGACTCCTTGAATCTTTTAATTATATTGGTGAAATGCCCAAAATCCTACTGATTTGTCTTTGGGGAATGTTGTTCTCAAAGTGTTGGATTATTCGCTGACGCATCTGTTGGCAGATTGGCGAGCCTCAACTTATCCTTGCTCTTGAAAGACTAGGCCGTTTTGGAAGCTCCTTATATACTATGATTAGACGATTGTCTCACCTGTTTCACGTCAGCTTCTTATTTCAATGTGCCACATTGTTATTAGTCCTAAATTGCCTTTGTCCCAACTGTTCTGGAACGTATTGCATGCCTCAATTTCAAAATAAACATTTATCTTCAAAAAACTATGCAGTTGATTAGGTAAAACATCAAATATACCTTGTCTTTATACATTTTTGTTTAAATCCAAATCAAAGTACATTTACAAATCACTCCTCTTTGTTTTTATTAGCATTTTCCATACTGTCCCAACTTTTTGGGAATTGGGGTTGTAGTTTACTTCCCATTAATCATGCCTGGATAGTATTGAAAGGGCTGGAAAAATTTTAAATTGGTATTGTAAATAGGCCTGATGTCTTTCAAAGTACAGAGACTTTCTCCAGATGCAGGGTACATCAAGTGCAATTTTTGCTTAAGGTGATGGGTCATTGTAGTAAATTTACAAATTGTGGCAGTAATTTGACTCTAAACTAGCACAACAAAAATTATCAGGAATGTGGGTCAGAGAGACCATGTGAAATAAACCTGGTCATTTTGTACACTGTGTATAACAAAAATATTCCTCAGGGCATCTTTGATACGAATCTAATCCTAATTTCATGGTAAACAATATTGTATTCATATGACAGTATTGTATCATTTTGGAAAGAGAATTAAAAAATAGCTATATGATTTATATTCTACACCTGGTCTTTTCAGAGTACCTTCTGTAATTCTCTGATACATTTGATAAATTGGTCATTGAATGTAAATATAATACAGTTCAAAGAAATTTGGGGGTATAAATAGGATAAGCAAAATACAATGTAACTAGGAGACGATCTTACAGGAAAGAATTTTTCATCTACTCTCAAGGGAGAATGCAATTCCATCTGCAGCCTATGCTAGCGACATGGGTCCATCCATTCATTCCTTTGATTTTTTTAAGTCTACTATATTGTTACTTTCTGTGTATCTTGTAGTTTTCTTTGTGTTTTATATAATAAACATTGTTGTTGTGTTATCTCTAAAATATCAAGTAAGTCCTTTAAAGGATAGTATAATGAGTGCATAATTTGTTATGATTAATTGTTTAGATTTCTCAAATTATATAAGTTTTGGTGTTAGACATGTTTAAAACAGACTTCTGACAAGATAATTAAAAAGGACCATGCTTGCAATTTGATCAAATAATTGATCAAATAAGATCAATTGTACAGCATAATAATTGTATAATAAATAGGCTACATAAAAGGCTCTGCTGAAGTAATGGCACATTCCAGTAAAAGCTTAGTATAAAGCTGGATATACTAAATGTTTAATTGAACACTTCTAATACTTTAACTAAAAGGCCATTCTTTGAATCCAAATGATTATGCTAACTAATATTGGAATTAATAAAACACTGTAGTAAGATCATTAATTAAGTTTTGGATTCAGATGTTTAAGAAATAATAAATTAATACACACAATTAACCGCTGACTGTGGCTATTTCCATCCTTGATTTTAGGGGTGCAGTGAATTGAGTATTACAATTTTAAACTCAGTCCTACAGTGTAGTTTCTGAGTATATGAACCATGTTTAATTATTGCATTCCAAAACAGTAAAAATGGCAAATTCTTATATTGTGTTTTTATCAATGGAACTAAAGACTCATGGGTCACTACATTATGTATAATAATTAATTATGTATAATAGGAATTACAATCAATCACATTTTTAATGTTGAAAAATTAGTTTCTTTGCAAAAAGTGATATTTGCCACATGTGTATAACAAATTGTTACATATTGCAGGACAATTAGTCCTGTACATGAGAGTTTTATCCAGGTAAAATGCTTCAAACCAGCTCCAACAGTGAAAAACAATTTCACTCTTTTACAGTTTAATATATATTTTTTTAAATGGCAACATGCTAGCATTAACCAGCAAATTATGCTCACGTTGGCATGAACATAGAGCCCTATATTCTCATCAAAGGTGCTATTTCACTGAATTGCAAGGTAAAGTCTATATAATGGCATTTTGTATGCAACAGCATAAATCTTACTGGCAAACTGTTCTTTTGATGTCTTTGTCACCAAATAATGCCTAAATGGTCCAAGTGTTAATTGTGCCACATGCCATACAGTGTGGTAGCAAATGCTGCAGGTATTTGCAATATGTAATAATTACATACCCATATGTGTATTGTATATATTTATATTTATATTCTTAAATATGACATTAGTTTATTTCTGGCTTAGAATATCACCTATGTTCTTTATTACATGGTGTATATATAACATCTCATGTTCAGTAAAAATACTTGTCTACTTGTTATGAAATGCATCAAATAATTACTCGCAGCAAAGGGAGGACCAGAATTTTATGTGTGACCTGAATCAGTAAAGAGACCCCAAATAACATTTAATTATATATTGATCTCAAAGAATATACATTTTTTTGGTACTGGGAAGTGAAAAAAATGCTGTTATAAAGGGAAATACCATGATATCTGCAACTTCTCTATAATGTGATAATGGTTGTGTGCTTTACTAACCTCTAGAAATAAAAAGTTACAGGAACAATAACACATAATAATATATAACCTAAGACATACTGCGTATGAATACATGATGGTCTATACAACTGTTTGAGTTTCACAGAAGACGTCTTGTCAGTTGGGCACTTTGGGCTCAATTCTGAGCGAGGCTTCGTACATGCTTTCTTCATCCAACACGTTGCTACTGTCTAGCAAATACTGGGCTGCCTAGAAAACAAGGAAAAACAAAGAAACAGTTCCAGTTTAAATTCACTTCTTTATTACCTTCTTAAAACTTATTTAAGTTTCTGTGCTGTGAGGGGGCTATAACAGGCAATTAAGAGCAATAATTCCTGTTGACTCAGCAAAAGTAACTGAAAACAATTTTACAAAAGGACAAGTAACACTGATACATTCCTTCTTGATAAGGATTGATCATGTGTTGGTGTTAGAGTGTCTTTAAATACATACATCAGCAGGCAAATCTAAGCAATGCACAATTTTTTGTTCAGTTTGCCTCTTTTCGTTTTACTGGTTAAACAACCATAAGGCAACTGACTGAAATTAACTAATTGAGAAAAAAAAAAAAAAAAACCCTAAACACCTAGATTACAGAAATATATTCATCCCATGTAATACTTTGGGAAGCATCCTTTGCATTCATTACCACATTAAGACTTTATGAATAAGTCTTTTTAACTTCCACACATAACTTCCACACCTGCACTTTACAATTTTATCCCAATCATCCATGCAAAAAAGTTCCTTCAGATTGCCAAGGAATCTAATGCACACATTCCAAGACATTGATCTTCCTTTTGTGAAGTCATTCTTTGATTGACTTGGATGTGTGATATGGATTGTTGTAAGGAGGTTGGAAGGTGAAATTCCACTTCATCTTCAGCTTTCCAACACTGGTCAAAATAACTTGTTTTGTGAAAATAACAATAACACAAAATTATGTCATTTTGAGCTAGTCATTATCCCATCTATTTTGACCGGCGCTTCTATTCAAGCATAAAAGTAGTAGCCCTTACTAGCCTTCACAGTAGCTATGGTGTTCTTTGGATAATGAATTATGTTGTCTTTCTGCCAAACATATATCTTTTAGCATTAAGTCCAAAAAGATCAACCTTTGTCTCATCAGACCATAAGACTTTTTCACACATGGTTTAGGGTGACTAAATGTTTTGTTTTTGCTTTTTTTTGAAAAATTTAGACAGGCTAGGATGTTTTTATTTTTGTGAGAAATGGCTTTAGTCTTGCTAGCCTACCCCACAGCAAAGACCTGTGCTGAATATGGGAGATTGTTGTCACTTGCAAGGAGTTGATGAGTTTTGTCCTTGTCCTGTAATCAACTTTGGGAGGTCTTCCTGATCTTGGTAAAATCACTGTGATACATCCAATGGCTTTGATATACTTTTATAGTTATTTCCTGATCAGCACCCTCCAACAATAAAATCCCACAGATGTTCTGTCAACTACTTGCAGAACATGGCTACCTCAAATAAATGCAACCATGAAGGTTTTGAGGAAATCCTTTAAGAACAGCTGATCTTTATTTGGGGTTAATCAGAATCACCTTCATTGACAGCAGCTGTATGGTACTTACCTTTGGACCCTTAATGTATTTGGTATCTCACAGCCACAACCCCCCCATTATAATTATATATATATATATATATATATATATATATATATATATATATATATATATATATATATATATATATATATAATATGCCATGACACTCAAAATTGAGCACAGGTGCATCCTGTTTCCACTGATCATCCTTGAGATGTTTCTACAACTTGATTGGAGTCCACCTGTGGTAAATTCAGTTGATTGGACATGATTTATGGACATGATAGACAGGCACACACCTGTCTATATAAGGTCCCACAGTTAACAATGTATGTCAGAACACAAACCAAACCATGAAGTCCAAGGAAATGTCTGGAAAAAACCAGGCACCATTCATCACCTGGCCAATACAATCCCTACAGTGAAGCATGGTGGTAGCAGCATCATGCTGTGGGTATGTTTTTCAGCGGCAGGAACTGCGAGACTAGTCAGGATTGAGGGAAAGATGAATGCAACAATGTAGAGAGACATCCTTGATGAAAACCTGCTCCAGAACGCTCTGGACCTCAGACTGGGGTGAAGGTTTATCTTTCAACAGGACAACGACCCTAAGCACACAGCCAAGATAACAAATGAGTGGCTACAGGACAACTCTGTGAATGTCCTTGAGTGGCCCAGCCAGAACCCAGACTTGAACCCGATTGAACATCTCTGGAGAGATCTGGAAATGGCTGTGCACCAACGCCCCCATCCAAGCTGATGGATCTTGAGAGGTCCTGCAAAGAAGAATGGGAGAAACTGCCCAAAAATAGGTGTGCCAAGCTTGTAGCATCATACTCAAAAAGACTTGAGGCTGTAATTGGTGCCAAAGGCGCTTCAACAAAGTATTGAGCAAAGGCTGTGAATACTTATATACATGTGTTTTTTTTGTTGTTGTTTTTTTATTTTTAATAAATTTGCAAAGATTTCAAACAAACTTTTTCACGTTGTCATTATGGGGTATTGTTTGTAGAATTTTGAGGAAAATAATGAATTTAATCTATTTTGGAAAAAGGCTGTAACATAACAAAATGTGGAAAAAAGTGAAGCGCTGTGAATACTTTCCGGATGCACTGTGTATGTATGTATGTATGTGTGTGTGTGTGTGTATATATATATATATATATATATATATATATATATATATATATATATATATATATATATATATACATATACATATACACACACACACACACACATACACACACAACCAATTCCCATAAAAGTTGGGACACTGTGTACGATGTAAGTTAAAACAGAATGCAATGATTTGCAAATCTGATAAAGCCATATGCTATTCACAATAGAACATAGAAAACATATCAAATGTTTAAACTGAGTAACTGTGTACCATTTTAAGAAAAAAAATAAGGTAATTTTGAATTGGCCACAAGACGTCTCAAAAAAAGTTGGGACGGAGCAACTAAAGCCTGGAAAATAAGTATTACTAAAAAGAAACAGCTGGAGGTTAATTGGCAAAAGATTAGTAACATGATTGGGTATAAAAAGAGTATCTTGGAGAGGCAGAGTCTATCATATGTAAAAATGGGCAGAGGTTCACCAATCTGTGAAAAACTGTGTCTACAATTTATGGAACAATTTCAGAATAATGTTCCTCAACATTAAATTGTGAAGACTATGAATATCTCATCATCTACAGTACATAATATCATCAAAAGATTCCGAGAATCTGGAGAAATCGCTGTGCTCAAGGAACAAGTGTGAAAATCAATATTGCATGCCTGTGATCTTTGGACCATGAGGTGGCACTGCATTAAAAACAGGCATGATTCTGTAATATAAATCACTGCATGGGCTCAGAAACACCTCCAGAACTCATTGTCTGTGAACACAGTTCACCGTGACATCCACAAATGCTGGTTAAAGCTCATCATGCAAAGAAGAAGCCATATGTGAACATGATCTAGAAATGCCACTCTGGGCCAAAGCTCATTTAAAATAGACTGAGGCAAAGTGGAAAACTGTTCTGTGGTCTGATGAATCGAAATTTGAAATTGTTTTCGGAAATCATGGACGCCGCGTCCTCTAAACTAAAGAGGACTAAAGAGGAGAGGGACCATCTGGCTTTTTTTATCAGTGTTCAGTTCAAAAGCCTGCATCTCTGATGGTATGGTGCATTATTGTCTATGGAATGGGCAGCTTGCACATCAGGAAAGGCACCATCAATGCTGGAAGGTATATACATGTTTTAGAGCAACATATGCTCTAAAGTATAGTATCTGTATACTGGAGTATCTGGCAACCTGAAGTGTCACTGAGGAAGCAGAACCCTTCGAGCTAACGCTATTACATTAATTTCTTCTAATCTCTATACTTTAAAATTATTTACCTTACGTTATACAAATATAACTGACACTACTTTAGATAAAACAATCGTAACGTTGCGCTGTCGCTAAATTTGATCTGTTTTTTACAAACATCCGCGACTAGCTTGCGACTAACTTGTAGCCCGTAGTCCGCTAGCATCACCTACCGCTAGCCTTGTTTACGTTTCACATTTCTCATTTACCGCTGTTCTGTTTAAAAAACAAATATGTCTGCTGTCTCTCCGGTTTTGAGTGCAGATGAGGACTCGCTCGAGCTTCACATGGTGCGGCTGGAACTGGAGGATGTGGAGAAGCAGATCTGCGGCCTACTCGACAAGCAGGCCCAGCTGCTGGAGCGACAAACTGCGCTGGAAACATCTTGTGCCTCTGCCCACATATCCAAGGTAAGCACACAGCGTGGTATTTCCACTCCCAGCCCCTCTACGCCGTGTGTTTCTCTGTGCAGTGACCGTGCACCTAGGACTTTCCCAGCCGTGGTCTCCGTCACGCCGGCGCCAACACACCTCGGGCCTTGGGTGAACCAGCGGCGGAAGGCGCGGGCTGGACCCTCTCCACCTCCGGTGTTCAAGATTCCAACCAGGAACCGCTTCGCCCCTCTTCGTCAGACCAGACCCAACGCTATGATCGTCGGGGACTCCATTGTGCGGAACGTCCGTGTAGCCTCATCTAAAGGTAAAGTGCGCACACACTGTTTTTCTGGTGCTTGTGTCCTTGATGTCGCTGCGCAGGTATCCGGGATCCTGAAGAAGGACGAGCGCATTGGAGCGGTTGTGCTGCACGCGGGGACGAACGACACCAGGCTGCGGCAGACGGAGGTTCTGAAGAGGGACTTCTCCAGCCTGATCGAGACGGTACGAGGCAGATCACCCACCACGAAGATCATCGTCTCTGGACCTCTTCCCACATACAGACGTGGAGCAGAAAAGTTCAGTAGACTTCTAGCATTAAATGATTGGTTAGTCTCTTGGTGTAATGAGCAGACTCTGGTGTTTGTCAATAACTGGAATCTGTTCTGGGAGCGTCCTAGGTTGTTTCGTCCTGATGGCCTGCACCCCAGCAGCCTTGGAGCGGAACTGCTGTCTGACAACATCTCCAAGGTGCTACACTCCAAGTGACTGCCTACCGTAAGTACATCTTCCAATAATAACAACATTCAGTATAATCAATGTTCAATTAAAAACCCAGCACCGGTAATACATACTATAGAGACTGTGTCTGTTCCCCGAGCTATACAAATATATAGAAAATCTCGGAAAGTCTATCTTCGTAACCTAATTAACATAAAATTAAAGATTAAAGAAAATTAAAGATTTACAATATTTATTCAATAAATATTGAATGCACAGCCAGCACTTTTGATCTGAGGCTAGGACTATTAAACATTAGATCTCTTGCGCCTAAGGCTCTTATTGTTAACGACATCATTACTGATCAGGAATGTAATTTAATGTGTTTAACAGAAACTTGGATTAAACCAAACAAGTACATAGCATTAAATGAAGCCAGTCCTCCTGGATACAGTTATGTACATCAGCCTCGTTCAACTGGTAAAGGAGGAGGTTTTGGTCTCATCCATAGTAAAAATCTAGTCGTCACACAAAAACCTAAGCATAAATTTAATTCTTTTGAAATTCTTTATACCAGTATAAGTTATGTAGCCACAAAAAATAAGTCAACTCCTCTAATTATTATTTACAGACCCCCAGGGCCATATACTGAATTTCTTAGTGAATTTGCAGACTTTGTCTCAAACCTGGTTGTGTCTGTAGATAAAGCATTAATCGTCGGAGACTTTAATATTCATTTTGATAACCTGGAAGACCCTCTAAGATTAGCGGTTGTGTCCATCTTAGATGCAGTACGGATTAATCAGAACGTAATCGGGCCTACTCATAATGGTGGTCACACTCTTGACCTCATACTAACATACGGACTAAGTATAGAAAATATTATAATTTTTCCGCAGTCTGAAGTTGTCTCAGACCATTATCTTATCTCGTTCATAATACGTATTGATCATAATATTTCCACATCGCCTCGCTACCACGTAAAATGTACCTACACATCAGCTACTGCACCGAGCTTCATAAATAACCTTGCAGAAACATCAATTAGATTTGGATCACCGTCAGATCCCATAGAACTCGATCAGGCGACTGAAAGCTTGGAGTCAACACTCCACTACACGCTAGATAGAGTGGCTCCACTCAAAAGGAAAATAATTAGAGAAAAAAAATTAGCACCCTGGTATAACAATCAAACACGAACCTTAAAACAGACAACTCGACAATTAGAAAGTAAATGGCGTCAAACCAAACTGGTGATATTTCAAACAGCATGGAAGGAGAGCCTACTGAAATATAGGAAATCTCTTGGCGATGCTAGAAAAATCTATTTCTCCACCTTAATAGGAGATAACAAAAACAATTCTAGATTCCTTTTCAACACAGTAGCAAAATTAACTAGGAATAAAACCACTACAGAGAGAAACACTCAATCATTACATAGCAGTGAAGATTTCATGAAATTTTTCATTGATAAGGTTGAAAATATTAGACGTGAAATATAGGCCATTAAATTAAACCCGGACAGTACTGTAACAAACCCATTACATGACAATGTAGCAATATCAGATCAATGTTTAGAGTGTTTTGCTCCGCTTAGAGAGACTGAACTAGCTACATTAATCTCTTCAGCCAATTCATCAACTTGCATACTAGATCCCGTACCTACATGTTTGTTTAAACAGATTTGTCCAGGAGTAATTGAACCACTTTTAAATATAATCAATTCTTCCCTAAGCACTGGCTATGTACCTAAATCACTTAAATTAGCAGTTATTAAACCCTTGATTAAAAAACCTGAGCTTGACCCCTCTCAATTGTCCAGCTATAGACCAATATCAAATCTCCCCTTCATCTCTAAGATTTTAGAAAAGGTTGTAGCAAAGCAGTTATGCTCATACTTATATAGGAATAACATTCATGAAATGTATCAGTCAGGATTTAGACCTCATCATAGCACAGAGACAGCGTTAGTTAAAGTAGTAAATGACCTTCTACTGACCTACGATCAGGGTTGTGTCTTGCTGCTTGTGTTACTCGACCTTAGTGCAGCTTTTGATGTTATAGATCACACTATTCTTCTTGATAGATTAGAAAATGTTGTTGGTATTAAGGGAACAGTCCTCTCCTGGCTCAGGTCTTATCTGACCGATCGTTATCAGTTCGTAGATTTAAATGGTGATTTCTCCGTGCGTACTGAGGTTACTTTTGGAGTTCCACAGGGTTCTGTTTTAGGCCCACTGCTCTTTACTTTATATATGCTACCCCTAGGACAAATTATTCGTAAACATGGAATTAGCTTCCACTGTTATGCTGATGATACACAGTTGTATGTTTCAGCGAAGCCAGAGGACAGACAGAAGCTTAGTAAAGTTGAGGATTGTGTAAAGGACATTAGACGTTGGATGTTAACTAATTTCCTTCTACTTAATTCTGATAAAACAGAAATACTTTTATTAGGCCCACGTGTAGCTAGAAGTAATCTTTCTGATCACATGGTTACTCTGGATGGTCTTTCTGTTTCATCATGTACAGCAGTTAAAGACCTTGGGCATGATTATTGACTCCAGCCTATCATTTGATGCTCATGTAGATAATATTACTAGGATAGCTTTCTTTCATCTCAGAAATATTTCTAAAATAAGAAACATATTGTCACTACATGATGCGGAAATACTAGTTCATGCATTTGTCACCTCTAGATTAGATTACTGTAATGCCTTACTGTCTGGATGTTCCAGTAGGAATATAAATAAGCTCCAGTTAGTCCAGAATGCAGCTGCTAGAGTCCTAACTAGAACTAGAAGATACGACCATATCACACCGATATTATCAATACTGCATTGGCTCCCAGTAAAATCTCGCATTAACTATAAAATACTTTTATTAACCTATAAAGCACTAAACGGTCTCGCGCCACAATATCTAAGCGACCTTTTGCTTTTATATGATCCGCCACGCCTACTTAGATCAAAAGATGCAGGCTATTTGACAGTACCTCGAATAGTGAAGGCTACAGCAGGGGGAAGAGCTTTCTCTTATAGAGCCCCACAGTTATGGAACAGTCTTCCTATTAGTGTTCGGGACTCAGACACAGTCTCGGTGTTTAAGTCTAGGCTTAAAACGTATTTGTTTACTCAAGCCTACCCTGACTAGATTCTGTTCTACTACTTCGCAGTCATAATAATCTTTTTTCTCCCTCTCTCCTTTCGCCGAGCCCCACACGAATTTATGGACATACTAGAGATCCAGATCCTTTCTGCCTCTGGATGGAGCTCAAATCTTCTCTAATTCCAGACTGTTGAGACTACGGCTGCTCCTAAGGCCATACAGACTTCATATAAATCCATAATGAACTTTTTCACACTAACTGTTGTTACCCAGATGAGGATGGGTTCCCTTCTGAGTCTGGTTCCTCTCAAGGTTTCTTCCTCTTAAAACATCTTAGGGAGTTTTTCCTTGCCACCGTCACCATTCAGTGGCTTACTCAGTTGGGATAAATTCACACCTTTAATATCTGTATACCATGTTGATATTTCTGTAAAGCTGCTTTGAGACAATGTCTATTGTAAAAAGCGCTATACAAATAAAATTGAATTGAATTGAATTGAATATGCTTCCATCCAGATTCGATCCTATCTTTACTTCTGAGAGACTCTGCCTCTCTAAGATACTCTTTTTATACCCAATCATGTTACTGACCTGTTGCCAATTAACCTAATTAGTTGCAAAATGTTCCTCCAGCTGTTTCTTTTTAGTAACACTTACTTTTCCAGCCTTACGTTGCCCCCTTCCCAACTTTTTTGAGATGTGTTGTGGCCATCAAATTCAAAATTACCTTATTTGTTCCTTAAAATTTCCTCAGTTTAAACATTTGATATGTTTTGTATGTTCTACTGTGAATAACATATAGATTTATGAGATTTGCAAACCAGTGCATTCTCTTTTTATTTACATTTTACACAGTGTCCCAACTTTTTTGGAATTGGGGTTGTGTGTGCATATATATATATATATATATATATATATATATATATATATATATATAATGTTTTTTATTTGCAGTGGTGGAGATTCATTCACAAGTCTGTACATTTTAAATTCTGTTGAAAAACCAACTACTTCTTTGGCGTGGCTAACGAGTAAAGAAAATGCTGCTATTTGACAGACATAAAGCAATGTTCCATTGATTTCCTTTCCTTTCTAGATGTTGCACAATTGCAGGGCAGTTAGCTTCCATGAAGGTATACCTAATGGACAAAAAATGGGAGCCACATCAACCACTAATTGGGACCCATAGGGGCCGGAATCACTCTGTCTCATGCTCAGTCTATGAACACTTTAACTGGGGGAAGAGCGGACATTCAGTTATTGACAGATTTTTATGCTAGATTAGGCTAGCATAAAAATACTCCACAGCTGCCAAGACTTTGTTTTATATCAAATCGTCTGAATTACAGTGGATATAAAAAATCACAGCCCTGTTAAAATGGGAGGTTTTTAAGATGTAAAAAAAAATTAAACCAAGATAAATCATATCAGAACCTTTTCTACCTTTATTGTGAAATATTAACATTTTAATTAAAGTGGAAACAACAATAAGAATCACTTTTAAGGGGGTGTGTGAAAAAAACAATGTATAACAACCTGGTATCATAAGTGTGCACACTCCTAAACTAGTTACTTCTTAGTTGAAGCACCTTACAATTTTATCACAGCATTTAATATTTTTGGGTAAGAGTCAAACAGTTTGCACATGTTGACTTATTTTGCCATTCTTACTTGCAAAAGCATTCTAACTGTCAAATTTGATGGGCATCTCCTGTGCAGAGCCCTCTTCACGTCAACCCACAGATTTTTGATTGGATTTAGGTATGGACTCTGTCTAGGCCTTTCCAAAACCTTGAACTTGTTTTGGTGAAGCCATTCCGTTGTTGATCTGGAGGTTTGGTTTGGGTCATCATGCTGAAAGGTGAAACTGATCTTCATCTTAAGTGTTTTAGCAGAAGCCTTTAGGTTTTCGACAAAATTGACTGGTATTTGGAACTATTCATTATTCCCTCCACCCTGATAAAAGCCTCAGTTCCAGCTGAAGAAAAACTGACCCAAAATATGACGCTGCCACTACTATGCTTCCCCATAGGGATGGTGTTCTTTTGCTGTGTTTTTTCGTTTTTTTTTTTTGTGTGTGTGTGTCAAACATATCTTTTGGTATTATGGCCAAAAACTTTGGTCTCATCAGACCATAACACACTATTTCACATGGTTTTTAGAGATTTAATGTATTTTTGTTAATTTATTTTTTGGTTAAAAAAGACTTCCGTCTTGCCAACCTACCCCATAGCCCAGACAAGAATTTGGAAGATTGTTGTCACATGTAGGGAGCAACCAGCACTTGCCAGAAATTGCTGCAATTATTATGTTGCTGTAGGCCTCTTGGCAGCCTCCCTGACCACTTTTCTCCTGATCTTCTCATCAATTTTAGAGGGGCGTCCTGTTCTTAGTAGTGCTACTGTCCTGCCATATTTTCTCTACTTGTTGATTATTGTTTTTACAGTGTTCCATGGTATATCCAATGCCTTGAAAAAGTCCTGGTTGATATTTTTCAACAATGAGATCCTGTACCTGCTTTGTAAGCTCTTTGTGGCCCATGGCTTTTCCAGTTGGATGTTTCCAAGAAGATGTCAGGAAAATCCTGCAGGATCAGCTGTACTTTATTTGGGGGTAATCAGTCACTTTAATTGATGGCAGGTATATACTAATTAGTATTTAACATGAATTTGAATGTGTATGTGAATGTGTGAAAACTGTAAGTGCAGGCAAAGTGTGTATTATGAACAAGACCATTTTTATTGTATACTGTATACTGTAAAGACTGGGAGAGGAAAAGTGGGATTATGGAGTGGATAATGTCAGTAGATCAGAAATATGCATGAAATATTGCACTTGTTTATTATGTAAAGACTGAGAAAAATTAAGGAAAAAATATCTCTCTTTTCCAATTCCCAAACTTTTTTGGGGCTAGTTTCAGGTAATTTGATTTTTTTTTTCTGAGGCTTAGTTAAGATGGAAATATTGTTGACACCTGTAAACAGTCTATAACTGCTTAAAACAAGCTGCTATACTGTATGACTATGTTGTTGACTCTCAACTGCCTAGTGTACTACCCCTGTAGGGTTATTCTAAAAATTCACTATCTTGTAGCCTGTAGCATTAATCAAGTGATAGCATTTGGTGGGCTGCCCCAACAAAATCTATGGTCATGAGCTGCTGTTTTACTCTTAATTTTTTTTAAATTTCACAGTCAAATAAAAAAATGGAAAAATCATGTCTGACATTATTTATATTTATCTTTACAGTACAAAAACTGGAATTTTAAGAAGCATTAGTAGACTTATTATATACAATTTATATGCGCACTTTGTGGGTATACAGTTATTAATTGTAGCCCATCTGATCCTTTGCACAATTTGTGAGTCACCTCTACTCTGGCCATGATTTTAAATACCTTTGGCTGATGATCAATCTTGTATGATGTTTGCTGAAATTGACGTATTTCTCTGATGATATGGGAGATCTAGAACAGAATAAAAATCAGCATGAGTTAAACATGATGAATTATGGTGTGTTCCTCCTCAAAACAAATGCCAACATTGTAAACAGTAAATAGTAATGAAAACAGAATAGTGAATGGTTATAAAATCTAAACCATGGAACCGGTAATACGAGTCTAGTTATTTCCAGTATGATTTTCAAGAAAATCAAAACTGAATGGTTTGTCATGTTGATTTGCTTATTAACACACCAACAATTCTCAACCTTTTCCAAAATATATTTCAAAATTACTTCTAGATTTCCTTACTTGAAATTACAAAACAGAACGCTCAGCAAAAACAGCACTTGTTTACCATTCTCATCTTGGAAAAGTTAACCAGGTTGTCTTCTGTGTAGTTTGGTGTACCCTCCTCAATGAATGCCAGGTCTGTGAGGTACATCCCCAAGTATGGCACACATGGAGGGTCACAACTAGCAGGCACAATAGTACTTAATTAGATAAAGAAAGTACATATTTGGCTGAGGAACACATTCAAGAACACAGTCACATAACTTCATGTTACAAACAACACAATAAGACAAAAGTAATAAGCCATATCGAGTTTACTTTTTTAAGGCTTCTCTTAGGTTCTTGAACCTTCCCTCAGATGAGACCAACTTCTGCAGCTTGTCAATAACTGTTTTCGTCTAAGGAGTGAATCAAAACCAAAAAGACATTACACATCTCACATATGCAGTATATCATTTGCTACAAAAAAGATACAGTTTAGCAAGTAACAATTTGATATGCTTCAATTCAATGCTGATCCGATGCAATTTGATTCATATCTGATCCTATAAGATCCAGTTCAGTTAAATTAACATGTACTGATTTATGCTAGTTTTGACTCCATAAAGAACAAGAACTTCAAAGATTTCTTCACCATCTTTGTTTTGTCTGAGAATTGATACATCAATTCAATGCACTACACTAATTCTCCTGCCAAATATTTTTTGATTTTATCCCAATTATTTTTTTTCATACAGCATAGGGACGAACACTTCACTAAAATGATGTGGACTGGGTGTTGTGTCTGTGGCAGCTGGTATTTATTTAAAACTGCAGTACAGAACTTTCTTTGGTTAAAAATGAACAAAAATCAATTATTGAGCAATAACATAAAAAATCAGTGCTCAAAACTGTCTACTTACCTTACCTTCGCAACAGTAAGCATAAAATAATCATGTATTATTTGAGCTGTCGTGTCGGATTGTGCTGGAAATGTCAGTTTGACGTTATTCATCTTTGTGTGGTTGTATCATGTCCATAAACAGAAAGAAGAAGACCGGGCTAATATATCGCATGTGTGGGTACTGAAAAGCTTGTGTGGGTGCTGGTTGTAGCTTGTTCTTACAACAGTGCCTTAAAATTTAAACTTGTCATCTAGATGGTTGCTTTTAAATCTGGATAGTTCTAAACGACAATCATCTATGACATCTGGGGAATCACCTGTTGTCAAAACTAAGAAATCTTTAACTGTGGAGAGCCTGCAGTCAAAAAGGAAATGCGACAGAGCCCATGAAAAAGGATAGTAAATATCGGCATGGCTTTTTAGAGTTGGTGACAACTCTGAGATCTGAAGGGATTGAAGACTGACTCTGGCTTTTTTCTGCTGGACAAGTAAGACATTTCAGTGGCTCAATAGGTAGCTACCTAGCATTACTGCACTTGTTTGCTTGATTCAGCTACAGTGTGGTGAAAAAGTATTTCTTCTGTTTTTGTGTATATCTCATACTAAATTGTTTCAGAAATTAAGATAAAACAAAGGGAACCTGAGTAAACACAAAATACATTTTTTAAATGATATGTTTTTTTTTGTTGTTTTTTTTGAAGCAAAAAAGTTATCCAATACCAACTGGGCCTGTGTGAAAATGTATTTGCCTCCATAGTTAATAATTCCCCTAATCTATGAAACTGCATTGATAATGGGGTTCAGCTGGACTAGACGCAACCAGACCTGATTATTGCCAGCCGTAATCAATCAAATCAACGCTTAAATAGAACTTTTTCTACAGCATGAAGTTGGTTAAAAGGTCTTACCCAGTAACACACTATGCCAAAGTGCCAAAGTTAAAAGAAATTCCTAAAATGATTAGGAAGAAGGTGATTAAAGCCTGGAAAGGGTTACAAAGCTATTTCAAAGTGTCTAGGACTCCAAAGGACCACAGTGAGAGCCATTATCTCCAAATGGAAAAACTCGGCACAGTAGTGAACCTTCCCAGAAGTGGCCAACCTTCCAAAATTCCTCCAAGAGCACAGAAATGAGTCATACAGCAAGTCACAAAAGAGCCAAGGACAATATCAAAGGAACTACAGCCCTTTCTTGCATCAATAAATGTCACTGTTCATGACTCCAATATCAGAAAGACACCGGACAAAATGGCATCCATGGAAGAGTGGCGAGGCAAAAACCACTGCTAACCCAGAAGAACATTAAGGACTGTCTGAATTTTGTCAAAACACACCTTGATGATCCTCAAACCTTTTGGGAGAATGTTCTCTGTGGATTGAGTCGAAAGTGGAACTGTTTGGAAGACAGTGGTCCCATTACATCTGGCGTAATACAAACACAGAATTCCACAAAAAGAACATCATACCTATGGTCAAGTATAGTGGTGGAAGTGTGATGGTGTGAGGCTGCTTCAGGGCCTGGGAAACTTGCAATAATTGAGGGAAACATGAATTCTGCTCTCTACCACAAAATCCTAAAGGAGAATGTCCGGTCTTCAGTCTGTGAGTTGAAACTCAAACACAACTGGATTCTGCAGTAAGACAATGATCCAAAGCATAGGAGTAAGTCCTAGTCCTGATAAGTCCTAAGACTGATCTCCAGTTATCGGAAGCATTTATTTGTTACTGCTGTGGAAGCATGCAAGTTATTGTTACTAAAGGTGGAACAAACACATTTTAAGTTTAAGGGGGCAATTAGTTTTTCACATTGGTGATAGGTTTGGATAACTTTTTTTGCTTCAATAAAAAATAAATAAATAAGTGTACTGTGTGCTTACTCAGGCTGCCTTTGTTTTATGTTGTATTTCGTTTGAAGATATAAAACTATTTAGTATGAGCTATATACAAAAACAGAAGAAATCAGTGTGGGGTCAAATACATTTTCACAGCACTTTAGGTATCAAGTTTCCTATGTTTTTTGTTTTGTTTTGTTTTGCTATGGTCACTGTGGTAAATTGCATTTATTTTCTGCTAGCTGTGAGAGAGAGCAATTCACCTCTACTCCAAGAAAACTGTATCTGCCACCACCTCCGTTGTCAAGCATTGGAGCTTATATACAACCCATACAACCACAACCCCTCAAACCATCAGATTCATCCATGCAGAGGAGCAGTGCAAAAGCACAACCCATGTAAAAAAAAAACAAACAAGCAAAAAAAAAAACACAGCAAATAATTTGCAATTTTATGTTTCAAACAGAGAGGTGATAGAGAGGCAAAAGTTCAGTACTGCAGCTTTAAAATGGGGAAATCACAGGTGAATGTTAATGAAGTATATGTTTGTGTTCTGTTTTATCTATTTCATCTGTTTGTGTGACCTCCTGTTTTATTAACCACTCAGTAAGTGCATCACAAGACTTTTAAAAAAAATTGGGCCAATGTTGTGCTAAAAACAGCTTTCTAAAAATAGCTAGTTACATTTCACCAGAAGGTCATGATAGATTAGGCTGCTGATCACTACTGTAGATCAGAGCACTTTGCAAGTCTGACCGGTGCCACTACATTTCAGTTTATGAGGTCAATCATGTTCATTGCCATTTCAGTGATTGCTAGTTGGTTAGGAGGTTCTGCCCCTTTGAGAGATTATCCAAACGTGATATGGAGAAGCAGATGCCCAGTAGTGGCAGCTTGGTGGGATTTGAACTCATGACCTTCTGATCACTTGTCCAATGTCTAAACCAGAGCTACCACTGCCCTAAGCAAGCAAGCAAGCAAGCAAGAAAGAAAGAATGAATGAATGAATGAATGAATGAATGAATGAATCAATCAATCAATCAATCTCCAGAGTTCTACAACTTTGGCCCACAGCCACCCACTCGCAGCCACCTCGGAGCCCACAACACCCTGGCCAAGTTGCCGGACCGGTTCCTCTGGCACACTATGGATGCTGACATCCGGGTCTTCTGACCAAACAAAATGCCACCTAGGGCTGACAGAAGCACAGTACAGTGCATCCGGAAAGTATTCACAGCGCTTCACTTTTTCCACATTTTGTTATGTTACAGCCTTATTCCAAAATGGATTAAATTCATTATTTTCCTCAAAATTCTACAAACAATACCCCATAATGACAACGTGAAAGAAGTTTGTTTGAAATCTTTGCAAATTTATTAAAAATAAAAAACAAAAAAAGCACATGTACATAAGTATTCACAGCCTTTGCTCAATACTTTGTTGAAGAACCTTTGGCACCAATTACAGCCTCAAGTCTTTTTGAGTATGATGCTACAAGCTTGGCACACCTATTTTTGGGTAGTTTCTCCCATTCTTCTTTGCAGGACCTCTCAAGCTCCATCGGGTTGGATGGAGAGTGTCGGTGCACAGCCATTTTCAGAGCTCTCCAGAGATGTTCAATCGGGTTCAAGTCTGGGCTCTGGCTGGGCCACTCAAGGACATTCACAGAGTTGTCCTGTAGCCACTCCTTTGTTATCTTGGCTGTGTGCTTAGGGTCGTTGTCCTTTTGGAAGATGAACCTTCGCAGTCTGAGGTCCAGATCACTCTGGAGCAGGTTTTCATCAAGGATGTCTCTGTACATTGCTGCATTCATCTTTCCCTCGATCCTGACTAGTCTCCCAGTTCCTGCTGTTGAAAAACATCCCCACAGCATGATGCTGCTACCACCATGCTTCACTGTAGGGATAGTATTGGCCAGGTGATGACTGATGCCTGGTTTCCTCCAGACATGACGCTTGCCATTCAGGCCAAAGCGTTCAATCTTTGTTTCATCATGGTCTGAGAGTCCTTCAAGTGCCTTCTGGCAAACTCCAGGCGGGCTGTCATGTGCCTTTTACTGAGGAGTGGCTTTTGTCTGGCCACTCTACCATACAGGCCTGATTGGTGGACTGCTACAGAGATGGTTGTTCTTCTGGAAGGTTCTCCTCTCTCCCCAGAGACACGCTGGAGCTATGTCAAAGTGACCATCGGGTTTTTGGTCTCTCCCTGACTAAGGCCCTTCTCCCCCGATCGTTCAGTTTGGTTGGGCGGCCAGCTCTAGGAAGAGTCCTGGTGGTTCCAAACTTCTTCCATTTACGGATGATGGTGGCCACTGTGCTCATTGGGACAGTCAATGCTGCAGAAATGTTTCTGTACCCTTCCCCAGTTCTGTGCCTCGATACAATCCTGTCTCAGAGGTCTACAGACAATTCCTTGGACTTCATTGCTTGGTTTGTGCTCTGACATGCATTTATTTACTGTGGGACCTTATATAGACAGGTGTCTGCCTTTCCAAATCATGTCCAATCAATTGAATTTACCACTGGTGGACTCCAATCAAGTTGTAGAAACATCTCAAGGATGATCAGTGGAAACAGGATGCACCTGAGCTCAATTTTGAGTGTCATGGCAAAGGCTGTGAATACTTATGTACATGTGCTTTTTTGTTTTTTATTTTTAATAAATTTACAAAGATTTCAAACAAACTTCTTTCACGTTGTCATTATGGGGTATAGTTCGTAGAATTTTGAGGAAAATAATGAATTTAATCCATTTTGGAATAAGGCTGTAACATAACAAAATGTGGAAAAAAATGAAGTGCTGTGAATACTTTCCGGATGCACTGTAGCTGGGATATCACATCGGCCGGTGCTGCTGAAGCCAGAGGAAAAGAAGCTGGTGGCGGGGAAAGGATACCCTGGCCCATGTCAAAGAAGCAGCTACATGCCTTTCTGGGGCTTGTGGGTTACTACAGATGATTTGTTCCTAATTTCTCCTCTCTAGCCTTCCCCCTCTCAGACCTTACCAAGAAAGGCCAACCGGACCGGGTGCAGTGGACCGAGAAAGCAGAGCAGACATTCGAGACTCTCAAACAAGCCCTCACCAGCCCATCTGTCCTACAGAACCCCGACTTCTCACTACCTTTCACCATACACACGGATGCTTCAGAGACAGGGCTGGGGGCCTGTCCCAAACTTTCAACAGTGAAGAGCACCCGGTCCTGTATGTTAGCAGGAGACTAACTCCAGCCAAAAGGAAGTACACCAGCGTGTTGCAAGAAGTCCTCGCAATAAAGTGGGCCATAGAGGAAATCCGGTACTATCTGGCAGGGTGACATTTCACCCTGGTAACCAACCATGCCCCATGCTGTGAATGGCCCAGGCCAAAGACACCAACGTCAGGGTGACCCAGTGGTTCCTCTCATTGCAGGACATCTTGTTCCAGGTCCAGCACCAGGTGGGATCCCAACATGGAAAAGCTGACGACCTGTCAAGAAGGTATGCCCTCTTGACCCAACTCATTCCGGCAGTAGGCTCAGAGCTGGGGGGGTACTGTGATGGCGGGCCTGCAGCCTACACACACAATGCGCATCGTGTTCCTCGTGCAACTGCTGCCAGGGTGCTGAACGGACAGTACCATTTCAGCACCTCGGTTGTTTTGGACAGCAAGAATGCACATGGCTGTAAGGCGGGGTGGCAGAAACACACAATGCTGGCAGCACATGATTGGAGTGGCTTCTCTTCACAGTCTGAGAGAAGAGCAGCGGCTCTAAAAGGGCGCAGCAGACAAGGTGGGGTGAGTTAATTCTTGCAGCACACATCTAGTGATTCTTCTCTGTCTCTCTCTGTGCTTCCAGATGCAGACAACGATGATGACGACAACAGAGAAGAAGACTGCAGAGGAGAAACTCCCCGGCTGTGCTGTGCCTCTCTCCGGCACCCTCGGTCTCCGCCAAGCCTCCTGGGTCCTGCCTCACGACCACTCCAGCCTGTCTGTCGCGCCCCACACTGGGAAGACAGCGACCTTCATCCTCACACTCATCACCTCTTCACCTCCTCTCACCTGCACCAGCATATAAATAAATATATCACCTTTTTGCAACACCTCTGCCTCCTGAGTGTCTGTGTTCTGCCTGTCCTGGCCCTGAGCAGCTACATTATTTTATATACAGTATCTCTCAAAAGTCAGTACACCCCTCACATTTTTGTAAATATTTGATTATATCTTTTCATGTGACAACACTGAAGAAATGACACTTTGCTACAATGTAAAGTAGTGAGTGTACAGCTTGTGTAACAGTGTAAATTTGCTGAATCCTCAAAATAACTCAACACGAAGACATTAAAGTCTAAACTGCTGGCAACAAAAGTGAGTACACCCCTAAGTGAAAATGTCCAAATTGGGCCCAATTAGCCATTTTCCCTCCCCGGTGTCATGTGACTTGTTAGTGTTACAAGGTCTCAGGTGTGAATGGGGAGCAGGTGTGTTAAATTTGGTGTCATCACTCTCACACTCCCTCATACTGGTCACTGGAAGTTCAATATGGCACCTCATGGCAAAGAACTCTCTGAGGATCTGAAAAAAATAATTTTTGCTGTAGACAAAGATGGCCTAAGCTATAAGAAGATTGCTGCAGCACAGTGGCCAAGACCATACAGCGGTTTAACAGGACAGGTTCCAGAACAGGCCTCGCCATGGTCGACCAAAGAAGTTGAGTGCACGTGCTCAGCATCATATCCAGAGGTTGTCTTTGGGAAATAGACATATAAGTGCTGCCAGCATTGCTGCAGAGGTTGAATGGGGTGGGGGGTCAGCCTGTCAGTGCTCAGACCATACGCCGCACACTGCATCAAATTGGTCAGCATGGCTGTCATTCCAGAAGGAAGCCTCTTCTAAAGATGATGTACAAGAAAGCCCGCAAACAGTTTGCTGAAGACAAGCAGACTACGGACATGAATTACTGGAACCATGCCCTGTGGTCTGATGAGACCAAGATAAACTGATTTGGTTCAGATGGTGTCAAGCGTGTGTGGCGGCAACCAGGTGAGGAGTACAAAGACAAGTGTGTCTTGCCTACAGTCAAGCATGGTGGTGGGAGTGTCATGGTCTGGGGCTGCATGAGTGCTGCCAGCACTGGGGAGCTACAGTTCATTGAGGGAACCATGAATGCCAACATGTATTATGTCATACTGAAGCAGAGCATGATCCCCTCCCTTCGGAGACTGGGCCGCAGAGCAGTATTCCTGCATGATAACGACCTCAGACACACCTCCAAGATGACCACTGCCTTGCTAAAGAAGCTGAGGGTGAAGGTGATGGACTAAACCCTATTGAGCATCTGTGGTGTATCCTCAAAAGGAAGGTGGAGGAGCACAAGGTCTCTAACATCCACTTGTGATGTCATCATGGAGGAGTGGAAGAGGACTCCAGTGGCAACCTGTGAAGCTCTGGTGAACTCCATGCCCAAGAGGGTTAAGGCAGTGCTAGAAAATAATGGTGGCCACACAAAATATTCACACTTTGGGCCCAATTTGGACATTTTAACTTGCTAAGTAATAGGGTAGGGGTTGGCACGCTTATGCAACCAGATTATTTTTTTTATATGTTTATTTTTTTCACTTATTGTTATTCAATTTAATTTATAAGTTACAATTTCACAATAAAGGTAGGAAAGGTTGTGACATGATTTATCTTGGATTCATTTTTTTACATTACAAAAACCTGCCATTTTAACAGGGGTGTGTAGACTTTTTATATCCAGTGTATACAGTTGTGGATGAATGAGTAATGACTCATAATTGCACTATCCAGTTTCACCCAGAAGAAGATGAGTTTCCTTTTAAGTGCTGTTCCTCTCAAGGTTTCATCTCAGGGAGTTTTTCCTTGTAATTGTTGCTCTGGCTTGCTCATTAGTGGTTTATATGTAAATCCATATCCTGATTTCCATAAAGCTGCTTTGTGACAATGTCCACTGTTAAAATGTTATATAAACAGAATTGAATGCAACTGAATTGAATGCCCAGAGAGTGTGATAATAACTGACACCCTCTGGAAGCCCTGCCCTTCCCCCATTTCACACTAACACATGTTTTGGGCCATGCTCACAATGCTTGAAAGATGCATTGATAGAATGCCCACACTTTCTGTCAAGTAAATGAAGAATTTATTGAAAGCGGTCAGAATGTTACTTTTTGACCATGGCTGAATATTTTGACTATAAAAAATATTTAATAGGCCTACAACAAAAAAATGTTAACTCTAACACTTTACTAATAACCTTAATGTGGACAAGTGGACAAGGATTAAAAATTACTGTTTGCTTGCTTTACCTCCCTGCACTGGTCAGTGATCAGACACATTCAGACAGTTTGAGCAGCAAATCATTGCTGTAGAGGTTGAAGGGGTGGGGGGTCAGCCTGTCAGTGCTCAGACCATACGGTCTGTCATACCTACAGTCAAGCATGGTGGTAGGTGTGTCATGGTCTGGTGCTGCATGAGTGCTGCCGGCACTGGGGAGCTACAGTTCATTGAGGGAACCATGAATGCCAACATATACTGTGACATACTGAAGCAGAGCATGATCCGCTCCCTTTGGAGACTGGGCCGCAGGGCAGTATTACTGCATGATAACGACCCCAAACACACCTCCAAGATGACCACTGCCTTGCTAAAGAAGCTGAGGGTGAAGGTGATGGACTAAACCCTATTGAGCATCTGTGGGGCATCCTCAAACGGAAGGTGGAGGAGCACAAGGTCTCTAACATCCACCAGCTCCATGATGTCATCATGGAGGAGTGGAAGAGGACTCCATTGGCAACCTCTGAAGCTCTGGTGAACTCCATGCCCAAGAGGGTTGAGGCAGTGCTGGAAAACAATGGTGGCCACAAAAAAATATTCACACTTTGGGCACAATTTGGACATTTTCACTTAGGGGTGTACTCACTTTTGTTGCTAGCGCTTTAGACATTAATGTCTTTTAATGCGCTTTAGACTTTAATGCACTTTAACTTTAGATTTTAATGCGCTTTAGACTTTTAATGCGCTTTAGACTTTAATGTCTAAAGCGCATACTTTTAATGCGCTTTAGACATTAAAAGTAGACAACTACTTACACGCATATTCATATATATATATATATATGAATATGTGTGTAAGTAACCTATTGACAATTTTGTTTTTGTTAGGCAGCGGCAGTTTCATGGCTGGGGTGATGGGGGTTGGCAAATTCTCAAAAAACTAGGAAGTGGAACTAATGAAAAAAATTTTTGAATATGTGTGGTCTACTGTAATGATTTACAATTTCACTATCCAGTTTCACCCAGTGGAGGCTGTGTTCACTTCCATGCTTAGTTCCTCTCAATGTTTCTTGATACTAGCACCTCAGGCTTGCTCATTAATGTCTACATCCATGTTTTATGTAAAGCTGCTTTATTACAGTGTCTTTTGCTAAAAGCAGTAAACAAATAAAATTGCAATGAATTAATAATAATAATAATAATAATAATAATATTATTATTATTATTATTATTATTATTATTATTATTATTATTAAGGTTTGTGTGTTTCTATACATTTCTGGGTGGATGTTCCCAGATTTGTCTGCTGTAGAGAAAAAAAGCTCTCCAGTCCTATAAATTCATGCTAAGAAACACACTTTTATTCATAATGGACAGTATGTTTAGCATACCTGTTTTGAAACTTTGAGCCAGGTCTTCTTGAGGCGGAAAATGGCGCTGCGGTTGAGGGATGAGGTTACCTCCAGCACAGCGTTATAGTTATGGAGACAGCGGCAGATGTCAGCTACTGCCACCCACTTCTCCATCACGGCCACCCGTGTGTTCACGTCTTCGCAGCGCAGGATCTCCGATGCAATCAAGTTGCTTACCTTAAAAGGGAAAATAACTATATTATATTAAATAAATGTATATTTCATCTAAATTAAATAAATGCAGTAATTATCAATATAATTATCAATTATAGATTAATACAGAGAAATGTGATTAAATCTTCTTTATAAATTTGTCATTGAATGTCTGCACCAAAATATACATTATACATTATACCCTTTTGGAATCCTACTTCTTCAATATAATAATAATATAATACAAATTCAATAATGAATCAACATGCCTGTTATGAAATAAGAGTTAGAGTAGGTAAGCAGTGAGCAGTGATACACTGAGCAGTACCCCAGCACCAGGGGTCTGATTTATTAAAGCATGCACAGAAAAATAATTCTTTGCATAAGAAATGCCAGTGTGTACAAGGAAATTGGCATTCGTCACAGATGACCACTGTCTTCTCTGCGCAAAGCTGCATTCAACCACCTCAATATATCTTTAGATGTGTCTTTTATATGATTTTCCAGTAAATTTAATGTGTGTCACCTGTCTGCAGCACAGTCAGAAACTCTAACAAATATGCTGACATGACTACAATAAGTAGGAATAGAGCTGCTAGTAATCAGTTAATCCACGCACACACGCACATGGTCAGGAGAGTGTGTAAATGTACACACATCCTCTCACACTTGATAGATCACATTCTTTGCATAGATACAGTGGTGCTTGAAAGTTTGTGAAGTTAAGAATTTTCTACATTTCTGCATAAATATGACCTAAAACAGCATCAGATTTTCCTAAAGGTAGATAAAGAAAACCCAATTAAACAAATGTAAAAAAAAAAAAAAAAAAAAAAAGGAGAATTTTATTTATTTATTTATTCATCTATTTATTTATATTATTACTTTTGTTTATTATATATTTAGTTATTGAGGAAAATGATCCAATATTACATATCTGTGAGTAGTAAAAGTATGTGTACCTTTTCTTTCAGTATCTGGTGTGACCCAGTTGTGCAGCAATAACTGATATTAAACATTTCTGGTAAATGTTGATCATTGGCTTGAAGGAATTTTAGCCCATTCCTCAGTACAGAACAGCTTCAACTCTGGGTTGTTGGCTTTTTTCCTCACAAGAACTGCTTGCTTCAGATCCTTCCACAATATTGAATTATTGAATTGAATTAAGGTAATGACTTTGACTTGGCCATTCCAAAGTATTAACTTTATTCTTCTTTAACCATTCTTTGGTAAAATGACTTGTCCTGACATTTTCCTTTAGAATTCGCCGGTATAATTCAGAATTAATTGTTCCACCCTGGTCAAGATGCAGCAAAACAGGCCCAAACCACGATACTACCACCACTGTGTTTCAAAAATGGGATTAGGTTCTTATGCTGGAATTCAGTGTTTTAATAAGAAGATAACACTCCTTATTTAAGCCAAAAATCTATTTTGGATTCATCTGTCCACAAAACATTTTTCCAATAGCCTTCTGGCTTGTCCATGTGATCTTTAGTAAACTGCTGAAGGGCAGCAATGTTCTTTTTGGAGATCAGTGGATTTCTCCCTGCAGCCATGCCATGCACACCATTTTTGTTCAGTGTTCTCCTGATGGTGAACTCATGAACAGTAAAATAAGCCAATGTGAGAGAGGTCTTTAGCTGCTTAGAAGTTAACCTGGATTCTTTTGTGACCTTGCAGACTATTACATGTCTTGTTCTTGGAATGATCTTTGTTGGTCAACCACTCCTGGGGAGAGTAACAATGGTCTTGAATTTCCTCCATTTGTACACAATCTGTCTGACTTTGGATTGGTGACATCCAAACTCTTTATTGGTTTGTAACCTTTTCAAGCCTGATGAGCATTAACAACTTTTTTTTCTGAGGTCCTCAGAAATCTCCTTTGTTTGTGCCATGATACACTTCCACAAACATGTGTTGTGAAGATCAGACTCTGATAGATCTCTGTTCTTTAAATAAAACAGGGTTCTCACTCACACCTGATTGTCATCCCAAGGATTGAAAACACCTCACTCTAATTTCACCTTCAAATCAACTGATAATCTTAGAGGTTCACATACTTTTCCTACTCACAGATATGTAATATTGGATCACTTTTCTAAATAAATAAATGACCAAATATAATATTTTGATCTAATTTGATAAAATTGGGTTCTCTTTGTCTACTTTTGGGACCTGATGAAATCTGATAATGTTTTAATTCATATTTAGGCAGTAATATAGAAAATTCTAAAGGTTTCACAAACTTTCAAGCACCACTGTATGTATGTATTAAAGGTTTACGTACAAAACTATGTATTCACATGGTTGATAAATGAGACCCCTGGACTGGGAAATAATAAACACTAGTTTCGTTAACCACAGAACCTATGGTTCTGTGAAGATGGGATAACTGTCAGAGTTGGTGAGAATCACCTGTATACCTTCTTGCATGTTGGAGACATTTCAATATAGTCACTAATTGATGTATGATGCAGTATTTGCAATGAAAACTGCTGTTACACAGTCATCGTTCCCTGAAACCTTTTTGTTTGGTGATAACCCTGGAGTGCCAACAAGTCAGAGGAACTGACCCACCCTATGACTGAATGAAAAGGAAGCCACACTCACACCATTGGGAGGGAAGATGTTAACCCTGTAGAGCCTGAAGAAGGTACAAGGTGACAACCAGTTCATAGTAACACTTACATCATGGAGTGGCATAACTTTAAGTCATGCCCATGAAGAGGAGTCACTCCTCATAGAGTGGCATGTCTATAGGCAAGGATGATGACATCCACCATGAAATTGCCCACTCTTTTTAGACAGGGGAGCTTTTCTCTGTGACTGATGAACAGTGGAACTGAAGATCAAATATCTACCATTCAATCCAACTAATACCATAGTGCACATTCTGGGCACTGCAAAGAATGACCTACAGGTTCACCTTCATGGAATACCAGAAAATTGCATGATATGACCTTGGGCAGAAACCCACACAAGCACCCACCACATCATTCTCCTGTCATATAGTCACCAATGCATGTTCATTAGCTTATCGTCAAGACATGGCATTATCCTACTTTTTTTTTTAAGAAGAAGCCTTTATTCATCACATATTCATTACAGAACAGTGAAATTCCTTTCATTGCATATCCCAGCTTGTTAGGGGCCAGAGCGCAGGGCCAGCCATAATACAGCACCCCTGGAGCAGAGAGAGTTAAGGGCCTTGCTCAGGAGCACAAAAGTGGCAGCTTGTCACTGCTGGGGCTTGAACCCGAGACCTTCTTATCAGTAACCCAGAGCCTTAACCACTGAGATCAGCATTTTGAATGGGCTCATAAGCATGGAGTTTCCACACTAGGTTCTTGGGGTGCATGGTGGAAAGAAGATCACACTCAGCCTATTAGGGAGGCATTCATGGTGACTATTTCTGTCTCTGGTACTTGGGGACTAGCCACAGCCTGAAAACCCTGGTGTTTTATGCTACTGGATCTGGTTAACAGAACAGGCTTAATGATTAACAGCACACAGTGCAGTGAATCAGACCCACTTGGCTGCATTAGTCATGCTTAGCCAAAGGCCTGCTAGTTAACAGACTGTGAAGGCTGTGGGAGTGAGCATAAGCACAGAGGGAGAATTTGACCCACAAAGATTCAAGGGGAGAATGGAGGGAAACCCAAATCCAACCCAAGTGATACAACAAGTTCAGTAGTGGAGCAGGGTATAAAAAAACTCTGAGGGAAACCTGACCTGCCAGACTGAGAGGGGACTTGTTGAAAGAGAAGTCAGTAATACACAACAAGAGGAACATAGCTAATTAGGGTACCCACTCAAAGTAACAAGCCAAAATGTTCCATAGCATACTCCAGAAATGTAGAAAAATACACTCACCATGGTCAAAAATATGATAGGAGTCTAGTGCCAGCTTTGGAGGGCAGGTTACCTGCAGCTCTCAACATAGTCGCAAGCTGTTATGCAAATAGCTGTGATCTCATGTGGTGTACATGAGATCCGATGTGCAAAAGGTATGACAGACAGGTGATTCGCACCACCCCTGGCAGTTATGAGGGGTGAAAGAGAACTACAATTTTAGTACTGATGTATATGACAGAGTCACCATAGATACATATGTACATCATTGAAGTGCTTTGTCGTTGTCATGATGTAGGGTGTCTTTTCATTTTTGTCATTCTTCATCCAGCCTTGACCAAAGAACTCCCTGGAAATAATAGTGACAGTGTTACTTTCAGGGAAAGACAATATAGAAGTTTTTAAAACATACTTTACACTTTTCACATTTGTGGAGCTTTTTTGCACCATAATCCCCACCCCTCCTTTACTTTGCCTTTCAAAAAATATTACAAAACATATGGATACAAAATATTCTTAAATAAATTAAAATCAGTGCTGAGCTTGGTTTATTGTGTGGAGTTTCACATTAGTCTCCCCATGTCTGTGTGGGTTTCCTCCCTATCCTAAATTGCCTTAGGTGTTAACAGTGTAAATGTGTGCATTGGTGCCCTGCAATGAACTGGCACTCCACCGAGGGTGTATTACCAGTTGTAGGCATATTTTTAGATGAAGCCTCCATAAAGGAGCATCAAGGTGCTTTTCAATTATAAAGGATTGAAATCAATTTAAAATATTTTATCTGTAGTGTAAATGTAATTAATTAATATTGTATTAATCAAATATTTAATTTAACTTTTTAAAAATATTTTATTTATTTTGGTGATACAAATGGTAAGTGTGGAAGCGGGGGCGTGCTCGATTGCCAGTTTGTTAATGGGGGAGGATCTGGAGAAGGTTAGTGGTAAGGATGACACCTGCAGGGAATTATAGTAATGAATGCTGTGTGTTGTAGTGAGCTGTGGTGAGATAAAACCGAGAGAGACAAACCTTTCATGAGAGAGCGACCAGCACAGAGCTGTGTGTGTGTGTGTGTGTGTGTGTGTGTGTGTGTGCATCAATCAGTTGACTGAAAAATGAAAGTGATTAAAAGAAATTAAAGCATACTTTTGAGTTATCCCAAACCTTCCTCCAGCTTCCTCACTGTAGTAAGTTATATAGTAAGATATAAATGATGGAGGAAAAGTGGAGAGGAGAGGAAGGGGTCTGGCACTTGGGAGTATCTATGTGTATATACTGTAAATATGTTGGGGTGTATGTGTGCACATATAGGTGTGTGTAGGTGTGGGTGCCAAATGTAGTAGCTGTTTACCAGGGAATTAATGGCGATGCGATCAGTAATTAATCAGTAGTTATTATAGTAGTGCCTAGTAGTTGAAATGTAAGACTCAGCAATTACTGCTTAAGACTCCGTAATTACTGCTTAGTTAATGGATAACTCCTACTAACATACTGAGTATATAAATATTAGTTCTTAGTAATTAATAGGAGTAAGTGTTAAAGAACTACTCATTCATTCTTGCATAATTACCAATGAGTTGTTGAAAAGCATTTTGAAATATTACCAGCTATTCAAGCACAACTTTTCACAACTCCACACTTTCATGTTACAATACATTTCTTTTGGTAAGTCAATTCAGGCATCTACTTTGTTCATATAAGAAGTCATTTAAAAACAGTTGAATAGAGATAGATTTCAGCTTTAATTCACTATATAAGAATTCCAGTGGGTTAAAAGTTCATATACACCAAATGGACTGTCTCTTTAAACAACCTGGAAGATTCCAGAAATTAACCTAATGACAGAAACATCTGATTGTATGCAAATTTATGCAAATATAAAAATCGTGGGACCTCACAGACACTGCATCCTTCAGGAAGGAGGAACAAATTAACTTCCGAGGATGAACAAACTTTGATCTGAAAGGTTCACCTGAAGTCCAAGACAAGAACAAAAGATGGAGGAAAAACAGTGAAGCTTTTAATCTGAAGAACATTATCCCAACTGTGAAGCATGGGACCAGAAGCATCATGTTGTGGGGGTGTATTTCTGGAAGTAGGAGTGGTGCACTTCAAAACCATCATGAGGAAGGAGGATTTTCTAGAAATACGAAAGTGACACCTCAAGATATCAACCAGAAAGTTAAAACTTGTTCACAACTGGATCTTACAGCAGGACAATGGTCCTAAGCATACCTCCAAAGTTGTAAAAAAAAATAAAAATGGCAAAACGTATTGGAGTGATCATCACTAAGCCCTAAAGCCTCTAAATCCCATAGAAGATTTGTAATTTGAAGTATTGTGTGAAGCATGTGGAAAGCTACCCAAAGAGTTTGATTCAAGTTACACAATTAAAAGGCAGTGCCACCAAATACCAGCAAAGTCTATGTAAACTTTTGGCCCAATGAAAATCAATGAAACACAGGAAACCTATGGCAACATAAAATCTGTGGAGTTGTAAAAAAAAAAATGTTTGAATGTTTTTAGCCTAGGTGTTGTTAAATGTTTGGCCTCAACTGCATGTTGTCACTCAGGAGAAACTGATTAACACTACACCGATTAGCCATAACTTTAAAACCACTGACAAGTGAAGTGAATAACACAACAGTGGACGACAGCGTCATGGGCACCCAAGACTCACTGATCCATGTAGGGAGCGAAGGCTAGCCCGTCTCATCTCGTCAGAAAATCTACTGTAGCCCAAATTGTGAAAGAAAGTTAATGCTGGCTATGATCGAAAGGTGTCAGAGCATAAATTGCATTGCAGCTTGCTGCATATGGGGCTGCATAGCCACAGACTGTTCAGAGTGCGCATACCCTGTCTACCGCTGAAAGCACCTATAATGTGAGCATCAGAACTGGCCAGTGGAGCAATTGAAGAAGGTGGCCTCATCTGCTGAATCATGTTTTCTTTTACTTAATGTGTATGGCCTGGTGCATGTGCGTCATTTACCTGGGGAAGAGATGGCACCAGGATGCACTCGGAGAAGAAGGCAAGCAGTGTGATGCTCTGGGCAATTCAATTTTATTTGTATAGTGCTTTTAACAATGGATACTGTCATAAAGCAGCTTTACAGAAATATACAATTTCAGCATATAAATTGTAAATTTATAAGTTTAGCCCTAATGAGCAAGCCAGAGGTGATGGTGGCAAGGAAAACTCCCTGAGACAATATGAGGAAAAAACCTTGAGAGGAATAAGATTCAAAAGGGAACCCATCTTCATCTGGGTGACAACAGATAATTACATAAATAATTCCCTTTTATAACTGTGTACTGCATGGTCAAAAAGAGCATAACAATTGTCGTCCTAAGCCATCATAGCAAAACTGTTCATATCAGCTGCAGTTCAAAGCCATCTTAATGGTTTTTAAGTGGTACTATCCTCAGTAATCTCAGACCCCATTTGCATTAGTGTGTTTTCGTTTTAAAACGGCGTTTTAAAATGAAAACGATCTTTGTCCACTCTGCTGTTTCTGCTGTGTTTCAGAAGCCATTCCCTGTCCACACTACACGACCAAAAATGCATGTAACATGACCATTCATGCACACTGGGCATGCGCATACAAGTGTAAACAGGAAGTTGGTTGCTAGTCACCAGCAGGCACAACATTGAGCATGATGGCGAGGAAAAGCAAGGACATGTTCGTGTGGACAGACGATGAGGTGCCATTGTTACTCAATGTAATGAATGACTACAAGGCGGCCATGGCGGTCATAAACGTAGACTGGGAGACTTGCAAAAATAAATACGGCAACATACTCGAAAGATATAGGAATGATTATCCACCACTGGAGGAAGCCATGGCAATGGGGAAGGATTATCTGCACACAAAGGAGGAGGTCACCAAAGGTATGTAGGTCTTACCGTTGCTATAATGTTTTGACTTTAAAAACGTTTAAAGGCTGGCTAATATTAGTAAATTTAAACAGAAAACCTTTTCACACCTGCGTAATCACCAACATGGACCATAATCACTAATCACCAACAACCAGTAACCACCAACATTTACCATGGACTCATTGTAGCAACACTAACAGCTCAGCAACATAGTAACTTAGAGGCACCGGTGCTACTGCTCTCAAATTTTAGTCTGGAGACCTGTGTGTGTATGTATGTATATATAATAAAATGATGTGTGTGTATTTTTATGTGCCTTTGTATAACTGGGTTGTGTTTTGCGTTCACAGGTCACATTACCAACCAACTAAAGGCCATAAGAATCCGTTATCGACAAGTGGTTGACTCTGGTCAGAAAAGTGGCCACAGACGTGTGGTCTTGCTGTTCGTTGAACTCTGCGAGTCAATTTGGGGAGGATCTCCGTCCACACTCACATTGTCTGAGAGCATAGAGACCAGCGATGTAGGACCAGAGGTCCTGGTCTCGGAACAGACAGATGCAGAGTTATCCATTTCCAGTGGAGAAAGAGTCGAAGAGGTTTCTGTGTCTGCAAATATGGGAAATTGATGCCAGAGACTCGACGCCACCCTGACTAACCACAGAAGAGAGAAGCTAATGAGGAAACTCTCCTCTGATGCAATTGCACAGGAGGACCTGGAGATTAAAAGAAGGCTTCAACTGGAAACATCTGACAAAGAGTTTGTTCAGACAATGGACAGTCTGACTTCAAACAATGAAGTGCTGGTGCTGCATATTATGGGTTGAGGGAGCCATGGTTACATGCTTCAACTGCCGCCACACACCCCTCACCAAAACCAGTATTCCTATGCATGCACACCCACAAGAATACCACTTGGAGAGTACAATCCAACTGCACATAGCCAGCACAGCACCTCACCTTCACTGTACAGTGACTACATACATTTGTAGCCCAAACTACAAAAGCAGATTTGTAATGTTGGTTCCCTTAGTGTTGCGTTACTTAAATTTTTATTTGCACATTAAAATAGCTCCAGGTGTGATCTGTTTATGTATTAATACTTAATCTATATTTACAAATTTGATGTGTCTAAATATTTTGTTTGTATTCATGCTATTTTAAATAAAATAATCTTTATGACTTTTGTGTTGTGTTACTCAATGCATGTTTACAATGTTAATATTTACCTTGATATATTTGTTGGCATATATGCAATTTTTTTAAACATTGTGTTTATTACTTTTGTCATGATTCCCCCTTGAAGCAGCGTGCTTTAAGCGCGAATGCGCAAGCACCTGCTTTTCCATTGTTGACAATAGTGACATCTGGACACGTGTGTTTTGTTTATGTTTCTGTCATGTCTCCTCCCTGTTCTGTCATTGGCTGGGATTTCACGTGTCTGTATTGCCCTCAGCTGCTAGCAGTTTAGACGCTGATCATGTCCACATATATACCGCACGCCTCCCAGCACAAGACGCGGAAGATTAGCGTAGAGTTAGATTAGTTCGTTTAGTAGTCATAGTCACGTTCCATGTTTAGAGTTAGTTCATGCTGGATTATCCGTTCCCAGTTCCTCATCATAGTTCATGTTTCTCGTTTTGTTTATTGACCCTGTTTTCCATGACCACGACCTTGATTCATGTTTAACCCTGTGTATGCCTGTTTGCCAATTGCCTGACCTTCGCCTGTTTTGGATTACGTTTATGGATTACGTTTTGGATTTGTCTGCCTGTCTCTCTTTTAAAATAAACACTGTTCATACTGCACTTGCATCTGTCCTATCTCCGCTCCGTCACGATACGTGAGAGAATCTTCCGCCAAAACATGGATGCAGCAGGAGAACGGAGAAAACGCAGAACCCGGAAGTCGACGCCAACTGTCCCCGCTATGGACTCAGTCCAATTCCCGCAATGGACATTTATGGAGCTTCCTGATCCATTTGACGGATTTTTCGGTGCCCCAGAATATTTTCTGGTAGACTGTCAATTCTATTTCTCCAGCCTGTTAGACCCTAAGCCAGAGGAGAAGCAATGGCTCCGATTCATGTGGTCCCGGTTCTTTGGACCGGCCCGTCAGTGGGTGCAGCTCCAACTGGATAAGCACTGTAGGAACCTGGACAGTGTAGAACAGTTTGTGGGGGAGTTCATGATGTGGTTCGGAGTCCGGAGGCGAGGGTCGAGCTAGAACAACTTTTCGGGGGGGTAAGTCTGGCAGGCAAACTCATGCAGAGTCCCAGCCGGAGGTTAACCTGGCGACCTCTGAGCTCGAACCTGAGACCCACGAGGTGGGCTCACCTGCTGAGCTCCAGCTAGAGGTCAACAGGGAGGCTCCAGCATCAGAGCCCCAGCCGGAGGCTAACCTGGCGACCTCTGAGCTCGAACCTGAGACCCACGAGGTGGGCTCACCTGCCGAGCTCCAGCTAGAGGTCAACAGGGTGGCCCCAGCATCAGAGCCCCAGCCGGAGGTTAACCTGGCGACCTCAGAGCTTGAACCTGAGACCCACGAGGTGGGCTCACCTGCCGAGCTCCAGCTAGAGGTCAACAGGGAGGCTCCAGCACCAGAGCTCAAGCCTGAGGTCCAAGTCCAAGTCAAGTTTCAAGTCTCTGAAGTCCAAGTCAAGTTTCATGTCCCTGAGGTCCAAGTCCAAGTCCAGTCTCCAGTCTCTGAAGTCCAAGTCAAGTCTCAAGTCTCTGAAATCCAAGTCAAGTCTCAAGTCCCTGAGCTCCAAGTCCAAGTCAAGTCTCTAGTCTCTGAAGTCCAAGTCAAATCTCCAGTCTCTGAAGTCCAAGTCAAGTCTCAAGTCTCTGAAGTCCAAGTCAAGTCTCCAGTCTCTGAAATCCAAGTCAAGTCTCCAGTCTCTGAAATCCAAGTCAAGTCTCAAGTCCCTGAGGTGCAAGTCCAAGTCAAGTCTCAAGTCCCTGAGGTGCAAGTCCAAGTCAAGTCTCTAGTCTCTGAAGTCCAAGTCAAGTCTCAAGTCTCTGAAATCCAAGTCAAGTCTCAAGTCCCTGAGGTCCAAGTCAAGTCTCCAGTCTCTGAAGTCCAGGTCAAGTCACAAGTTCCTGATGTCACGTCCAAGCCTGCTGATCCAGTTGACCAAGTTCCGCTAATATCTAAGCCTAACAACCAAGTTCTGCTCACGCCCAAGTCTACTGACATGGCCGACCACGTTCTGCTCACACCCAAGTTTACTGATACGGCCAACCAAGCTCTGCTCAAGCCCAAGTCTACTGATATGGCCAACCAAGTTCTGCTCACGCCTGAGTCTACGGATATGGCCGACCAAGTTCTGCTCACGCCTGAGTCTACTGATACGGCCGACCAAGTTCTGCTCACGCCCAAGTCTAACGACACGGCCGACCACGTTCTGCTCAAACACTCAGGTAGTACAAGGTACATGCTACCTTTGTGAGCATGCTACCTCGCCTTCCACAAACGGACGTAGTCTTTCGCTGAGGTGGACCAGGGCCTCAGGAACAACAACTTCAGGGACTAACATATCCCACCAGGCACTAGTTCTTTCCAGTCTAACCCAAAACCGGCATTCCATGTAGGGCTTATGCCACTTTAAATTAGATTTGTTGCCAATAGCTCTAATCAGAGCTTGCCTCTTGTGCATGTAGGCAGCTATGGTATTATAAAATGCAGAATTTAACTGCACAATGGCTACTAAAAAAGACAACAAAGCCAGCAAAGCTTGCGGTTCAGTCTCCATGTTGTTGTGTATATGATCAAGGTAGCGTAATGGTCATAAGGTAGGGGACTGACGAATCAGGGAAGGATATGCAATGATCCACAAGACCCAATCAGGGAGCGAATGTGGGCAGCCACGCCTTTTCTTTGTTTTGGTCCCATTGCACTGAAATGCGAGCCTGGAGTTTCAAACTGAAACAGGATCTTCAGCCTTTCCAAAAGTCTCCGTTGTCGAGGGTCGAAAATGCCGGGGTAGTGTAGACGATAGACGTAACCATAGCAAAATGTATGCGTTTTAAAATGACAACACGCTAGTGAAAACGGGGCTTCACTGATCTTTAGACATTGTTGCAGACTAAATACACCCCTTCATGGCAACAGTATTGCTAGTACCTAATGGCAGCTGCCTCTTTCAGCAGGATAATGTGCCCTGCCACCCTGCAAAAATTGTTCAGGAACAGTTTGAGAAACATGGCAAAGTGTTCAAGGTGTTGACTTGGCCTTCAAATTCCCCAGATCTCAATCCGATCAAGCATCTGTGGGATGTGCTGGAGAAACAAGTGCGATCCATGGAGGCCCCACTTGCAACTTACAATACTTAAAGGATCTGCTGCTAACATCTTGGTGTCAGATACCACAGCACACCTACAGAGGTATTGTGGAGTCCATGCCTTGGCGGGTCAGAGCTTGTTTTGGTGGCCCAAAGTAGACCCACACTATATTTGGCAGGTGGTTATAATGTTATGGCTGATCAGTGTAAATAATAGACAGGTACATTGCAGCTATAAGTTGGATATTATAGAAATATTTTATGCAGTGTATTTTATTGTGTATGTTAAATTTTTATTGCTGCCCTCCCTCAGTCAACCTTACACGGTGACATCACACACACACACACTCACACACACTCTGTATGAAAGTAATAAAAAAAAAGAGAGAAGAAGAATGACTTTATAAAGCAAGTGCACTGTACACAGCAACAACCATAATTCTTAGACGAGGCCTAATAACAAGACTCATCTACCTACTTTTGGTGTCTTAGAAAAATTAGAGTCAGAAAACTTCATAGACGCTGTCACAGCAAATATGTTATGGTGCTGTATGTCCAAGAATTGGTGTATTGACTCACATGTTTTCATGATATTTATATACTATAGCTATGAACGTAATGAGGCAACCCTAACTGCATGTATCTTATCTTTAAAACATGTTCAATAGTAACTGAACTTTAACAGAGGTTCTTACGCTAAATTTTAAGTGACTGACTGCTTAAAATTCCACACATATACTCACTCATATGGGATGACTTTGAAAACCAGGTGGTCCAGCAGAGTGAGTTGCTCTGCAATCTCCAAAGCTGAGTGGTTTTCAAAGGGTTCTGCCTTCCCACCAACAGCCTATCAAAGACACACATACATAAACATATACACAGCACCTGAATTTTTGTTAATTAAAAATGTGAAATAATTGATGCTTTGAATGTGACCCAATACCATCTCACTCACCATCTGTAGCACATCTTCCAAAGCAATCTGATTGTCACCAGGGTCCTCCTGTGTAAGCGTCCTATGAGATGAATGATTAACAGTCTTTATACAGCATATACAATTTTTTTAACTGTCACTGTAGACAAAAGAGATTGTAAAATATGATTAAAATAGAGCGTTGTATATTAAAGGTTACTTACACTCAATTCAACAAGCCTTTTTGGCATGACCTTATAATAAAACTATTTTTAACAACATATACATATTTAGATGTATAACTACACATTAAATTAATTCCACTATTCATACATTTATTTAATCAGTATTCATTTTAAAATTGATGATTGAGAAGATTGGAAGGATAAAATGGAACAGAATGGGTGTTGCAGCTGATGTGTGAATTATTCTGGATATTCAAGTGTGCTGTAGTGATGCTCTACCTTATGATGTTGGCCGCTGCTTTTCTTTCCTGAGTGAGCAGCTCAGGGTCATGCATAACTTCCTCCAAGAAGCAGATCACATTCATTTTTAATTCTGTGTTGGTCTCAAAGTCCTAGACATGCATGGGGGTAGGAGGAGTGAGAAAGGGATGGAAAGCATAGTTAATTTTCAACAGCAGCAAGTACTAACAACTATCCAACATTTCTAATCTGCATTGTGATGAGGAGGAAGGAGAAGGATCTCTCTCCCCACCTCTGGCATTTCCAGCCACTCCTTTATCTCTCTCTCCCACTGATTTGACAACTCAATGCCAGGCATGACTCCTCACAGCCTGCCCCGTCCCTCCTCCTCGTCACACCCATGTTTTTAATGTAAATGATTTAATTTAAATGATTTTCCTAATAGCAAACATTGTGTGTATGGCTTTAGTACGGCTTAATTTAATTTCAAAAATCCTGAAAAAAGTTTATTTTCTTTATTTCTTTCTTTATTTATTATAATCATGCTAAAATCACTGGTATTTCTAAATATGAGTGCAAAGCAATATTGCAGTCCCAGTCAAATTACACCCAACTCTTAATTCTTGAGATAACAATAAAAGTATTGGTAATAAAATCAAAGGATAGGACACACACTGCTAAGTAATGGACAGAAGGTTAAATGAGAGCATGCCATGTGAAGTTTCACCTGTGAATGTTTGGACACCCAGTGCCTCAGGACATTAAGTACTCGGTTAGTTGCTGCACGGCGAATTACAAACTCCTTATCTCCATTCCTCTGGTCTGTGGGGAATCCTGGTAACCAATCACAATTCTTATCTGCCCAGCAACTAATGTTTACCTTTTTATCATGTTATTAAATACCATTGTTGCTAGGTAATAACAGTTGTTGATGTTGAACATAACATTGTTACCTGTACTAGCCAGCGACATGCGGCGGTACTTCTCCTTGGTTGGCGTGCCCTCATTGGCACCAGCTGTGGCAATAGCAAAAGCAGATGCTGCCGAAAGTGCACTGCGGTTGTTGTCTATTTCTCGGCAAGATGACATCATCATGCCATTATTGTATGAGAACAGAGAGAAATCTACAAAAAGGTAGAGCAAAATAATCTCTTACTGGAGCTTAATCTTATTACAGGGGAAAAGACATTTTTAAATACCAGATTTAGAACATACATATTAATTTATTAAGGATGATACAGTATCTAATACTGAAGAAAAAATAAATCAAAATGTATCATCCTTCAAGGGTCTCTCGTACGCCGTCTATCGGGGAATGCATCGTCAATAATCAAAACTTGGCATCTGTATGCATCCTTTTAAAATAAACTGTGAGGTTAGGGGAAAGGGGTTTATTGTCACATAATGAGGGTTGGGATGGGATACAATTGCAGTTAAGAGCTTTATTATGGGAGATATTGGCAGACAAATCCAAATCATGAAATACAGGCATGGTCAGAACAGGCAAAGGGTCAGGCGAATGGCAAATGGGTATAAAGCAGGCAAGGTAAAGCACGAAACAAGAAACAATATTTAAATCACGTTGTATGACACTCCTTGCAAGTCTTTAGTTATTGCCACCTATACAGTATCTCACAAAAGTGAGTAAACCCCTCACATTTTTGTAAATATTTGAGTATATCTTTTCATGTGACAACACTGAAGAAATGACAATGTAAAGTAGTGAGTGTACAGCTTGGGTAACAGTGTAAATTTGCTGTCCCCTCAAAATAACTAAATACACAGCCATTAATGTCTAAACAGCGAGCAACAAAAGTGAGTACACAACTAAGTGAAAATGTCCAAATTGGGCCCAATTAGCCATTTTCTCTCCCCGGTGTCATGTGACTTCTTAGTGTTACAAGGTCTCAGGTGTGAATGGGGAGCAGGTGTGTTAAATTTGGTGTCATGGCTCTCACACTCCCTCATACTGGTCACTGGAAGTTCAACATGGCACCTCATGGCAAAGAACTCTCTGAGGATCTGAAAAAAAGAACTGTTGCTCTACATAAAGATGGCCTAGGCTAAAGATGGCCTGACACTGAGCTGCAGCACGGTGGCCAAGACCATACAGCAGTTTAACAGGACAGGTTCCACTCAGAACAGGCCTCGTCATGGTTGACCAAAGAAGTTGAGTGCACGTGCTCAGCGTCATATCCAGAGGTTGTCTTTGGGAAATAGACGTATTAGTGCTGCCAGCATTGCTGCAGAGGTTGAAGGGGTGAAGGGTCAGCCTGTCAGTGCTCAGACCATACGCTGCACATGCATGGCTGTCATCCCAGAAGGAAGCTTCTTCTAAAGATGATGCACAAGAAAGCCCGCAAACAGTTTGCTGAAGACAAGTAGACTAAGGACATGGATTACTGCAACCATGTCCTGTGGTCTGATGAGACCAAGATAAACTTATTTGGTTTAGATGGTGTCAAGCATGTGTGGCAGAGTACAAAGACAAGTGTGTCTTGCCTACAGTCAAGCATGGTGGTGGGAGTGTCATGGTCTGGGGCTGCATGAGTGCTGTTGGCACTGAGTAGCTACAGTTCATTGAGGGAACAATGAATGCCAACATGTACTGTGACATACTGAAGCAGAGCATGATCCCCTCCCTTTTGAGACTGGGCCACAGGGCAGTATTCCAGCATGATAACACACCTCCAAGACAACCATTGCCTTGCTAAAGAAGCTGAGGGTGAAGGTGATGGACTGGCCAAGCATGTTTCCAGACCTAAACCCTATTGAGCATCTGTGGGGCATCCTCAAATGGAGGGTGGAGGAGCACAAGTTCTTTAACATCCACCAGCTCCGTGATGTCGTCATGGAGGAGTTAAAGAGGACCCCAGTGGCAACCTGTGAAGCTCTGGTGAGCTCCATGCCCAAGAGGGTTAAGGCAGTGCTGGAAAATAATGGTGGCCACACAAAATATTGACACTTTGGGCCCAGTTTGGACATTTTCACTTAGGGGTGTACTCACTTTTGTTGCCAGCGGTTTAGACATTAATGGCTGTATGTTGAGTTATTTTGAGGGGACAGCAAATTTTTCACTGTTATACAAGCTGTACAGTCACTACTTTACATTGTAGCAAAGTGTCATTTCTTCAGTGTTGTCACATGAAAAGATATAATCAAATATTTACAAAAATATGAGGGGTGTATTCACTTTTGTGAGATACTGTATGTGTATCATGTTTATGTTGGTATCTAGCCTCATTGTTTCTTGTTCATGTTTCATTGTCTTTCTGTTTAACTTATCTCACTGTAAATAAATGTTTTCTTGCACTTGCATCTTCCTTCTCTACCATTCCTGACAGAAAGACCAACTGAGCCATGCATGCAGCAGGATTCTTGGAATCACAACTTGCTTTCCTACATCAGAACCACCTGATGTGGGAGCAACAAGATAAGAATGAATGGATCAATGCCATACTGGTATGGCTCAAAGTATGCACACCATTGAGAACTTTTTTTCAATAGGGGGTCCTGACTAGGCTACCCTTCCTCTGCTGAGGATGTCACTCCTTCACTTTACTTTGTGGAGCACATTGCACACCTATCTGGCTCCACAGTGGACGTTGCTCCCCCCTTTGGTTCCACCTTGGGCTGTGCTCCCCCCACTGGCTTCATGGTGGCCACCACGCCAATCACAGTCTCTGCCTTGGATGTGGTGCCACCCCTTAGTTATGCTCGGAAGGTCACTTTGCCTCACCATGTCTTGTCTTCTGCCGGCTCAGCTATGGATAGCGCTCTGTATGGACTATGGACAGTGAACTAAGAGCCTCCAGAAAAGGAGAGACTGGTCATCTGATTGTCAGGGAGGAGTGAAAAGTTTCTTTTGTGTTAGTGCCAATACTGTGCACACATTGATGTCTAATTGTTACAGGTATTTATGACACATATTGTATAACACTCCTTGTCACTCTTTAGTTGTTGTCACCTGTATGTATATTACTGACACACATAAGACATTTTGCGTCTAAGCAAAAAGAAAAGAGGCAGTGACATTATTACAGTAGTGCATGAGTTTTCAGAGATGACCTATAAAAATGTCATAAATGTGTTAAAATGAACTTGAGCCTGAGAATCATTAGAGTTTACTTTTAAGTTTCTTATATCAATATCAAACTGAAGTTATCAACTGGTCAATGATGGGGACTTGAGTGTGAAATGATCTTAGCAATTGCTGTCTTTTGGCTATCCAAGAAAGAACATTCACAGCCATATTTAGGGTGTGGCACCATCCACAGGGAATCCACGGTGATCTGTAGGCTTTCCATCTGTGGCCATCTTCAGCAGCAGCGAGTGATTTTCAGGTGAGCATGGCCCCAAGCATAAGTGGGGCATAAGGATGAATCAGGCAAGTCCAAAGGGCAGAAGGAGACAGGATCACTGGTATCACTAAGTTGGTGAATTTTTTTCCAACTGTTATGCCATTATGTTGACTCAGTAATTAAGTCAGTAATTTGACTACCTATCAATATTTAGACTTGCTATGCCATTATTTTGATTTATAATCCTATAATCTCTTACTTCAACTTACTAAGTTGGTGTAAACATTTTTCAATTTCACTATGTTGTTCTTTCAACTTATTAAGCTGGTGTGAATTTTAATTAGTAAGTCAAAATGATGCTATTATTATATAATACTACTCTTACTCATTCTGTTGTGTGTGACATCCTCACATATGCCAAAACCCTATGGGCTGCTCAAGAGGTCACTCTTCTGTCAACTGATGATTCTTATCACACCTTCAGCTCAGGGGGGTCTTGTGCTAACAGGCCACAATAAAAACCTGGGTAATTAGGTCAGGCCACAATATCATCCTGTTGTAAAATGTAAAATGATGTGTCTCATTTGATACTCTGATCACTATATGCAAGTATAAACATCATAGAGGTGCATGGAGTATAATTACGGTGTGGGGGTTAGAGGAAAAATTGAAGATCTAAAGAAGATGATCTTTGGAAAAAGACCTTTATCATTTGGACTCATCTGATTGAGATCTCTCTCTCTAGATCTCTCTCTCTCTCTCTAGATGTCACGTCTCGTGACGGAACGGAAGATAAGGCGGATGCAATCGCAGTTCGAACGAGAGTTTTATTTAAAGAAAGACGGGCAGACAAATCCAAATCGTAATCCAAAACGTAATCCAAAACATGCAAGGTCAGACGATCAGCGAACAGGCATTAACTTGGGCAAGGCGGAGATCAAGGTCATGGTACGGAAAACGGGGTCGATAAACAAAACATGAAACGTGGCATACAGCGAGGGACTGGTAGCGGAGAAACCAGTAAACTAAACTAACGAGCCTAAACATGAAACTGACTATGACTATGGAACGCATTAAACACATGTACTCTATTCTAGTCTAATATTCCGTATTGAGTGTTGCGAGGCATGCGGTATATATGCTGACATGATTACCCTCGCAACTGCTAACAGCTGAGGGTAATCCGGACACACGTGACATGACAACCAATGACAGGATGGGGAGGAGACATGACATAAACAATAACAAAAGCACATGTTGAAATGTCACTACTGTCAACATTGGAAAAGCAGGTGCTTGCGCATTCCCGCTTAGAGCACTCTGCTTCAAGGGGGAATCATGACACTAGATCTCTCTCTCTCTCTCATGCAATTCAATCTGCATCCAATGCTAGCCACGCAGCTCCTTCCATTAATTCCATTTAAGTTTCCACATTTACTTATTCTTGTAATCTTGCATTCTTAGTCATATTTTGTAGTCTACAATAAACTTGGTACCTGTATTATCTGTAAATTACTCAATAGTTCTTATTGAAAGGAACTGTGTTGAATGAATGTCCAGAGATTAATGAATAATTTTGATTAAAGTAACGGTATGTAAGACACATTCATAAAAGACCTCTGAAAAAGACATCCTGATTTCTTTTGTTTTTGTATATATTGCATACTAAATTGTTGCAGAAATTAAAACTAAATCTAAGATAAAACAAAAGGCAACCTGAGTAAACACTTGTTACAAAACAGGACTCAAACAGGAAGTAAGCGCAGGAGTAAAGTATTTATTTACACTAAAGTCAAGGTACTACGAGGCAGGAAAGAAGGTCTAAACATAATCTTAGAGCTGAAACAAGAAACATGAACTTAAACAGGGCATGGAAACACTACCACTTTTAACTAACCGAAACTTCTCTCTTTTACCTATAAATGAGGCATGAAACACAAAACTTAGAACAAGACTATGACATGAAACTCTCATATAACTATGGCCTGCAACTATCGTTTAACAATGACATAACACTTTTTAACTATGGCATGAAATACTCGTTTAACTGGGGCAGGAAACACTCATTTAACTGGGACAGGAAACACTTGTTTAACTGGAACAGGAAACACTCGTTTAACTGGGACAGGAGACAGGAAACACTTGTTTAACTGGGACAGGAGACAGGAAACACTCGTTTAACTGGGACAGGAAACACTCATTTAACTGTGGCAGGAAACACTTGTTTAACTGTGGCAGGAAACACTCGTTTAACTAGAGCATGAAACTAGGAACAGGAAACTAGACAGAGCACGGTAACATTACCGCCTGGCACCATTATTCATTCCATCTTTCCTCTATTAGTCTCTAATACCGCCCGCCGTGCAGCAATGCAAGGGGTTTAAATAACCAGTCACAATTACCTTAATTGCTGATAGCTGGTAACACTTCAAAGCATACCCTCGCACCTCCGCCAATAACTGAACAGGGCGGGGACAGAACATAAACCAAAATAAGTGCACATGTCCATTGTAAACAAAGTCTTAGCGTCCATGCGCACTTCAAGCACGTGCACGCGCTTTCCAGCTGACTGTGCACGTCTTCGCTGTAGCGCCATCTGCCGGCGAGATCGTGACAACACTAAATACAGTTTGTAAATCTAATGTTATTTATTGAAGCAAAAAAGATATCCAATACCAGTTGGGCCTTTGTGAAAATATATTTGCCCCCATAGTTACTAATTAGCCAAATCTATGAAACTGCATTCACAACGGGGTTCAGCTGGACTAGACACAACCAAGCCTGATTACTGCAAACCCTGTTCAATCAAATCAAAACTTAAATAGATCAGTCTGGGAAGGGTTACAAAGCTATTTCAAAGGCTATGGGACATCAAAAAAAGAGTCATTATCTCCAAATGGAAAACTTAGGGCAGTAGTGAACCTTACCAGAAGTGACCAACCCAAAAAGAGCTCAGCAACTACTCATCCAGTAAGTCACAAAAGTGCTAAGGACAACATCAAAGGACCTACAGGCCTCTCTTGCATAAATAAATGTCACTGTTCATGACTCCACTATCAGAAAGATACTGGGTAAATATGGTGTCCAATTTTTGGGGATTTTTTTTTTTTTTTTTCCCCCAAACACACCAAGATGATCTTCAAACCTTTTTGGAGAATGTTCTGTGGATTGATGAGTCGAAAGTTGAGCTGTTTGGAAGACAGGAGTCCCATTACATCTGGTGTAAACCAAACACAGAATTCCACAAAAAGAAGATAATACAATGGTCAAGCATGGTGGTGAAAGTGTGATGGTGTGGGCCTGGGCAACCTGCAGTGATTAAGAGAAACATGAATTCTGCTCTCTACCAGAAAATCCTAAAAATTCTGAAAATCCTGTTTACTCAGGTTGCTTATGTTGTATGTTTCATTTGAAGATCTAAAATTATTTAATATGAGATACACAAAAAACAGAGGAAATCAGAATGGGGCAAATACTTTTTCACAGCACTGTATGTTGAATGTCATAATTAAGGGTGAATTATAGAGCACACAATAGATGCAGTATTCCCAACAAAAATCAAATACGATTAGAGAAATGTAAGTGCATTTCTCTGTGAAGAGGTATGGTGATGATGAGCCACTGATTTTGGGCACTGTGGGGCCAGCTTTAGATAATGTGAATAGGGCAGGTGACTAGTGTGAGACACAAATGCTCTGGTTAATTGGCTGGTAATGAAAATAGAGAGAGACAGAGTGCACTCTACCTGAAGAGGTTTTGCATTTGACAGTTTTTGGCGTTGTAGGTGATTTTGTGGGTGAAGACTCTGCATCTGCCTCATCACTCTGGACCTGCTCGCTGTCACTTTCCTCCCTCACTGAAATATCTATGGGAAAAAAAGAATTAATTAATGTTGAATTTATATAGGAAGGTATGTTGCCTTCAGTGTTAAATTAATTCTTAGGGTTCTTAGAATTTTTGTGATCTTGGCACAAGTACAAACATACAGCACAAAATCACTGAGTGAAAAGAGATTGCCTTTTGGTCAGGAGATTGCAAGTGCAGATCCTGATGATCCCATAGCTCATCTGTGGATGGGAGCCAAGAGGGCAGAATTGTTTTTTTGTTTTTGAGTACTAATAGCAATGTTGTCATTGTGTGACTGTTCCCTCATTTGTGTAGGGTACGAAAAGCCCTTGCTATGTCATGCTCATCCTCTCTCCTGTTCTTGTCTTGTCAAGGAGCAAGTGGATTTAAGGCATTGTGTACAGTGCATCCGGAAAATATTCACAGCACTTCACTTTTTCCACATTTTGTTACAGCCTTATTCCAAAATGGATAAAATTCATTATTTTCCTCAAAATTCCTCAAAACAGGTGCATCCTGTTTCCACTGATCATCCTTGAGATGTTTCTACAACTTGACTGGAGTCACCTGTGGTAAATTCAGTTGATTGGACATGATTTGGAAAGGCACACACCTGTCTATATAAGGTTGCACAGTTAACAATGCATGTCAGAGCACAAAACAAACCATGAAGTCCAAGGAACTGTCTGGAGGAAACCAGGCAGCAGTCATCACCTGGCCAATACCATCCCTAAGTGAAGCGTAGTGGTGGCAGCATTTTTCAGCAGCAGGAACCGGGAGATTTGTCCTGATCGAGGGAAAGATGAATGCAACAATGTAGAGAGACATCCTTGATGAAAACCTGCTCCAGAGCGCTCTGGACCTCAGACTGGGGCGAAGGTTCATCTTCCAACAGGACAACAACCCTAAGCACACAGCCAAGATAACAAAGGAGTGGCTACAGGACAACTCAGTGAATGTCCTTGAGTGGCCCAGCCAGAGCCCAGACTTGAACCCGATTGAACATCTCTGGAGAGATCTGAAAATGGCTGTGCACTGACACTCCCCATCCAACCTGATGGAGCTTGAGAGGTCCTGCAAAGAAGAATGGGAGAAACTGCCCAAAAATAGGTGTGCCAGGCTTGTAGCATCATACTCAAAAAGACTTGAGGCTGTAATTGGTGCCAAAGGTGCTTCAACAAAGTATTGAGCAAAGGCTGTGAATACTTATGTACATGTGCTTTTTTTTTTTTTTTTTAATAAATTTGCAAAGATTTCAAACAAACTTCTTTCACATTGTCATTATGGGGTATTGTTTGTAGAATTTTGAGGAAAATAATTAATTTAATCCATTTTGGAATAAGGCTGTAACATAACAAAATGTGGAAAAAGTGAAGCACTGAGAATACTTTGATGCACTGTACAGTGCTCTAACCCTTTGATTTTTATTTTTTGCTGTTATTGTTAAATCTGCACTGTCATATAGAGTGTGGCAATACATATCATAATACTTGACTAACTACAATTTTTCTCCATAATTAGATACAAAGTAACTAATCTTAACTAATATTACCAAGTCTATCAACAAATATAGTAATAGGAAAAAGAAAGCACACACTCCTTTCAATTCTGTGTTTTTATTTATCAGAGTTTTCTATCAAAAAACAAATAACCTCAGGTGAAAACAAAAAACACAACCAATATCAATATGTAGTCATTTTTTCCCAAAGAGTAAAGCAACATTCAGAAATCAGGTGGGAAAAAAATAAGTACATCCTTCCTACTTCCACAATCATTAAGAGAGTAATTAGCAGTCAAATTACCCAAACCATACAACCAAATCAACAAAGGAATCTCTTAACCAAAAGAAGATCAATGTTTTTGAATGACGTAGCCAGAACCCAGACCTGAATCCAAAAGAAAATCTGTAGGGTGACCTGAAGTGGACTGGGAACAGGAGATGCACTTACAATCTGATGGATTTAGAATGTTTTTGGAATAAAGAGTGAGAAAATATTGGCAAGTTGACATTTGCTACACTGATAGACTGAGTGGAATAATATAATCAAAAGGTGCTTCAGCAATATATTAGTTTAGGGATGTACACACTTGTGCAACTAGGTTATTGTAAGGTTATTTCGTTTTTTCCTTAAAATGTTTCCGATTGTTTTGCACTTCATTTTTATACATTTTAATTTTACACAGAGGGTGGGAAAAGTTCTGGCAAGATTTATCTTGGTTTAATTTTTTAGATCATAAAAACCTGCCATTTTAAGAGGGGTGTGTAGACTTTTTATATCCACTGTAACTTGTGCTGGCTTTTGTTTGAATAGAGCAAAAGTGAGAAAGTGAAACTGCAGTAATTAAAGTTGCCAAAGAACAAAGAAATCTTTTTACAGTGTGGAAGGGACAGAGTTGAGTGTGTTCCTCAATTTCTTCCTGTTAGGCCTCATGTTATAGCTAAATTGATACATTGTGTGCTCCAATGCTATTCATATAGCTATTTTACTCTCCAGGGTTAACCGTTAGAGTAGCTAACTATTGCTTGCCCTTTTGAGTCTAAGTATCATATAACGGATTGTGAGTGTGTTTTTTTTTTTTTTTTTTGATCATAGAATTTTTATTGGAAATTTGCATTTTACACATTATAACACCACACCCAACAAACCCAACAAAACAACCACAGCCAAAACTAAAAGAAAGGGGGAAACAAAAGACAATAACAAACAAACATTCAAAGAAAAACACACACACAAAAAAAAGGTAAGATGATTAGTGTTTACCGTCTACCTCTCCTCAAGCTACCTCCAAGGTGCGTACATCATTGAAGTAGGTAATAAATTGTTGCCATTTTCCCAAAAATGAGTCACCCCTGCCTCTGATGTTGTACTTGATTTTTTTCAAGTTTTAAAAAGAACATTAAGTCTTTAAGCCAGACCGATATAGAGGGGGGTTGTGGAGAGGTCCAAGACAACAATATTCTGCGCCAAGCAAGTAACGATGCAAAGGCCACAACACTAGCTTGTTTATGGTTCAGAGGCTGACGCTGATATGAAACACCAAAGATGGCAATTAAAGGACAGACATCCAATTTGATTTTAAGATCGTCGGACATAGTTTCAAAGAAAGAGTTCCAAAAGTTCTGCAGTTTGGGTCAGAGTGCAAACATATGACTCATATGTTACAGGGCGAAAGTTTGCATTTTTCACACATGTCAGGAACATTGGGATATATTTTAGACAGTTTACTCCTAGAGAGGTGAGCTCTGTGGACCACTTTAAATTGTATGAAACTAAGTCTAGCACAGGATGTGGTGGTACGTATATTATCTAACGCTCTGCCCCAGTAATCATCCTCAAGTTCCAGGCCAAATTCCTCTTCCCAAGCACTAATGGTTTTGATATTGTAAAAAATCGTCTTGTGACCAGATTGTTGCATATATCCGTGAGATAATGCCACCCTTATGAGGATTTAGCTTGAACACCTCTTCCCATGCAGTCTTTGTAGGTAAGGAGGGAAAACCAGCGAATAGGGAGTAGACACAATGCCTAATTTGAAAGAAACGGAATAGGTGAGACGGAGGCAGACTGAATGACGAGGACAACTCAGAAAAGTTTGCAAACACATTATTAATGAAAAGATCCTCAAAGCATTTCAGACCCTTCTTTTCCCACAAAGAGAATGTGGAATCTGTAAAGGAGGGGGGAAAGAGGTGGTTATTACATATTGGTGCCATGGCTGAGGCCGAGATAGATTTAAAATGATGGCGAAACTGATAGAAAATTTTTAGAGAGGTACATACTATTGGATTAGATGTATGTTGTGAAAGGGCTATAGGAAATGAGGAGAACACCATAGCAGGGAGGGAGGTTGAAATACAAGACTTTACTTCTAAGTGGCACCATGGAAGAGAGGGGGCCTGCACCCAGAGCACCAGTTTCTGAATATTAGCCACCCAATAATAATACATGAAATTGGGCAATGAGAGGCCACCATTTAGTCGACTCTTTTGAAGTGAAAATTTGGAGACCCTGGGAGTTTTTCCTGCCCATATGAAAGAGGAGATTAATTGGTCTATATTCTTGAAGAAAGATTTGGGTAAAAACAAAGGGATGGATTGAAAAAGGTAGAGGAATTTTGGAAGAATGTTCATTTTTACCGTGTTTATTCTACCAAGAGGGGATAATGGTAGAGCTGCCCATCTTTAAAAGGTTGACTTCATGTATGTAATTAAGGGTGTAAAATTCACCGCCATTAATGCAGAATAGATAGAGATAGAGAATAGAGATATTTGAATTTTGAATCCTCCGAATGAAAAGGTATTTCAGTCTGTTTTATCTTTTGGCCAGATTGGTTTATGGGTAAGCATTCACTCTTTGTAGGTTCAGTTTATACCCTGAAAATTTCCCAAAGTCATTTAATACGCGTATTATCTCTGGAATAGATGCAATTGGATCTGTAACATAAAGTAGTAAGTCGTCAGGATACAGGGCTAGTTTATGTTCAATTCCTTTGCGAATTATACCCTGAAATACAGGAAGAGTTCTAAGCGTTATCGAGAGAGGCTCAATCGCTATGGCAAAAAGTAAAGGAGACAGAGGACATCCCTGGCACGTAACCCGTGACAAAGTAAAATAGTCAGATTTAGCATCGTTGGTATATATGGAAGCTTGTGGTTCTACATATAATAAACGGATCCATTATATCAGTCCATCCCCAAAGCCGAACCTCTTTAGCACTATAAAAAGATATTCCCATTCTATCCTATCAAACGCCTTTTCTGCGTCCAAAGAGATGACCACTTCAGAGGAGTCGCTGTTTTGTCTTGAATACAAAATATTAAGTAGAGTACGAATATTAGAAAACAAATGCCGTCCTTTTATAAATCCGGTTTGCTCCTCTGAAATAATGCTAGGAAGAATCCCCTCTAAACGAGAGGCCAAAAGTTTGACTAAAATCTTGACATCAACATTGAGGAGGCTAATAGGTCTATACGAATTACATAATGTTGGGTCCTTCCCATCTTTGAGCAATACAGTTATAAATGCTTGTCTCAATGTTTGTGGCAACATACCTAGTTCTAAGGATTCCTTGAATACAGCCAGAAGTAATGGGGCCAATGCAACATGAAATTTCTTATAAAATTCGGAAGGAAACCCATCCAGGCCAGGTGATTTCTTAGATTGCAATGAATTGATTGAGTTGATGATCTCATCTAAGGTGATGGGGCTGTCAAGTTCAGATGCCAATAAAGGGTCAACTCTGGGAAAATCAATATTTCTAAGAAAATGGTCCATGTTACCTGAATTGTCAGGAGCCCCAGCTGTGTATAAAGATGAGTAAAAACTTTTAAAAGTTTAATTAATTTCTACAGGATCCGAGGTTAATGCACTACTGGACTGCATAATCTGAGTAATAGAGCGCAAAGCCACTCGGCTATGCAATTGGTGAGCCAACAACCAACCGACCTTATCTCCATATTCATAATTGCCACGCGTATGTAACAACAGCCTCTCCGCCTCACCTGTCGATAACAAATCAAACTCCGCCTGCAAATTAAGCCTTTGTTTATGCAGCTCAGGGGTCGGGTTGAGAGCATATTGGTCATCAATAGCTCGAATATTATCAGATAACTCTTTTTTCTTATTCTTGTGTTGCTTATTGGCATGAGCAGAATAAGAGATTATCTGTCCCCTTAAGAAGGCCTTTCGAGTTTCCCAAAGTAAAGAGTAAGAGATTGAATCAGTTTGATTAGTAAGAAGGAAATCATCTATCGAAGTAGAAATATACTTGCAAAATGCTGAATCGGATAAAAGTAGAGAATTAAGCCTCCATGGTGGGCGAAAGGCGCGATGTGAAGGTAGAAGAATGTCAAGACTTAGAGGAGCATGGTCTGAAATAACAATTGGTAGATATTCAGAGTTTACAACCCGAGGAATTAGAGAATTATCAATAAAAAGTAATCAATGCGAGAAAAAGATTTATGTACATGAGGGAAAAAAGAATATTTTCTCACTGTGGGGTTAAAATACCTCCATGGATCAATGTACCCATTCTGAACCATAAACTCAGAGAATACCTTTGCCATTGCAGAGGGAGCCTTTGCAACAGCGCTAGATTTGTCCAAAACTGGGTCAATAACACAGTTTAAAGCTCCCCCAAATATCAAGAGATGTGTGTTCAAAGCAGGAATCTTTGACAACAAATTCTGAGCAAAAGGAGCATTATCAAAATTTGGGGCATATACATTCACCAAAACTACTGGCATTTGTGAAATTTTCCCTTCCACAATCACATATTTACCATTCACATCAGAAATAATGTTATCAAAGGAAAAGGGCACAGTCTTACTTATCAGGATAGAAACTCCCCTGGACCTGGAATCAAAATTGGAGTGGAACATATGCGATGTCCAGCAAGCTTGGAGTTTGCATTGATCCCTGAGACGGAGATGAGTTTCCTGAAGAAATGCAACGTCAGGTTTTTGTAGTTTTAAATGTGTCAAAATCTTTTAATGGGACCGTTCAGACCTTTCACATACCAACTTAGGAATCTGGACGAGCTTCGGGTATTTTCCATCAATTTAGATTAGTACAGAATAGAGTACAGAGAGGTTGATATTAATGGGGGGGGGGGGGTTGGGGGACCCCAACGAAGGAAAAATAAAGAAATAAATAAAAATAAAATCAATTAAATAAATAAATAAATAAATAATAATAAAAAAAATAAATAATAATAAAAAATAAAAATAAAAAGGTAAAAGCAAAAAAAAAAAAAACCCACACAACAACAAAACATCCCACTCCTCCCCGCCTCCCACCCCACCCTCCCCCACCCTACTCTGAACAACAGTTAACTTCTTTCCATTCCCAAACAATGGAGGCAGAGCCCTACAACACTGGAACATCCGGAACTTGTAAACCATACCTATTCTTTTTGTGTGAAGTCACTCCCGAGCATAAAAGGTGCCACAATTACCATGTATCTCAGGCAACCTATAGATTTACATGGAAACTGATATTGTTGTCCACACCCGCGCATTTTACAGTCACATTACAGTTATTAATAAATCGGTTAACTGTCATGTAGACAGCTTAAGATGGAGGATACCGTTCATTAAACCATTGTTGCGCTTTTTGGGGACAGTCGAATTGCAGCTTCTCATCACCGAGGTCTATCCAAAGGCGAGCAGGGTATCTGAGACAAGACCGCACATTTCTCTCATGCAAGCTGTTTCTCACCGCAGCGAAGGCCGCCCTCCTCTTAGCGACGCTGGAATTGAAGTCAGGAAAGATGAAGACCTTATGGCCCTGATGGAAAAGTTGATTCCAATTCCCGCGTCGAACAACTTTTTCTCTGTCGTGAAAGTAGTGAAACCGCACAATCATCACTCTGGACCTCTGATTCTCTCGCTGCTCCTCGGAGGGCGCCGGGCCAATATGGTGCGCTCTATCCAGCAATGGAGCGGTCGGAAAGATTTCCGAGCTAAGGACATCCTGGAAAAATCGCTCCCTTCTTCTTGTTCCGGAATACCGATGACCCGGATATTGCAGCGCCGTGAACGGGACTCCAAATCCTCAACTTTCTCGGTGAGTTGTTTGTTAGCTGATGTTAGCTTTAGCACCATCTGTTCCTGTGCTACAGTGCGGTCACTCTAATCATTCAGGTGCTGGTTAAGCTCGTCAATATGTCGTCCTTGTGATTCAATGCCCGATTTAAAACTCTCAAAAGACACAACAACTGGGGCCAGAGCTGAGTCAATAGCTGCTTTCACCTGTACTGTGATGGTAGATGTTAGCTCCACTATTAGAGTGTTGCGGAGATTTTCCAAATACAGTGGTAGCTTGTCGCCATGACTCGTCGTGCTCGGTGAAGATTTAGGTTTCTGTAGTCTTTCAGAAGCCATAATTCCTTTCTGGTTATAGTTGTAGACCAAGTAATTGAAAAGGAGCGCACCAAATGTCTTAGAAAAGATTCAGGTTGCCTGAAAAGTACAATTAAAAGATAAAATGCTCAGGAGCTCACTCCACGCACCTTCTCACTCACATGTTCCGAATTCCATTATGAGTGTGTTTTGAATGGGACACCTAAACTTGATCAAGTAAAGTTAGAATAAATTTGTGTAGCCAACAGCGAAGAAACACCTTTTACTGAGATCATAGTAAACTGTATTAGTTGCAGTGTGCCTGTAAATAAGTTTTATCTCATTGTAGCAAAGATTTGCCTTGTTACGCTTTGCTCCCGTTTCATCATGGGGACAGATGGACGCATTTTCTGTGTGAAGTGTCTAGTGGTAGAGCATGCCAGGGCAGCCCTTGAGAGGTCTGACTGTGTGCATTGTGTACGCCTTACAATCAGGCAGCTCCGCTCAAGGCTCGCTGTCTTCATGGTCAAAGGGAGTTGGGATTCAGAGCCTCATGGATCTGGAGGTCCTGTGGATCTTGTATGTATCTGGAAGAGGTGCCGGAGATGAGATCTCTTGCTCTGTTTTCCAGGTCCGGCTGTCTGCCAGATTTTGCAGCTCGCGTCGCGACTCCTCCTTCTGCTATGGAAAGCCAAAACAATTTTAAAAAATAAAAAAAGAATTCCTCTCTGACTCCGAGGAGCCAGAAGGGTGTGCCAAAAATGCAGAGCAGCTCTCAACCATATAAAGAGTGCTTGAAGTGATTAGAGCTGTTTGAAGGCTGGATGAGCTTTTTTTTCCCCTAGTGAAAATAAATCCGCCTCACAGTGCAAAAAACTCCCCTTTCATATTCACATTCCAATACACACACACACACACACACACACACACACACACATCAAAATATCCACTCATTCAAAACATCCTCTACCATTTCTCTTCTGTATTGCTTAGAACTTGTGTTTAATAAATGTTATATTATTGAACTGATTATGTTTGCTGTCTCTCAGATTAAAATTCAAGCCAAGCTATTATTAAAGAACTCAGAACTGTCACGATTTCCCCTTGAAGCAGCGTGCTCTAAGCATGAATGCGCGGGCACCTGCTTTTCCGTTGTTGACAGTAGTGACATTTGGACACGTGTGTTTGTTTATGTTTCTGTCATGTCTCCTCCCTGTTCTGTCATTGGCTGGGATTTTCACGTGTGTCTGAATCGCCCTCAGCTGTGAGCATTTCCGACACTGATCATGTCCACATATATACCGCGCGCCTCCCAGCACACAAGGCAGAATATTATAGTAGAATAGAAAAGAAACTATGATAGATAACCATAGTCATAGTTCATGTCATGTTTCATGGTTCATGTTTAGATTCGTAGTCATAGTCATCTTTCAGGTTTAGGTTCGTTAGTTTAGTTCACGCTGGTTTCTCCGCTACCAGTCCTTTGCTGTAGCTTATGTTTCATGTTTTGTATCTCGACCCTGTTTTCCGTGACCACAACCTTGATTCCTGCCTAGCCCTGTGTGTGCCTGTTTGCCGATTGTCTGAACTTTGTATGTTACTGGATTACGTTTTTGGATCACGTTCTGGATTTACCTGCCTGTGTGTCTCTCAATAAAACTGTTCATACGGCACTTGCATCCTACATTATCTCCGTTATGTCCCGATACGTGACAAGAACCTTCAGATAACTTTGTCATTATTATTATTATTATTAATTAATAGTTGTAATAGTTTATTTATGGCATCGATATTAGTAAAAATTAATTAACAATCATTTAATTCTTGTTAAATATTTTATTCATAACTACCACCTTAAATATCAATATTCAAGTAATTCTATGAGACTGATTTCTTAAAGAAACATGTCCATTCTTAGTAAGTGCTTTTCTGGTGACATCCATGTGAGAATAGTTGACTTGGCCTCTGGGTTTATCTTGGATTGCAACAAGTTGCACTGCTTTGAAAAGTGTTAAAATTATAAACTCTCTAAGCAAATACACTGCAACACACTGCAAGAATCTAGTGACTTGAGCAACTCGTACAATTTGAGACATCACCATCACCTAAAACTCAGTAAGGAACTGCTGGTCTATGCCCCTGATCATGATCCACCACAATGGGTAGTTCCAACTGACCATAGGGGGTTACAATCTAGCATGCCCATGATGAGCCATACAATGACCACTGTAATTCAAAAGCTACTTGCAAAACCATCTGAGAGGTTGCCTACTGGTCTTTCATGGCCCAAGATATTGAGGAACATGTAAAGATTTGCCTGGTCTGCTGTCAGTTAAACCATCGCAGCCCTTAAAGAGAGCCTCATAGAGAAGAGAGGGATCAAATTTCTGTGGTCCAATTTCCAAGTAGACTGCATTGGACCAGTGCTAACATCCTTGTGCATTAACAAATACTTCCTAATAAAATAATACAACATGCTGCATAGTTGTTATACGAGGTGGAACATGGCCAGTGGGTTACCATACACATTTTATGTGTATAAAATAATTCCTAGCTGCAGAAGAGTAACTGGTTGGTACAAGATTTCAGAAATGTTTAGCTGGTGGATTGTTATCTGCAGCCACCACCACTGGCTCCTTGTTCTTTGTGAGTCTGTCTTGTAAAAATCAGACTTTACAAGTGCACTTGGCTTACAGCCTTGGCAGTTTCCCAATTTCTGTGAATCCACAAAGAATCCAAGTTTCTTAACCTCACTATTATTGGTGCACGAGTTCTAGAAGTAAAAATTTACAAGCTCTAATCTGTACTCAGTATTGGATTTTGGGGAAATAATGTACACATCCAGAGTCCACCTGGGATGCCCATCATGAGGACACACCTTTTCTGAATCTCATTCTAAGGTTGCACAGTATACAGTAGTATTACTACAGTAGTATTGTGATACTAAAGCTTCAAAATACTGCCGATCATACTTTTTTTTAAACAATAGTATCGTCAATACGGTGATATTTTGTCATGCACTTCTGGGGAAAATCATATATAAGCCATATTTATAACCCTGCATTGTCAGATTATTCAGCCATCATGGGGCATGAATGGCATGGCTATTTAGCTCTGCCGAAGGTGGAGGAGGTGCTTGCGAGCTACCTCTCTCCATCAATGGCAGGTAATTTAGGGGGGCCAGCTTTGCCATCCAAGCCATGTAAGGCCACCTCGACCTTGGTGGACAAGGCCTATGGAGTAGTGGGTCTTGCTTGTGGGTCACTGCATGCAATGGCAGTGTTGCAGGCCTTCCAAGCAGTCCTGCTGAATGAGCTGCTGAGTGAGCTGTCCCAAGTTTTCAGTGTTCTCTGGTCAGCGAGCTGTCACAGGGCAACAAAAATCTGATGCTTTCCTTCCAGTAGAATGTGGAAAGGTTAACGTCACTAAAAGACCATCTGGCAGAGTTGAAACTACTGCCAAATGTGTCTCCATGTCTTCTGTCAACCATAGAAAAGGGTTACCGGGTCCAGTTCAGAGCTCAACCACCCAGGTTCAGAGGTGTGCTCACCACAGTAGTCAGCACAGAGCAGAGTCCAACGTTAGCACAGGAAGTAATATCCCTCTTTGGCAAAGTGGCCATAGAACATGTACCCCTTTCCCTGAGGGAGGGAGGTTTTTACAGCTCTTAATTCCCGCTTCGCAAAAAAGATGGAAGAATGTGGCCACTTTTAGATTTGTGTTACCATACTCTTCAGACATACAGGTTCAAGATGCTGATGTGCAAACTTATCATTCAACAGATTCAGTTTGATTACTGGTTTGTGATGATAGATCTAAAAGACTCATATTTCCACATAGAAATATTGCCCAGTCACATGAAGTTCCTGAAGTTTGCGTTTGGAGGCAAGCATATCAATATCGGGTTCTTCCCTTTGGGCTAGCTTTATAACCTCGTACCTTCACAAAGTGCATGGATGCCATTCTGGCTCCATTGAGACTTCAGGGCATCTGTGTACTAAACTACCTGGATGACTGGTTAATTCTAGCATGATCCAGGGAACTGGCAATTCAACATTGAGATGTTGGATTTCCAGCTGAGCGATAGATGGAGTAAGATGCAACTTTCGGAGCTCCTGCAACAACCTTTAATATTATGTTATAGGCACTTTTTTGTGGAGTGTTTTTGATGTAAGTCGTGTCCAACACCTTAATATTAACTTTTGATGTCCAAAATGCCAGCAAAAGCCAAAGGCGGGAACATTTCGTCTGCTCCACTTCAACGGCCTGCTCCACACGCTGCATCTTCGCCCTCGCCTCATAGTGATCCCTCCTCCCCCTGTGAAGGTGTTGTTATGCCCGCTGTTCCCCCCGGTTTCAAGGAGGAGCTTCTCGCTTCACTCCGACACAAAATGGCAGCCATTTTCAAAACCGAGCTCCAGGCGGCCTTGGGCGAAAACTTGGCCTCTAAGTCTAAGAAAGAGCTACAGACTGTAAAGGCGGAATTAACAGTCAGTATTACGGTTATCCAGTCGGAGGTAAGCACATTGAAAAATACCGTGGGTGAAATGGAAACTTCGCTCTCCGACTGCTGTGATGACATTGCTACGCTACAGGCTAAAGTGGAGCACCTTTCTGCTGACCTGGGGAGGGTGGAAAATAAGTGCGAGGACCTCGAGGCTAGATCACGGCGCAACAATCTGAGAATTGTAGGTGTCCCTGAAGACTCGACCAGTGCGTCCACACCGGCAGCTGTTTCCACTCTGCTTAAAGAGGCTTTTAAGCTGGACAAAGAGCCACTTCTGAACCGCGCTCATCGCACTCTGCAGCCGAAGCCCAAACCCGGCGAGCGCCCCCGTCCTATAATCGCTCGACTCCATTATCATGGGGACTGTGTAGATATCCTTCGACGGGCCAGAACCCAACAACGGATGAAGGTTGGTGACATGGTTATCTCTATCTTTCCCGATCATACCGCGAAGATAGCCCGTGCTCGTGCTGCCTTCAATGACTGCCGCTGCCAGCTCCGTGAGATACCGGGAATACGGTTTGGTCTGCTTTATCCGGCACGTCTCCGCGTTACACATGACGGAACCGAGAGGGAGTTTAAATCCGCGGAGGACACCATAGCCTTCATTAAGACACTGATCAAGTAAGAACACTGATAACATAACAGGCTGATTATCCGTCTCCAGAAGTGAAATGGACGACTATTGAATCTACAACAAATGATGGTGCAGTGACTATGTTTATGTGCCTTGCTCTTTATCATTGTTTAGTTTGCAGGAGCCCGACCTTGGTTGACTATTACCATTGGGTCAACAGCTGTTAGCTTTTCTCTTAGGGATTTGACTCCTTGTGTAGTTTGCACTGGGTTCTCCATCGTTTGGGGATGAGGACGATGTAAGTGCAATGGGGAGGGGGGGAGGGGCTGTTCACTGTGTTTGTTTGGAGTGTGTGAGTGTTTTCTCTTTTATTTTTATTTTTTATTATTTTTTTTTATTTTTTATTTTCACTTTGTACTTTTTCTTATTTTATTTTTGTTTTTGTCCCCCCCCCCCCCGTTTCCTCTCCCCTTTTCCTTCTCTCGAAGGCGATGCTTCATTTTCATTCTCTTCCTGCCGTAAGCACTTGATAGATGTCCACTAATACTGGAAATTCTGGCTCACAGATGAACTTTGTGAGCTGGAACATTAAAGGTATGGGGAGCCCTATAAAGAGATCTAGGGTATTTGCTCATCTGAAACAGCCCAATGCGGACATAGTGCTTCTACAAGAAACTCATATGCGCACCACAGACCAGGTTCGGCTTAAATGTCCATGGATTTCTGAGGTGTTTCACTCTAATTTCAACTCTAAGGCCAGGGGAGTTGCCATTTTAATTGGTAAGTCAATTCACTTTTCATCTTAGAAAGTAATATCAGATGAAAATGGCAGATACTTAATAATTTCAGGTAAATTGTTGCATGTCCCTGTGTTATTAGTTAATATTTACGCCCCAAATTTTGATGACCCACACTTTATGAATAAGCTCTTTGAGCGCCTCCCTTCATTACATAATACTCTCCTTATATTTGGAGGAGATATGAATTGCGTTGTTGATCCTAGGTTGGATCGCTCTACTCCCAAGACCATGACACCCTCACTAATGTCAAGTACGCTTTCTGATTTCATGTCCAAGAATGGTTGCATTGATCCTTGGAGATTCCATAATCCAAGTATCAAGGAATATTCTTTCTTTTCGCAGGTGCATAAGTCCTTCTCTAGAATTGATTATTTTTTCATCGACAAAAGCATACTTGCGGGGCCAAATAATTTCCTACTCCGCACATTTAAACAAAACACGTATGACCAAACTTCAAGAGCTTTCGAGTAAAATTGACGATATAGATAGACAATTGGTCACTGGCCCCTCTTCTGCTTTACTTAAAGATCGGGTTGACTTACAGACTGAATTTGACCTTATTACAACTGCTGATGCAGAGCGCCTTCTACTATGTTCACGTTCCGCATATTATGAACATGGTGATAAGCCGAGCCGACTCTTGGCCCACCAATTGCGACGTCAGGCAACTTCGCGCATAATCCCTCAAATAAAAGATTCATCTGGCACACTCCACACAGACCCTAATACCATTAGCTTAGTCTTCTGCTCATTCTATTCCTCTCTGTATACGTCTGAATTTCCATCTGGGACTTCTGATATGAATGCTTTTTTAAGCAGTCTCAACTTCCCTACCATTAACCCAGATGTTGCTAAAGATCTTGATTCTCCATTAACCTTAGAGGAAATCAACCTAGCCATAAATAGCATGCAAAACAATAAAGCTCCTGGCCCAGATGGATTCCCAGTAGAATTTTTCAAAAGATTTCAATCTAAACTGTCCCCTTTATTACACTCTGTATATAAGGAATCTCTGCAGGATGGCTTTCTTCCTCCTACTTTGCGACAAGCCTCTATAAATCTGCTTTTAAAAAACGACAAAGACCCGAATCTCTGCAGATTTTACAGACCCCTCTCTTTGATAAATGTGGATGCTAAGATTTTTGCTAAGGCTTTGGCTAGGCGCTTGGAAAGAATTCTTCCAGTCATAGTTTCAGAAGAACAAACTGGATTTATAAAGGGACGTCAGTTATTTTACAATGTCCGCACCCTTTTGAACATTATCTACTCCAAACGCTCCACTACAACCCCCGAAGTGGTAATCTCAGTCGACGCTGAGAAAGCGTTCGACAGGGTTGAATGGGACTACCTGCTTACAGTATTACATAAATTTGGATTGGGTGATACATTTATTTCTTGGATACGCCTTCTGTACACATCCCCGCAAGCTAGTATCTCCACCAATGGTATTCAATCAACTTATTTTACTTTATCCCGTGGCACTCGACAGGGTTGTCCCTTGTCTCCCTTACTTTTTGCGTTGGCTATAGAGCCCTTGTCAATTTATCTGAGGTCCTTCCTCTCTTTCACTGGGATATCACGTTTGGGAATGGAATTTAAACTATCTCTTTATACGGATGATTTACTACTGCATGTTTCCAATCCAAGTCACTCTTTACCTGGAATTCTCTCCTTTCTCCAGAGATTTGGTTCATTTTCAGGTTATAAAGTTAACATTTCCAAGAGTGAGTGCTACCTGGTTAATACTTTGGCATTACAACTAAATCAATCTGATATACCCTTCAGACTAAGCCCCTCTGGCTTTAAGTATTTAGGAATTAATATAACCAGAACTCTGACTTCACTTTTCTCTGCTAACTTCTCCCCGTTGATGTCTAAAATCAAAACTGACCTTCAGCGATGGAGGTCTTTACCTCTGTCGCTTATAAGAAGGATTAACCCGGTAAAAATGAATATCCTGCCTAAGTTCCTCTTTTTATTCCAATGTCTCCCTCTATTCTTATCAAAGCGTTTTTTTAAGACTATTGATCAGGACATTTCTATCTTTTTATGGTGTGGAAAGACACCCAGAATAAGTAAGTCAATGCTTCAGAGATGAAACTCAATGCTGGCCTGTCTCTCCCAAATTTCCAGCTGTATTACTGGGCATCACATATTCATAAAATCTTATTTTGGTCGAGACCAGCGCATTCCCCATGGTGTACATTAGAGGAACATTCATGTGGCTCGTCCTCTCCAATGGCTCTGCTTACCTTATCTATTCCCACCAACTTCTCTAGCTTTACAGATAACCCAGTGGTTAGCTCAACTCTAAAAATCTGGTACCAGTTCAGGAAGAATTTTAAAATTTGTTTCCGCGTCTGCCTTAGCTCCGTTACTGAAAAATCACTATCCATATTGGGCCCAAAGTGTCAAAATTTTGTGTGGCCACCATTATTTTCTAGCACTGCCTTAACCCTCTTGGGCATGGAGTTCACCGGAGCTTCACATGTTGCCACTGGAGTCCTGTTCCACTCCTCCATAACGACATCACGGAGCTGGTGGATGTTAGAGGCATTGTGCTCCTCCACCTTCCATTTGAGGATGCCTCACAGATGCTCAATAGGGTTTAGTCCATCACCTTCACCCTCAGCTTCTTTAGCAAGGCAGTGGTTATCTTGGAGTTGTGTTTGGGGTCGTTATCATGCTGGAATACTGCCCTGCAGCCCAGTCTCCGAAGGGAGGGGATCATGCTCTGCTTCAGTGTGTCACAGTACATGCTGGCATTCATGGTTCCCTCAATGAACTGTAGCTCCCTAGTGCTGGCAGCACTCATGCAGCCCCAGACCATGACACTCCCACCACCATGCTTGACTGTAGGCAAGACACACTTGTCTTTGTACTCCTAACCTGGTTGCCACCAAACATGCTTGACACCATCTGAACCAAATAAGATTATCTTGGTCTCATAATCCATGTCCTTAGTCTGCTTGTCTTCAGCAAACTGTTTGTGGACTTTCTTGTGCATCATCTTTAGAAGAGGCTTCCTTCTGGGACGACAGCCATGCAGACCAATTTGATGCAGTGTGCGGTGTATGGTCTGAGCACTGACAGGCTGACCCCCCACCCCTTCAACCTCTGCAGCAATGCTGGCAGCACTCATACGGCTATTCACTGAGGGAACCATGAATGCCAACATGTACTGTGACATACTGAAGCAGAACATGATCAGTATGCAGTATTCCAGCATGATAACGACCCCAAACACACCTCCAAGACAACCACTGCCTTGCTAAAGAAGCTGAGGGTGAAGTTGATGGTCTGGCCAAGCATGTCTCCAGACCTAAACCCTATTGAGCATCTGTGGGGCATCCTCAAATGGAAGGTGGAGGAGCAAAGGGTCTCTAACATCCACCAGCTCCGTGATGTCGTCATGGAGGAGTGGAAGAGGACTCCAGTGGCAACCTGTGAAGCTCTGGTGAACTGCTGGCCCAAGAGGGTTAAGGCAGTGCTGGAAAATAATGGTGGCCACACAAAATATTGACACTTTGGGCCCGATTTGGACATTTTCACTTAGGGTGTACTCACTTTTGTTGCCAGTGGTTTAGACATTAATGGCTGTGTGTTGAGTTATTTTGAGGGGACAGCAAATTTACACTTTTATACACTCTGTACACTCACTACTTTGCATTGTAGCAAAGTGTCATTTCTTCAGTGTTGTCACATGAAAAGATATAATCAAATATTTACAAAAATGTGAGGGGTGTACTCACTTTTGTGAGATACTGTATATAAATATATTAATTTTACACACATTATATACATATACACACACACACACACACACACACACATATATATATATATATATATATATATATATATCAGTGCATCCAGAAAGTATTCACAGCGCTTCACTTTTTCCACATTTTGTTATGTTACAGCATTATTCCAAAATGGATTAAATTCATTATTTTCCTCAAAATTCTACAAACAATACCCCATAATGACAACGTGAAAGAAGTTTGTTTGAAATCTTTGCAAATTTATTTAAAAATAAAAAACAAAAAAAGCACATGTACATAAGTATTCACAGCCTTTACCATGACACTCAAAATTTAGCTCAGGTGCATCCTGTTTCCACTGATCATCCTTGAGATGTTTCTACAACTTGATTGGAGTCCACCAGTGGTAAATTCAGTTGATTGGACATGATTTGGAAAGGCACACACCTGTCTATATAAGGTCCCACAGTTAATAATGAAGTCCAAGGAATTGTCTGTAGACCTCCAAGACAGGATTGTATCGAGGCACAGATCTTGGGAAGGGTACAGAAACAATTCTGCAGCATTGAAGGTCCCAATGAGCACAGTGGCCTGTGTAAATACTAATGGAAATTCAGTGAGAACTACTCTGACATTGCATGACCACTGACCTCTCTCCTCAAGAAAGACAGCCCATTTCTGTGACATCAGAATCCACCGAACCTCTGTAACCAGAACAGAAAACCACAAATACTTTGAGGAGAATGTTTGGCAAAACATGCCATGTTGATGGTTGCTCATACAATCACCAGGGCAACTTAAAGGTTGAAGCAGGCATTCTGTCTGAACTGTAGCCTCTCCCAACCTCTACACTTCAAATTGGGCTCAAGTTCATCGCAATACGATGGCTATCCTCATCACCCTCCATGGCTTATAACATCAAAGAACTACTCATCTGTATTGACTCAAACTATGACTGACTCAGCTTCACATGACAACTACCAGGATAGAAGCGAAATGGGTTAAAAACATCCAACAACAGACCAATAAAACACCACAATCTATTCCAAGTGTGAAATGCTATTGTCATAGAAAATGGCATGCTAATATATTGGAAAAATGTCTGTGGCCACTCATGACAACCAGGGCAAGACAAGGACTACAATGACCAAACCAATGGACATCTGGGATAAAGTCTGGTACTACAGCTTTGCACCACCCTGTCAAATGGCTTTCCATCACTTGTGAAAAAAGTTTCTGCCTTACTGGACCAGACCCCATGAGATAATATATATGCTCTCACCCATTGTCTACAGGATCAAGGTCAGCTGAGGGAGCGAGGTGCCAATCCTCAAATGGGTCCACCAGAATCAGATTAAGAGGCACTGGGGTTCCAATGAACTAGAAAGGGGGGGGGGGGTGGGCAAGGACAGGTTGACATGGCTCAAACCATCAATAACCTACACCATACTTACACACAGTTTAAACAACTAGCATAGCACATTCAGCTATCTTCTTGTGGAGTAAAACTCACAGTTTAGATGAGCATGCAACACATTTAAAACTGACCAGGTATATATAGTAGCCCGACTTCAAAATAGGCAAAACCTACCATTAAGTAGAATTTTATTCTTTTGACATTGTGTGGCTCTGGCTTTCTTTGACAGTGGCTACTGTCAATGTCATTCCTCTCTTCTCTTTCTCTCTCATTTACCTTTTTCTTCCCCTAGTACATCAAAGAGAATATGAAAAAGAGGCCATTTCCCTGTTTAAAGCTTCAAAGACTCCCCAAGAATAATGGAATAATAAAGGAATAATAATTAAAATAATTTAATTAATCAATCACTATAATGATATAGAGTATCATTAAGCTCCCCATTGTCCCCTGAACTTATTACAGCCCTGAACCAGTATTTCACCATAATAGATTTGTTATATTGTTGTTTGTATGTTGTGTCTGCTGGGCTTGATGTTTTCCAGTGCTCCCCGATGTCTTCACCTTAAACATTGCTAATTGAAGGCGGGATGTGTAGGATTCCGAGTTGCACAAAGCAGCACAAATAACAAACATCACAGGAACCATAAAACCATGAGCCCATACTCAGACATTGAGGAGCCAAGTTAATTACAGCTTGTTTGCTGACTGCTGGATTTTAAATGTCCTGTGAACAATCAGCAAGTGATAGGAAAGATTTGATGTAAGGATGAACCTTTGCAGAATCGCAAGCCTCTGTCAAACTCATTGATTTAGGACAGTTGCTGAGAGTAGATGGCTGGCTTACAGGATAAAAATCCTGACCATCAGCCATAAAACTGGTAACTTCAGGAAAAGGGGGTGACTCACACAGAGAGGCCCCAAGAACAAACAACACGTGTCTCACAAAACACGACCATTTGTTCTCTCACCCATGAACACAAAGCTCACCCTGTTCTTATCACAATTCACACATTCTACAGACTGCTTCAGAACACTCCATATAGCCTCCAGGAATAATGTCTGTGAAAAAATGATACATTAACAATTGCATTCACTTATTTTCTTCCATGTTTTATGCTGTACTTATCAGGCTTATAGCCACCAAGTTGCCATTAGTCATTTGATTGTTTAACATGCATGATTATGATTGATTATGAACATAGTTGCTGTGATTGATTATTAGTAATGTGTTAACAGTGGCCAACAAATCTCAGTATGCATGTTGAGTGATTTTCTGAAAGAGGAGAGTAAGGAAATTTGGGTAGAATGTCATTATGTGTATGTATTAACATTTGGGACTAAAAATCGGTTGGGTCTAAAAATCCACACTATATAAAAGAAGAAAGAAAAGGCATGAAATTATGTAACCACAAAGACAATGCACTGAGTACAATTATTGGTGGAGAACGTAGATACTAGGGATGTCACGAGAACCGATACTTCGGTACCAAGTCGGTACCAACATTCTTAAAACGTGATGGTACTTGTTTTTCTGCACTAGCTTTAGAACCGATTCTAATGGAGGTACCAAAGTTGCAATTCTTCCAGACCTGATGGGGGCAGCAAATACGCGCAAGTGTTTTACATTTACATATATTCACTTAGCCGATGCTTTTATCCAAAGCGACTTACAAATGAGAAAAATACAAGCAAAGCGATGTATCAAGCAGAGAACAATACAAATAGTGCTACCATACAAGATTCATTAATTGAGTTCCAGAAAAGCAAAGTGCACAGAGTAGAGGTGTAAGTGCCAAATTTTTTTTTTTTTTTTTTTTTTTTTTATGAGTTGGTTAGGTGTTCACGGAAGAGGTGGGTCTTTAGCTGTTTTTTGAAGATGGTGAGAGATTCTGTGGTCCAGATTGAGGTTGGAAGCTCATTCTACCACTGAGGAACAGTTAGTGTGAAGGTTCTGGAAAGGGACCTTGCGCCACGGTAAGTGGGAACTACTAAACGTCGGTCGCTAATCGATCGCAGATTGCGTGAGGGAACGTAAGCCTTCAGGAGAGAGTCGAGGTAGGAGGGTGCTGTACCAGACAAGGTCTTGTAGGTGAGCATCAAGGCCTTGAATTTGATGTGGGCAGCTACAGGAAGCCAGTGGAGGGAGATGAAGAGGGGTGTGACATGGGTTCTCTTGGGCTGGTTGAAGACAAGGTGCGCTGCAGCATTCTGAATCATCTGAAGGGGTTTGATGGAGCTGGCTGGGAGGCCCGAAAGTAGTGAGTTGCAGTAGTCCAGTTTTGAGATAACAAGAGCCTGGACTAGTATCTGTGTAGCCTATTCGGTGAGGTAGGGTCGGATTTTCTTGATATTGTACAGGATGAACCTACAGGACCATGCTGTTCTTGAGATGTGGTCTGTGGTCTGTAAATGTCAAGCTTTCATCAAGAATCACCCCAAAGTTCCTGGCTGTCCTGGTTGGCTTGAGTGTGGTTGAGCCGAGCTGTACAGTAAGGTTGTGGTTGATTGAGGGACAGGCTGGGATGACGAGAAGCTCAGATTTTGCCAGGTTAAGCTTAAGATGGTGTTCCCTCATCCAGACCGAGGTGTCGGACAGGCAAGCAGAGATGCGGGCAGAGACGGATGGATCGTCAGGCTGGAAGGACAAATAGAGCTGGGTGTCATCAGCATAGCAATGATATGAGAAGCCATGAGACTCAATCACCTGCCCTAGAGATGTAGTGTAGATAGAAAAGAGGAGTGGACCCAGAACTGACCCCTGTGGAACGCCAGTTGTGAGTTGCTGAGTTTTAGAAATACCTCCTCTCCATGATACCTTGAAGGATCTGTCAGAGAGATTGGATTCCACCCAGCGCAGAACCGTTCCAGTGATGCCCAGGCTGGAGAGAGTTGTGTCGAAAGCAGCAGAGAGGTCAAATAGGATGAGGACAGATGATCTAGAGGTTGCTCTTGCTAGTCGTAAGGCTTCAGTGACGGAAAGCAGAGCAGTCTCCGTGGAGTGATTGCTCTTAAAGCCAGACTGCTTGGTGTCCAGGAGGTTGTTCAGTGTGAGAAAATTGGACAGTTGATTAAAAACGGCTCTTTCAAGAGTTTTGGAAAGAAAAGGGAGGAGGGAAACAGGTCTGTAGTTGTCAGGGTTAAGTGATGGTTTTTTAAGCAGTGGGGTAACCCGGGCCTGCTTAAATGAGGTAGGGTATGTGCCAGTAGAGAGGGATGTGTTAAAGATGTGTGTGAGTGCAGGTAATAGTGTGGGAGAGATGGACTGAAGAAGGTGAGAAGGGATAGGGTCAAGAGGACAGGTGGGACGGCTAGAGAGGAGGAGTTTAGAGACATCAGTCTCTGAGAGGGGAAAGAAGGAAATCAGTTGGGAGTTACATGGAGGAGGAGCCAGTCTATGCATGTCTGGGCTTGAGAACTGGTTCCTGATTGATGTAACCTTGTTGGAAAAGAAAGTCATCTGCAGTGAGAGAGGTAGGGGAAGGGGGAGGAGGGGACAGAGAAGAGAGGAAAAGATTTTGAAGAGAGTCCGGGTGTTGGGAGAACTACCAATCTTCTCTTGGTAGTATGTGGCTTTAGCAATGGAGATGCTATTGGAAAAAGAGGAGAGAAGTGACTGGTAATTGTTTAGGTCAGTTGGGTTGTTAGATTTGCACCATTTCCTTTCAGATGCTGTTAGTTTGGCCTGGTTGTTACACAGAGCTTCTGAGAGCCAAGGGCTAGAGGGTGATGTGCGAGCAGGTCTGGAGGTTAGGGGGCAGATGCTGATGCTGTTTTAGTCGGTCCACAAGTGGTGAAGAAGAAGAGGAACGCCTACAAGCACACAGGAAAAATTACAAAAGATTAGCTTAGCTTAACAAGTTTAGCTCTGCCCCGACTCGTTGAGAGCAAAAGAGAGGAAAGCTAGTATCGGTTTCCAGTGTGCAACCGATGCTATTGTTCATTTCAAACAAAGCGAGGAAACACCTGGAATTTGGCGAAGCACCTGAAAGACGGTCCTATATTATGTTTGTTTGAGGCAGCTAGCATTGTTGCCATGAAACCAGCTAACGTTATGCTCCATGTAATGTTAGCGATAGCCTGTTATTTGTTAACAACGCTAATACATTGCAATGTTATAAACTACCTCCGAATGGGCCACCATGCATCGCCATTCAGCCCGTGTCCTGTCAGCAAAATATAGCCTAATGTCACTAATAATTATTCAAATGTTCATGTTTTTAATAAATCTTTTTTGGCCTGCCACCATATCAGTGAATTTAAACTAACGCTTGCATTCAGATTATAAGGTGTGTGTGTGTCTGTGTGTGTGCGCGCTGTGAGTGTGAGAGCGCGTGCGCATTTAGGAGTGCACCTCTACTCATTGTCAGACAGTGTTTGATAACTAAAATTCGCCCCCCGCTCTCTCTCTCTCTCTCGCTCTCTCTCTCTTTGCCAGTATCAGCCAGAGGAGGATGTCCTCCAGGAGAGTTTTTAATTTAATTTTTTTTTATTTTATTTTCATACCACACTGTGGTATCGACTTTGGTATGGAGTATCTTGTACTTTTGGTGGTATCGGTACCAACTACTAGATTTTTGGTATCGTGACATCCCTAGTAGATACACCCTGCCTTAACATTATTCTGATTAAAGCAAATACTTCGGGGTCAGCCCAACTATAAAGGGTTAAAACCACTGGACACCATGGAAACAATGAGTTCTTGCCAATCAACATCTTCGGAGAGTCCTCATCCATTAACAACTTCAAGAGTTCTCAGGAACTCAGGAAACTAAGGAAACATTGGCAACCATCAAGAGAGAGCCCATCCTTCAAGACCGTTCTCTCTCTCTCTTCCGCCGACCCTGAGCCTCAGCTGAGCCTGCAACAGTCTGTTCCTGCTAAACTTCCTGACTGTAGTCATGAAAGTGTCAAGGACCACCCCTCTGCTAATCAGCTGTGCTGCTGCAATGCGTCTACAAGACTCCACTGGCATGAGCTTCACTCCATTTTTCATCCTGATTGGTCTATGGAGATGGAACTCAAAAGCAACCAGACCACTGATAAATCCACATCATGGGGCACCCCCGAGACAACGATGTAATGATAGAATCCCCATCTAGATCAACTTAAAAGCAAGTAGAGTCCCTCCATATCCTAGTCAAGCTGGTGTATTTAATAGAGTCCTTCAAAAGGAAGCAAAGATCAAATTAATTGCTGATGGCTTGTTCAGGTCGAGGTCTAAGAACAGCATACAGTGTTGAAACTAGGGAGCCATTCATTCTGATTTTAATGGCAAGTATCTGGTGTCTATATTTATGATTTACTGTCTTAAGCTGCCCAATGTTGTTACTGTTATCATAATTTGTGTTTAACATCAAGACCTTACTACCGGTGGAAATGGAAGTAATTTCCATTTCCACCAAAGATACATTAAGTTCAACTTATTGGTGGACAAATAGTTGATCAGCTGATAAAATGTCCCCACAGTACTAATTATATATATGTATATGTGTGTGTGTGGGACTGACGCGACACCGGCCAACCGGCGGACCCAACGGAGAAACTCCACCACTCAGGCGACGGCGGAGGAGGATAAAAGGGCGCGCTTCCGGCCGTACGAGAGAAGAGAATACCGTAGCGACAAGACGGACTCCGTGCGTAATTTCCAGCGACATAGCGACTCGCAATCACCGAGCACGACGGTAACCTCACGCCCCACGCTAATCTCTCTCTCTCTCTCTCTCTCTCTCCCCACAAAAGGTGCAAGCGCGGACGAGATCGCCGGGTGGTGAGAGTCCCACCTACGGAGGACGCCGGCCCGGGAAAAACCCTCGCCCCCGTCTCGGGAATCCCGCCTCCGCCACGAGTAGGCTACACCGGCAGTCACGCCTCCACAAGCCCCGCACTCATCCCCTCACAACCCACTCACTTCACCCTTGCACCAATAAACCACCGTTTGTGAACGTTCTTCTGCCTCCTGTGGGTCTGTACGCCGCCCTTCCCCGGGCTAATTCCTCACACTGGTGGAGGATGCAGGCATAGCACAGACTCGCCTACCACAAACAAACAAACAAAACAAAAAAAAAAAACAAAAAACCAGAGAGAGAGGAAACCCCCCCCCCACAAAATGGACCACACCCTGCGACACCTGCTGGAGACAAGCCTCCAGCAGCACGCTGTGACGCAGCAGCTCGCCGAGAGCCTTCAGGTCGCCACACAGACACTGATCACCATGAGGACTGAGACCCCCGCCGCCTCCGTGCCTCTCCCCGACGCAAGTAGCGAGACCCGCCGCCTACTACCCCCCCTCGGCCCCGAAGAGGACCTCGAGGCGTACGTCGAAGCCTTCGAGAGTATCGCCCGCCGAGAGGGGTGGGACCGTGACAACTGGCCACGCGCCCTTGGTCCACGGCTCACGGGAGAGGCCCGAACAGCCTACTATGCCCTCGAGCCGGAGGAGGCCGTGGACTACCTGGCGACGAAGGAGGGAGTCCTGGCATGGTGTGGCCGAACCCCTGGCCAGGCTGCTACTGAATTCCATCACTGGGTTTATCGACCAGGGGCCCGACCACGTTGCCAGATGAACGCCCTCATCCGGACCACAAAACGATGGCTCCGGCCGGATCGGCATACCGCCTCAGAGGTGGCGGAGAAGGTAGCGGTCGACCGTTTCCTGAGGGCGCTACCCCGGGCAGAGAGACAGGCCGTGGGGGCACACGCCCCAACTACGCCCCAGGAACTCCTAACTGTCCTGGAGCGAGCCTTGGCCACCCTGGAGCTCGACCCCGGGGAGCAGCAGCACCTCGATTGGCCCCCCGGTGCCCCGGGCCCCCGGTCCGACCGCCAGACCCGGCCCCGCACCTGGAGGAACCCCCAGAGGGCGCCCACTTGTGAACACCCCCGAGACGAGCCCATGCCTACAGAGCCGGAGAGGGAAGCCGCCCGGCTGCTTACAAAACCATGGCTGGCAGGCTGCGCCCTCCATCAGCAGCAACCGCCGGAGGCGCCCTCCTTGACGGTCTGGGTCGAAGGGAGACCAGTAACCGCCCTGCTGGACACCGGGAGCACGGTGACCCTCGCCCGGCCCTCCATCCTGCCTGAGGAGCGCCGCCCAAGGGGGACGCTCACCGTGACCTGCGTCCATGGGGACACCCGGGAAGTCCCCTCAGCCGAGGTCCAGATCCGGGGCGAAGCCGGCACCTGGCCCCTCCAGGTCGGAATCATCCCCGAACTCCCCGTGCCCCTCCTCCTGGGACAAGACTGGCCAGGATTCCTGGTGGTACCGAGAGCCGAGCCCCGGAGATTGCGGCGACATACGAAGGGGACCCCGGCCCGGCCGGCCTACCTGGCCCAGGACAACGGAGAGGCCACCACAGAAGGTAAGACCCCCCAAGCTACTAACCCTCTGTCGTCTGTCCTTCCCCAGGTGAACCGAGAGGGGAAGTTCGGCCGGGAGCAGAAGGAGGACGACTGGCTGAAGCACTGCTGGGCTCAGGTGCGGGTGATAGAGGGGGTCAACCAGAGTCCAGACCTGAGGCTCCCCACATCGTACTTCCTCGTCCGAGGGGGGCTCCTCTACCAACGGGCCTGCCGCCGCAGGGAGCAGGTGGACCTACTGGTGGTGCCCCGACCCAAGACGGCCGTCTTATTACACCTTGCCCACACCCATCCGCTCGGCGGCCACCTGGGGGCCCGAAATACCCTGGAGAAGCTGCAGGACTGCTTCGTGTGGCCCGGGATGGACGCGGAGGTCCGGGCCTTTTGCCAACAGTGCCCGCAGTGCCAGCGCACGGCCCCGCGGAGGCCCCCGCCGGCGCCCCTGATCCCCCTGCCCATTATCGGCGTCCCGTTTGAGCGAGTGGGCATGGATCTCGTGGGGCCCCTACCCAAGTCTGCCCGGGGCCATGAATACATCCTGGTCCTCGTCGACTACGCCACGCGGTACCCTGAGGCGGTGCCGCTCCGCAAGGCCACCTCGTAAAACATCGCCAGGGAGCTGGTACTCCTCTTCAGTCGAGTGGGGATCCCCAAGGTCGTTCTGACCGACCAAGGTACGCCTTTTGTCTCGAAGCTAATGGCGGATTTGTGTCGTCTGTTGCAGGTGAAGCACCTCCGGACGTCGGTCTACCACCCCCAAACCGACGGGCTGGTCGAGAGGTTCAATCAGACCCTCAAGCGGATGCTGCGCCGGGTGGTGGACGAGGAGGGGAGGAACTGGGACCTCCTCCTCCCCTACGTACTTTTCGCCGTTCGGGAGTGCCCCCAGGCGTCCACGGGCTTCACGCCCGGGAAAAACCCTCGCCCCCGTCTCGGGAATCCCGCCTCCGCCACGAGTAGGCTACACCGGCAGTCACGCCTCCACAAGCCCCGCACTCATCCCCTCACAACCCACTCACTTCACCCTTGCACCAATAAACCACCGTTTGTGAACGTTCTTCTGCCTCCTGTGGGTCTGTACGCCGCCCTTCCCCGGGCTAATTCCTCACAATATATATATATATATATATATATATATATATATATATATTAGTACTTGGGCACTAAATAAAGTACTAATAAAGTCTTAGGCACCTTTTTGTTTATACAAACTTTGTCATAGATTTTTATTTTATGACTTTTACCTTATAGAGTCAGTATAAAAATATTTTAGATTTCCAAACATTAGTTTTCCAGCACAAAGTGAAATGTTACAGAAAATGTTTGTATGTCAGTAAAGAAAGCAGCATATTACATATGAGACCATGTTTCAGACAAAAAAACATAATGAAGGCTGCTGGGATTTGCATGCTAAAATAAGAAGCAAGTGCGACAGGAAAAGTCTCCATAAAAATTGTGTCTGCTGCAAGATGCTAAGTATAACTTACCAGCTAATTTCCTCATGTCAGGTCAACTCCCGCATCCACTGCCAACTACGTTTCCCAAAACACACCGTGGCCTACAAATATGGCCACCCAAGACTACACTCCCCAGCAATCATGGACTTTGTCACATTCATAGTAACCTGATCACTAATGGCACACACTTGAACATAATCACCACACACTATATAAAGCCTCACAAACCTTCATTCACTCAGCATGTATCTGCATGAATTTACCAGTCATGTTTTCCTGTTTATTGTGGTTCTGCTCTTGTTTGCTTCTTGTTTGTGATTTTTGATTTTGTTTGCTGATCATCTGACCTTTGCCTGTTTTTGTATTATGTTCATGAACACTGTTTTGGATTTGTTTTCCCATCACCTCATTAAACTTCAAGGTACACTTGTATCCACTTCAGCCTCGACCTTGACAGATTACCTTCAGAATGGATGCAGCAGGAGAATCAGATTTGCACCATGGTCTTTCAGCCCAGGGCCATCTGATGGGAGAGCAGAAACAATGCCTGGCTATTCTTGACACAAAATTCAATCGCCTTTCACAAGTCCTTACTTCCACAGCGGTGCTTCATGCTCCTGTTTCTACTCCCAGTGCAATGAAGCTGGCTTTGGACAAGTTCGCCAGCGATGCTTCCTTGTGCAAGGGATTCATTCTGCAATGTTCACTATACTTTGCTAGCCATGAGGGGATGTCTGAGGCACAGAAAATCACTCACTTCATAAATATGCTGACTGGCAAAGCACTAAAATGGGCCACAGCTGTATAGTTGAAAGAAGAGCCGACAACTTCCTATGAGAGGTTTATGAAACTGTTCTGTTGAGTGTTTGATCACTCACCAGAGGGCAAGGAGGTAGGAGAGCAACTCCTGACAATAAACCAGGGTTCCTGTCAAGTGGCTGAGTTTGCCATTAAGTTTCACTTGCTATCAGCCGGAAGCAGGTGGAACGACAGCTCTCAAAACCACTTTTTTTCTCAAAGCTCTTTTGCCATGGTCTCCACCTGGTATTGCTCACCAAAATGTTTGACTCCCTTATCCACCTTGCTGTCTGCGTTTATAACCTGTTTCATAAACAATGTCTGTTCTGGGAAGAGATAAGCTCTCAGGGAAGAGTTGTTTCTTCTGAACCCATGCAACTGGGGTGCACCAAGATTAGTGAGGGGTAAAGAGAGAGAAGGCGCTGTGAATGTCAGTTTTTCTACTTTGGTCAGCCTAACCACTATGTGGGACATTGCTCCCTCCATGCTTGATCCTCAGCCACGCCCAGCCCATCCGAGATCAGAAACAACTCTCCTCACTCTCCAAAGGTAAATCATTTTCACTCTTTCTCACCAATCATTCATACTGCAAGCGAGAATACAATTCTCAGATGGTGTCTGTTTTGGCAGCACTGTTCAACTCTGGGTACGCAGGCAAATTCATTGACCAAGAAACTGAACATGCTCCATATCCTCACACTAGCTCTGCAACACCCCCTCAGTATCCAAGCCATTGATGGAGGACCTTTCAGCAATGCGACCATCACTCACAGTACACAGCCCCATTTCCGCCAAGGCAGTGCACTGCATCAGGAACTCATTTCCTTTCAGGTCACCCATACCACTAGGAACACCATCATTCTGGGGTTTCCATGGATGCAACTATATGAGCCACAAATATCATGGACTGATGTGAAAATCATTCACTGATCATCCTACTGCCACAACCACTGTCTCCAGCTACCTCAATTCATGATTGCATTGTAACAGTATGCAATCATGCATAGAATCATGCACCACTCTATATCCCACCAGAATATCATGATCTTCATGAAGTCTTCAGTAAATACAAGGATAGCCGTCTGCCTCTGCATCAACCTTATGACTGTGCCATTGAGCTCCTGCCAGGAGTCACTCCCAAATGTAACTGGATTTACCTGCTTTCCTCACCAAACAACAGGCTATAGAGGACTATATTCAGGAAGCATTACAACAGGTGTACATCAGACCCTCCACAGCTCTGGCCTCAGCTGGCTTCTTTTTTGTGAAGAAGAAAGGGGGAGGTCTCAGACCCTGTATCGTTTATTGGGGCCTTAAGCAAGTACAGTCAAATACAGATACGCATTACCACTGGTCCCCTTAGCCCTCGCAAAGTTGTGTTCAGCTCAAATCTTCAGCAAACTTGACCTCAGGAGTGCATTAAATCTGGTATGGACTCGGCGGGGAAGTGAGCTTTAGATAATGCCTCTGGTCACTATGAATATTATGTAATGCTGTATTGGCTTTCTTGTGCCCCCTCAGTGTTCCAATGTCTCCTCAACAACGTCCTATGGGGCATACTGGGGAAAAAAAACATCATACCTTAAATTGACAATATTTTGATGTACTCTCCAACAGCGTTGAGTGGGTAATCATGGACCAAGCCAAGGTGTCTGCTGTTGCTGAGTGGTCCACACCCAAATCAGTGAAGGAGTTTTTTACAGATGGTTCATCCAGGGTTCAGCTCAGAAGACCATCCCCTACCAATCTATCCTCAGGAAAGGGGACAAACCTTTAGCCTGGAATGATGCAGCCTAAGAGGCATTCAGCAGGCTTATGACCAACTTCACCACAGCCCCAATCCTGAAACATCCAGATCCTTCACAACCCTTCATGGTTGAGGTAGATGCCTCCAAGATGGGTGTGTGAGCCGTGTACTCACAGAGATCTGGTGACAAACCCAAACTCTCCCCTGTGGCATACATTTCCAGGAAGCTATCCCTTATGTAATGGAAATATGACATAGGGAACAGGGAACTACAGTTAAGCTGGTCTGATCATAGGAATCTGGAGTACCTCAAGTCAGCCAAGTGTTTAAACCCTCACCAAGTCTGATGGGCCCTATTCTTTTGCTAGATTTCAGTTCACCCGGTCATACAGGCCTGGCTCCAAGAACACACGCACTCCCTCTCATGTTTACGTGCTGTGAGCCCCAAGGATGACATTGAGGAACAAATCCTTCCCCCTTCATGTTTCTTAAGGGCAGTAACATCAATCAAGAAGTAGCACACACTTCTCCACAGCAGGTTCCTAGTTTGAGCCCTCCCAACAAGTAATTTGTGCCCCCTGCCCTATGAGAAACTCATCACATGGGTGCACAATGTCATAGCCACAGGACACCCAGGGGCCCACAGAACATAACACTTGCTATAAGAAGTACTGGTGGCCCAACATGCTAAATGACATGCAATGTTTCATCTCCTTCTGCATTGCCTGTGCACAAGCCAAGGTCCCTCAAGCCTTGCTGGCCGGTAAGCTCACGTCTTTGCCCATGCTACAATGGCCTTGGTCCTACCTGGGCATGGATTTCATCCCAGACCTCCCAGAGTCCAACGGGAACACAGTCATCCTGTATACTGTATCTTGTTAAAATTCAAATGGCCTGCCCGTGCGCTGTCACTATGTAATGAGCAAATCTATGTTATCTACACAGCCTCTGTGTATACAAAGGTACTCCTATCTTTGGAAAGCTAAGATTCTTGTGATTCGATTGATAGAAACCGTTTTGAGATACAATCATAACAGCAGCTGCAATCAATGTCTCTGGCAGACCACCGATATACAAACAAACACTTACGAAATGGAGGCAACTCACCTTATATAAAGCCTCATAGTAATCCACTGATCAATAAAATCCTGACCAAAACAATTTTGTTACACTGGTAAAGGTCTGACCAATCCAATTATATGAAATATTTAGTCCATCTTTCAAAATAGACCAAAACCATGCATGTACTCCAAATGGCTCAAGAACAGCTTTAATTTTACTTTGGGTATGCCTTGGCTAAGCATTTTAGGCTAATTTTACTAGCACTTTACAATATGAGAATATACAGAAAAATGCTCTAGCAAGATGCTTACAGGTTTGATTATATTTAAAGATATCCCCTGTATCACAGCACACAAGAACTAGAAAATTACAGCCAAAAGCAGCACAGTGTGGCATTCTTTTCCTGTTGTGGGGCTAGTGGTAATTATTTTGAGTGCTCAAGTGCAACTATTTTACATCATCGTCTCACTGCATTATGCATGTCACGTAATGGCAGCCTCCGTAGGTTAAAATTTGTATTAAACATTAAGGAATTTTAAAGTAATTAACATGTTTCATGTGTTTCTAACAACGTTTTTTAGTAGGAGAGAGCAATTATTGCGTGTTAAGGTTTACAGGTCTTCATAGTCATGGTTCCTTTGAAAATTGGGATAAATAGAAACCACATCATTTGCTGTTCCCCATCATGTTCCCCATGTCTCAATAGGGTTTTCCCTATTTAAATGATAACACAGGCAGAAGCCCAGTGGGGTGGTGGATGTGATTTAAGAAAACTGAGAGAATGGTCCAACGTGCAGTAAAAATTAAGTTCAGTACACCTTAGATCTGTGAATTTCCACACAGTGGGCCACTCATAGTGGGAGAATTTACTTCAGGCTCAGGAGAGCCACCAATGACTCTCTAATAGACACTCCCAACTAAGACAGTTTGCACTGGCAGATAAAGTCTTAAGTTTCGTTCTCACCTCTAGCTCAAAATTATTTGCAAGCAACAAGGAGAGTGGAAGAAGTCAACTATGAGGTTTTGCACAGAGACTGGGGGAACTCAACAGGTACAGTGGTACTTGAAAGTTTGTGAACGCTTCAGAATTTTCTACATTTCTGCATAAATATGACCTACCATTACATATCCTTGAGTAGCAAAAGCATGTGAACCTTTGCTTTCAGCATCTGGTTTGACCCCCTTCTGCAGCAATAACTGCAAAAAATGTTTTTGGGTTTCCTAATATTAACTGCTTGCTTCAGGTCCTTCCACAACATTTCTATTGCATTAAGGTCAGGACATTGGCTTGGTAATTCCAAAACATTAACTTTATTCTTCTTTAACCATTTTTGGTAGAATGACTTGTGTGCTTAGGGTAATTGACTTGCTGTATGATCCATTTTCTCTTGAGATTCAGTTCATGGACAGATGTCCTGACATTTTCCTTCAGGGTTTGCTGATATAATTCAGAATTCATTAATCCATCAATGATGGCAAGCTGTCCCAGCCCAGATGGGACAGGCCCAAACCATGATACTACCATCCCATCTTACACAGATGGGATAAGGTTCTTATGCTGGAATGTAGTGTTTTCCTTTCTCCAAACATAACACTTTTCTTTTAAAACAAAAAGTTCTAATTTGGTCTCATCTATCCAAAAAACATTTTTCAATAGCCTCCTAGCTTGTCTACATGATCTTTGAACTACAGCCAGGCAGCAATGTTCTTTTTGGAGAGTTGTGGCTTTCTCCTTCCATTGTTGTTGTTGAACAGAGGTCCTAGCTCAATGATGGTCGGATCAAAATGGCATAATAAGCAAAAGTAGTTTTTTTTTTTTAAAAAAAGAGGAACTAGAAAAAAGGGTGACCTTAAAAGTAATATATGTATATGTGTGTGTGTATATATGTGTGTGTGTATATATATAAAGACTTAAATGGGTGTGGAAATCACCCAGAAATCAAGTGTATTGGTATTTAGGCAACCTAGGGGTGTTTCCATTGTTTGAAAGGGAGCCCCGTAACTGTTTTTTTTTTTTTTTTTTTAGATCACTTTGGGACGTCTCACTGTGTGGATCTTGCCTGGTGGACAATAAATTGGACCCTTTCTTTTCTCACTCATGGTTCTTTGTGTTTTTCTTCATCCACAAGCTGATCTAATGTAAGTATTTGACTTTGAAACTTATTAGTGTTTAACATTTGGAAAAAAAAAAAAACATTGTACAGTGTTCTCCTGGTGGTGGACTCACATTAACATTAGCCAGTGTGAGCGAGGCCTTTAGTTGCTTAGAAGCTATTGTGTGTTCCTTTGTGACCTCGTGGACTATTACATATTTTGCTCTTGGTTGACCACTGCTGATGAGGGTAACAATAGTCTTGGATAAATACTGGATCATTTTCCTCAATAAATAAGTGACCAATAAATATGTGACTTTGTCACAGCTCTAGATAAGATGTCAGCAGCCTTCAAGTACCTTCAATACTTCTGTCCTAAGCTGTCTGAGGCAAGGCCAAAGCCAGTGTGTCGTATCACAGCAAACCAGGGACTCCATTTCCCAGAATGCACCACCAACTGCAAACATGGCCGAAGAGAACTACACTACACCTTTTAAGTTCTAATCAGAGACACCTGTTCCCAATTACACTCACAATCACACCACACATAAAAGAGATCGTTTGAATACAATGTCTTTGTGAAGTATATGCTCAGTTGCTAGGGTCTCTGTCGTTACAAAGTTTTCCAAGTGTTGATATTCTGGTTTTGACTTTGTTTACTCCATTGACCTCGATTCTTTGCCTTGCCTGTTTTTACATGTTTGCCTGATCATATGACCCTTGTTTGTTGAATGTTGTGGATTATCATAAATAATAAATAGAGAGGACACAATAGGTAACTAATCATTAAGTAAAGAGCGAGTGAAATTTGCCCTGGCACACACACTCACCTTGTTGCTCCTCTGCACGCTCAGATCTGCCCTCAGCCTCATCACTGATCTTGCTGGTGATAGGGCTGGACACATAGAGTTTGTTGATATCCAGTGTGGTCTTGCTGAAAGGTGTAATGGCTGAGTACATGCTGGCATATCCATTGGAGGAACAAGTAAGTGCAGCAAGGTCCAGTGCCTTGCCACCTGTGATGATGGGAATGTTGAGTGAGAGCTTGCGGCGCCTGTTTGGAGAAGAAGTCTTGCCAAGGGCCAGTGGAGGAGGTGAGGAGAACTTACGGCTGGCACGGGGTGACTTGGGTGGTTCACCATATATCAGCTTAGTATTCTGGCTGCTGGCGAAGAACAGCTCTAAAGAGCTGTACAATGAGAGAGAGAGAGAGGGGGAGAGAGAGAGATCGGGTGGCTGATATAAAAATTCTCAGTAAACATTTATGAAAATTTTTATGAAAAGTGCCAAACATACAGAAAACACACAAAGTTGTAGTGGGGGGCTGTTCAGCTGTTCAAATTGAAACAACTTTATATTACACATAAGTCATTATGGAACTTAGATGCCTGACAAATTAAAGGAAGGAACACCAAAAAGTGGTCAATATGATTTTGGGCCACCACAAGCTGTCCAAACAGCTCCAGTGTTCTTCAGCATAGAATCTTTAAGTCTCTGAAAATATACTGGAGGGATGCAACACCAAAAGATATTCCCTATACTGTTTTTTGGATGATGGTGGTCCCCATTTTCTCTTACAGTTGGTTATCTGCCAATTCCCACTCATTAGCTAGCTCTCCTATCTCCCACACAACACCTACCAACCAGGGAGGGTTAGGCCAAACACATTCTTCCTTGTGTTATGCCCCAGTCTACAGTTAGGGACAATAAGAGAACAAATTATGATTGGGGAAAAAAAGGTGAATGGAAAATGTACAGTGGCAAGAATATTTTGGTACAGGAATTGTAAAGTATGTGTGTGTGTGTGTGTGTGTATATTTTATATATATATAATATAAATGCAATGTGGATAATTACAGTCACCAGAAATCAGGTTCCCTGGTTGAGTAGTGGAATTGGAATGTACTGTATATACAAAATGTTTGCAAAATCTAACAAAAAAAAAACACAAATGACTATATACAGAACAGACATGAAAGATAAAGGGCACAGACTTATCTGAAAGTTCACACCAAAGCAAATGGGTCATACACCAAAAGTCAACCACAACAAGGAAATCACACAAGCAAATCATAGCAAATGAACACTAGGCTGTCAGTGTTCTGTCCAGTGGTGCCCTTATACTGGCGCATCAATGATGTAAGCACACCTGCAGGCAGTGGGGGGTGACATAGCTGGAACACGGAAGTAACACGGCAGCACCTGGACAGAGGACAAAACACGGAACACAGGCACACACACAGAAAAGGGGCTGAGCATAACACCCTGACCCACAAATGTGAAGCTTGTGCATGGGCTTCACCACTCTAATCTCCATACCCCAAGTAACTCCTCTAAAGGGCATCAGCCATGATGTATTCTGGACCCTTTTTGTGTACAATAGATAAATTGAAATCTTGTACAATGAGGGACCAATGCATAAACTGCTGGTTAGCATTACACATCTAGCATTAACACACTAAGGGGCTGTTGTCTGTAAAAATGGTAATGGGCAAAAGACTCCTACCCAGGTAGACTTCAAATTGCTGTAGTGCTAAATGTAAAGCAAGTGCCTCTTTCTGAACTGTGCTGTAATTAAGTTGGTGCCCCCCAAATTTTATAGACAAATAACTAATGGGATGATCAATCCCCTGACCATCCCTCTGAAGGAGAACGGAACCTGCCTTGTTCTGCTCCTATCCACCTCTAATTCAAAAGGCTTATCAGGTGACCAAAGTCAGGTGTGGCAAGAGCTGGGAAGCTGCATAACAATACTTTTATGGATTCAAAGTCTGACTGGCATTCAGGTGACCAAACAAGGGACATGCTCTGATGTAAAAGATTAGTAGAGCTGAGTATAAAAGAAGCAAAAGTAGAAGTCAGAGGCAAGTGGGGTAACTGGAACTTGCCAGTATTTTGTAAGCAGATACAGTTTAGTTACAAAGTTTGCAGAGCCTACACAGTCTACACATGTGTCAATACGGGGAAGGGGAAACAAGTCAGCCTTAGTGGCAACATTAACTTACCTATATAGTGGTGCTTGACAGTATGTGAAACCTTTAGAATTTTTTATATATCTGCCTAAATATGACCTAAAACATCATCAGATTTGGAAGTCCTAAAATTATATAAAGAGAACCCAATTAAACAAATGAGACAAAAAATATTATACTTGGTCATTTATTTATTGAGGAAAATGATCCAATATAGAAAATTCTAAAGGGTTCACAAACTTTTGAGCATGACGAATTGGGCTTCGGCACTAACAAACAGAGAACTGCACACTCTGGCTAGGAACAGTCAGAGCGTGTTCATTAAATAACCAGTCTCCTGTTTCATTATCACATGCTCATGGCCATTTACACAATATGGATGTTGTAAAATAGGAGAATATTCACCTACCTCACCATCATGCTCAATTAACACAATGTGAGAGGGAACATCTGAAAAAAGCAAGGGAATTCTTATAATTAAAGCTGTAATATCTCGCTAATTGTTGAGGGCAAAAGCTTTTCATGTAACTGGCTTAGCTATTCAGAATTTGTGAGGTGTGTGCAAAGAAGACAATTTCTTCCTAAATGAAGACCATCAAAATCAGGTGAGTTATTGGAAGCCAGAACATTAGAACACCTGCAGACAAAACAGCCGAGGGAGACGCTGACTCAGGGAGGGGTGCAAGTATGGTGGTACTTCTAAAGATTAATGTGACAAGTTTATGTTTTTGATCCGGAGTGTTAAAGATTTAATTAGTAGGACAGAGTTTTTCCTTAATCTCATAAGGACCAGTGAACCTGCCTTGGAGTGAGTACCCCACCACCACAATAATGCTAGAACCTAGTCTCCAACAGAAAATTAACACTCCACAGCCTTCCGATCATAGTGTCTTTTCATCCCTTCCTGTGATGAAAACGTCCAAAGCTTGTTTGGTTGTGCTGTGTGCAAGACTCAAATGCTCCCTGAGCAAACTGACATAATCTAACAGACAGTGGAGCAGGCAATAACCACTGCTCCTGCAATGCTTTTAATGGCAAAAAAAATGGAGTGTCCAAAGACATGCTCAGAAGGACTAAAATAAGTGCATTACTGTACAGCACCGCAAAGTGAAACAAACTGCACTGCCTCATCCCAATATTTTCCTAGCTCCAAGCAGTATGTCCTAATGGTGTACAGCTGCATCTCAAAAAATTTTAATAACATGTAAAAGTATTTTTTTTCTGTAATTTAATTCAAAAAGTCAAACTTTCATATACTCTAGATTCATTACACATAAACAGAAATATTTCAAGCCTTTTTTTGTTTTAATCTTGATGATTACAGCTTTCAGCTCATGGAAATAAAAAATCCAGTATCTCAAATATTAGAATAAAGAATATATAATACAGAAATGTTAGCCTTCTGAAAAGTATGTTAATTTATGCACTCAATACTTGGACAGGGCACCTTTTGCACTAATTACTGCATCAATGCAGTGTGGCATGGAGGCAGTCAGCCTGTCGCACTGCTGAGGTTTTATGGAAGCCCAGATTGCTTTGATAGTGGCCTTCATCTCATCTGTACTGTTGGCTCTGGTGTCTCTCATAGATTCTCTATGGGGTTCAGGTTAGGCAATTTGGCTGGCCAATCAAGCACAGTAATACCATGGTGAGCAAACCAGTTACTAGTAGTTTTGGCACTGTGGGCAGGTGCCAAGTACTGCTGGAAAAGGAAATCAGCATCTCCATAAAGCTTGTCAGCAGGTGGAAGCATGAAGTGGTAAATGGTAATGGTAAATGGTAAGTGCTCTAAAATCTCCTGGTAGATTTCTACATTGACTCTCGACTTGAGAAAACACAGTGGACGAACACCAGCAGATGACATTGGACCCCAAATCATGACTGACTGTGGAAACTTCACACTGAACTTCAAGCAGCTTGGATTCTGTGCCTCTCCACTCTTCCTCCAGACTCTGGGACCTTGATTTCCAAATGAAATGCAAAATTTACTTCCATCTTCCCCATGATTGTGGTTGTGTGTACTGAACCAGGCTGAGAGATTAAAGGCTCAGGAAACCTTTGCAGGTGTTTTAAGTTAATTAGCTGATTAAAGTTCTTATCAGATCAACATTTCTGTATTATAAGTTCTTTATTCTACAATTTTGAGATTCTGGATTTTTGATTTCCATGAGCTGTAAGCCATAATCATCAAGATTAAAACAAAAAAAGGCTTGAAATATTTCACGTTATGTATAATGAATCTAGAATATATGAAAGTTCCACTTTTTGAATTAAATTACAGAAAAAAAAAAAACTTTTCTACGATATTCAAATTTTTTGAGATGCACCTGTACACATTGTTTATAAAATTACAAAATGTGCACAAAAATTATATAAATTATATACAGAACAGAGACAAAAAATAAAGGGATCAGACTAATCTCAAAGGTCACATTCAAGCAAAAGGGTCATACAACAAAAGACAATTACAAAGAGGAAATCACACAAGCAAATCATAGCAAATGTGCACTAGACTGCTGGCGTTCTGCCTACTGGTGCCCTTATACTGTCACAACGATGGCGTAAGCACACCAGCAGATGGTGGGGGTGACTTAGCCGGAACCCAGAAGTAAGACAGCAGCACCTGGACAGAGAACAAAACACGGAACACAGACACAAACATACACACACACACACACACACACACACACACACACACACACACACACACACACACACACAAAGAGAAAAGGGGCGGAGCATAACACTTGGAAACATGTGAAGAGAGCTACTGTATCTTTTTAAACCGATCACAAGCCAATGTAACAAAATCTGTGGGAATCTGCCCTCTTCCACATACATGAACTCACAGAGGCCCACCATTATTTAATGTGGCTCTGACTGACAGAGGAAAGAGTAGTGGCATACCTCCCACCCAGAGAACAATTTTGCTGTTTAGGACTCCCGGCCACTGATGGCTATGGCATAGTTGGGATTTACAATTTGCTGGTGATATGGTCAACATGTTTCTGTTCTCTAGCCCCAATTTATGTAATTTTCATCAGACCTTTCATCAGTGAACCCTTGTGCACTGTGGATGAGGACAGGGTCATCCTGGGACCCTGTCCTCATCCATTGGGATAGACAAGTTTCAGCATAATATAAAGAAGATTAGTCAGTGATAAATTTGGATGGATTTGTAGTGACTCTTTCAACTGGGGAGAAGTTGACCCAAACCATGGCAACAAAATGCCCTCACAGCATAACAGAACCGCCCACTGTTCCTTTAATTTGTCACATCTCTACGTTGCCATAAAAAGAGCATTTGCAGAAATACTGAGTTTGATTTTCTTGGAAAGCAGTGACAAAGGCAAATCATATGGTTTGCAGAAGATTGCATACTTCACTGAAAAAATACAGTATGAATATATAATAATTATTTTACTAAAGTAGCACTCAAAGATGTGATCACAGTGTTTTATTATCTTATTCTTTGTATGTGCTACTCTAACTAATTTTACTCTAACAATTTAGCATGCTGATTTATCACTCATTTGCAGGGAGTTTCCTACCTATTTTGCTGTTTAAGTTATGCCGTTTTTTTCTTTTTCATCAATAACAAAAAAATATTGTCATATTTTTCACTCTCCCCTTCTAGCACATTTTCATTTTCTCAAAGAATGCTTTTGTGTTTTTTTTTTTTTTTTGGTCTAAAGTAGAGGCCATCCATATCCGATCTGCCTAAAATAATCTCAACAAAGCTTTGACTAAAATACTTTTAACATGACATTCAACTTGTTCGGCGTGTTGAGCGAAGGATGTGTAGTTATTCTTCCTCCATTGTTAGTAGTAGCTTTATTTGTGATACGTATATATTAGTTAGCACTTTGATGGAGAAGATTGCAGCATTAGAGGTGCACATTCAGACACTAGAGAAGGTTAGCAAGAGCGAGAGCATCATTGTTTTCGGAAGGAGAAAGTCTGGATGCCTTTGGTTAAGATCGCAAACCCCCAACTCTGGCAGTAGAGCCCTCACAGTGGTGCAAATAGTGATGATTAGAGCTTAGAGCAGGTTATGGTCGCAGCTGGATGTCCAAGTGGTGCACTGAAAACAATGTGGGCTTTATTGATAATTGGAGTAGTTTTGAGGGCAAGAGTAGACTGTTAGGGTGGGATGGTCAGGAAGGTGCTGCTCTCATTTCTTGCACCATGGCTCATAATCTCAGAACAGGCCTAGTTAATTGATGACAACCCAAGCCAAGCCAATGCCAACTAACCATCTGCTAGTGTCACGATCTCGCTGGCAGATGGTGCTGTGGCGACAACATGCACGCGCGGCTTCAGAGCGCGCATGTGCACGTGCTTGAAGTGCGCATGGACGCTAAACTGTGTCAAGTGTTGCCAGCTGTCAGCAATTAAGAGAATGCTGACTGGTTATTTAAACCCCTCCTGTTGAGAAGAAGAAGACGGAATGTATAATGGGGCCAGGTTGTGATGTTGCCATGCTCTGTCTGTTTTCCTGTACCTTAGCTTATGCTTTGTTAAGAGTGTTTATGCCATGCCAGAGTTAAGAGTGTTTATGCTATGCCTAGTTGACAGTGTTTATGCCTTGCCATAGTTAAGAGTGTTTCTTTCTTTGTTTAATGAGTATTCATGCCCAAGTTAAAAGAGTGTTCTTGTTCTAGTTAAATGATGTGTTCATGCTCTAGTGAAATGATGTGTTCATGCCATAGTTAGATGAGTGTTTCCTGCCATAGTTAGAGGAGTGTTTCATGCCCGAGTTAATTGAGTGTTTCATGTCAAGGTCTGGTTCTAAGTTTGCTGCTCCCCGCCTCATTTCTAGTTAAAGGAGAAATGTTTAAGTTAGTTAAACGTGGTAGAATTCCCACACCCTGTTTAAGTTTCCTGTTCTTTGCTTGAGTTCGAGTTTTCTGTTTAGACCTTGTTTCCTGCCTCCTCGTGTGTTGACTTAAGTGGCAAATAAAGACCGTACTCCTGCGCTTACTTCCTGTCTTGAGTCCTGTGTCGTAACAGAATGCCACGCCAAACCATGGAAGTAGCAGGAGGTCACCATATTGGGAGGCATTCGGACTACTGGCCGCATTTCCAGTCCATGCAGTTCCCACAGAGGTTCGCTGCCGGACTCCCACCGGTGACAGCGGGATTGGGGAGCTACCCGCTGGAATTCCTCTGCAGTTGCCAGGTTTATTTCTGCAGCCTGGCATATCCCAAGCCTACCAAGAGCCAGTGGATCGGGTTCTTGGTGTCCCGGTTTTGCGAACCGGAGTACGGTCCAAACCATGGAAGTAGCAGGAGGTCACCATATTGGGAGGCATTCGGACTACTGGCCGCATTTCCAGTCCATGCAGTTCCCACAGAGGTTCGCTGCCGGACTCCCACCGGTGACAGCGGGATTGGGGAGCTACCCGCTGGAATTCCTCTGCAGTTGCCAGGTTTATTTCTGCAGCCTGGCATATCCCAAGCCTACCAAGAGCCAGTGGATCGGGTTCTTGGTGTCCCGGTTTTGCGAACCGGCCAGGGACTGGGCGGAGGAACTGATGAGTGCTGGGTCCCCCGCTCTCCAGGATGTCACCCAGTTCGCGGAACTGTTTGTCGAAGAGTTCTACCGGCCTGGACATCTTCGTGGTCTGGATCTGCTGGGGTGGCGGGTCGATGGAAAGCCCCAGCCTGACCCGCCCTTCCACCTTTTCTACAAGTGGGTGGACATGCTAGACTCCGCAGCTCCCAAGTGGGTGAACATGCCTGAATCCGCAGCTTCGCATCAGGTTCCAGTCGATGTGGTGGAGAGGACACCGAGATGCATGTCTGAGGGCTGCGGGAGGGAGACTCAGTTACAATGCCCCACCTGCAAGCAACTGGGTCTCCAAGAAGCATTCTACTGTTTGAAGGAATGCATCAAGAGCAGCTGACGAGAGCATAAATGCCTACACCAGAAAGCCCGTGCGGAGCTCAAGCCCGAGGTCAACCTGACGACCTCTGGGCCCCCGTCTGAGGTTATCCTGGCGACCTCAGAGCCCCAGCTTGAGACCTACAGGGAGGTCTCAGCTCTAGAGCTCCAGCCCAAGGTCAACCTGGTGACCTCTGGGCCCCAGCTTAAGACCTGCGGGGAGGTCTCAGCTCCAGAGCTCCAGCCTGAGGTCAACTTGGCGATCTCGGAGCTCCAGCCCGAGGTCAACTTGGCGACCTCGGAGCTCCAGACAGAGACCTGCGGGGAGGTCTCTGCCACCGAGAAAGCTGCCCCGTTGTCCTGTCCTGCCGAGGAGGCTGTCCTGTCCTGCCGAGGAGGCTGTCCTGTCCCGCCGAGGAGGCTGTCCTGTCCCGCAGAGGAGGCTGTCCCACTGTCCGGCACCACCAAGGAGGCTGTCCCGCTGTCTGGCCCCACATAGGACGTCCCTCCGAGCTCCAGCCACGGAGAGCTCATCCCTTCGAGCTCCGGCCCCGCAGAGGACTTTGCCCGGTGTTCCAGTCCCGCTGAGGATGTCGCCCAGCGTTCCAGTCCCGCTGAGGACGTTGCCCAGCATTCCAGTCAGCTGAGGAAGGCGCCTCAAGCTTCAGTCCGACTGGGGGTGGTGCACCGCCTGTCTGCTGCCCGGCGGAGGCGCCCTGTTTTCCGATGCATCAAGAGACAGATTACACAGGGGCCCAGGACCCCCATTGGAGGGGGGGTTCTGTCATGATCTTGCCGGCAGATGGCGCTGTGGTGACAACGTGCACGAGCGGCTTCAGAGCGCGCATGTGCACATGCTTGAAATGCGCATGGACGCTAAAACTGTCAAGTGCTGCCAGCTGTCGGCAATTAAGAGAATGCTGACTGGTTATTTAAACCCCTCGTGTTGCTGCGCACATCATGCGGCATTAAAGCAAAGTAGAGAAAGGACGAACAGAGAAGAAGACAGAATGTATAAAATGTTGCCAGGTTGTGATGTTCCCATGCTCTGTCTGTTTTCCTGTTCCTTAGCTTATGCCTAGTTGAGAGTGGTTATGCCATGCGTAGTTGAGAGTGGTTATGCCATGCCTAGTTGAGAGTGGTTATGCCATGCCATAGTAAAGTGTTTTTTGCAATACCTTGTTAAGGGTGTTTATGCCTTGCCATAGTCGAGTGTTTCTGTCTTTTGCTTAATGAGTATTCATGCCTAAGTTAAAGGAGTGTTCATGCTCTAGTGAAATGATGTGTTCATGCCATAGTTAGAGGAGTGTTTCCTGCCAGAGTTAATTGAGTGTTTCATGTCAAGGTCTGGTTCTAAGTTTGGTGCTTCCCGCGTCATTTCTAGTTAAAGGAGAAATGTTTAAGTTAGTTAAATGTGGTAGAGTTCCCACACCCTGTTTAAGTTTCCTGTTCCTTGCTTGAGTTCGAGTTTTCTGTTTACACCTTGTTTCCCACCTCCTCATGTGTTGACTTAAGTGGCAAATAAAGACTGTACTCCTGCGCTTACTTCCTGTCTTGAGTCCTGTGTCGTAACAGCTAGACTTTGTCTATTCCCCAAGTTAAACAATAATGTGGAAATACTCATTTGTTTAGTAACATATTTAGCATAAAATTAGATCATACCGAATGCACAGCCAGCACCTTTGATCTGAAGCTTGGATTGTTCTGTATTAGATCTCTTACATCTAAATGGTATATTGTACTATCAGGATTTTAATATACTGTTTATTAATAGAAGTTAATAAAAAATAATCCTAGATTCTTATTTACTATTAACATTTCCTAGCTATGACTATGAATTTTTTTTTCTAGAAATTCTAGAAAGAAAAATGTAATTTCACTGTAAAGCCTGAAATCAAAGGAATTTCTTTAAAAATTGAATTAGATACTGGTGCAGCAGTCTTTTTTATATCATATGAGACATATCGTGCAATGTTTAACCACTTACCTCTCCATTCCACTGACATTGTACTGGAAACCTATACAGGGGAGGTTTTGTGTCCACAAGTAGTCATAAACGTTCAAGCGAAAATGAACAAGCAAATGACAGTATGTGTTTGTATGTGGTAAAGGGACCCACCATTGTTGGGAAAAGAGTGGTTGCACAAAATCCAGCTGAATTGGAAAGAAATTAAGTATATAAAACAACCAACACTGGAATCTGTGTTGAAGAAACCTGCTGAAGTTTTTTTCCTAATTAAGAATTAGGAGTGATGACAGGCACTGAAGCGATACCTGAGCATAAACTAAAATTCTTTTATTCAAGAGCTGTCCGTTGCACTTCGGCAAAAAGTTGATGATGAATTAAAACAGAGAGTGGGGTATTGTCACCAGTCCAATATTCTGAATGGGCTACTCAAATTGTTCCGGTGATAAAGAAAAATGGTGCAGTGCGAATCTGTGGAGATTTTAAACTGACATTTTAAACTGTATTATGCATTGAACGCTATCCGATACCACTTATCGAAGATCTTTTTTGCAACATTGTCTGGAGGATAACGTTTTAGCAAACTGGATTTGTCCAATGCTTATTTGCAAATGAAAGTGGATGAAACATCACAAAACTACTCACCATAAACATACAAAAGGGATTATTTTCTTACAATCACCTTCCATTTGGAATAGCTTCAGCTCCAGCTATTTTTCAGAGAGCAATGGACCAAGTGCTGCAAGGACTACCTAATGTATACTGTTACCTTGATGGTATCCCAGTGACCGCAGAACTGATGTTAAACATCTGGAACATCTAGATGCAGTCTTTGGACAATTGAAAGAGTTTGGATTACGAGTTGAGAAGGAAAAATGTTACTTCTTTAAAAAGTTTCTAGAGTATCTGGGATACATCATTGATTCCACTGGGCTGCACAAATCACCAGAGAACATGAAAACCATTAGGCCCTGACTATTACTATCCTCACTCAAATCAAAGATCATTCCTTGGTTTGATTAATTATTATGGACGATTTATACCTAATCTGTCGTCTGTTTTGAATCCATTGAATGACTTGTTGGGGAAGGGAAAACCATGGTTGTGGTTAGCAGAATGTGAAGTAGTCTTTAGGAAGGCAAAAGAAGAACTGGTGTCTTATAAAGTATTGATCCACTATGACCCATGACACCGTATTCAGTTGACATGTGATGCATCACCCTATGGAGTGAATGCTGTTATTTCACATGTTCTAACCACTGGGGAAGAAAGGCCCATAGCTTTTGCCTCACAAACAAGGCTGAAAAGAATTATGCCCAAATAGAACGTGAAGCATTAGTGATTGCGTTCAGAGTAAGGAAATTTCACCAGTATTTGTATGGACAGAAATTTATACTCCTCCCTGATCATCATCCTTTAACCACCATTTTTGGTTCTCAAAATGCAATTTCATTCATGGCTGCTCCAAGAATGCAAGGATGGACTTCTTTCTGCACACAATTATGTGGTACAGTACAGAAAAGCTTTGCGCCATGCCAAAGCGGATGGTCTTTCAAGACTTCCTTTGCCTGTGCAACCTAAAGAAAAGGTAGACACCGTTGATGTGTTTTACCTAAAGCAATTTGAGCCACAGCCTGCAAGCGCTGCTAATGATCATCGAGAGATAAAGGTTGATCCTACCTTATCCGTAATATTTGACTTGGTCATGAGAGGAAACCGCACATCAGATCTAAATCAAAATCATGAGTTTGCACCTTTTCTGACTAAGTTAAAATAACTAACGGTGCAGCAAGGGTGCTTAATGTGGGGTATGCGGGTGATTATTCCCCATAAGCTGCAGTCAAGAGTGCTACAAGAATTGCACACTGGTGATCCTGGTGTGGTGCAAATTAAGGCTATTGCACACAGTTATGTATGGTGGCCCAGTCTGGATATTGATATTGAGCAACAAGCAAAGCATTGTCAATCTTGTCAACTGCTTCAAGGAACACATCCATGGATCTGGCCAAGCCAGCCATCCAACAAAGTCATATCGATTTTGCAGGATATAAAGATCATACATATGAAGATCCTATGTATCTTGTAGTGATCAATGCACATTCCAAGTGGCCTGAAGTGCAGATAATAGAATCCACCAACCATCAACAAAACTGAGCTAAGCTGAGAGATTTGTGCAGTCTTTAAAACATACACATAACTGTTCTAAAGGAAATGGTATTATCCAGGAAAGAACAAAAATATTCCTACTCACTTATCGTAACACCTCTCATTTTACAACAAAATAGTCTCCATCTATGCTCTTCATGGGTTGTCAGTTGAGATGCTCTAAAACCTGATGTAGCATCTGTGGTAAAATACAACCAGAGTCTTCAAATACAGTAAAGAAATATATGATCCAATCACAGGCAGTCTGAAGTGGGAGATTCTGTATTGGCTTGGGTCATGATTTTCGAGGGGTGAAGGATATACACCAGGAGTGGTGGCTTCCAAAACAGTACCGGTCTCTTATACAGTAGACATTGGAAACACTGGTCACTGGAAAAGGCATGCTGACCAACTGACATCACATCAAAGACCAGTTGATTCTCAAAAGTCAAGTGAATCTGAAAGTGTTGTTCAGACTACATCGGATGTTACTGATGTTATTCCATCTTCATCAGGACAGCAATCTCTGGTTACTCCAGACATTGCATAAGTTACCAGCCATTTCCCCTTAGTGAAAGGGGGAATACATTATCCTTCTAGAGTGATTAAACCACCTGATTATATGATGCTGTCAGATTGCAAGAGATTACATCTTATGCTTAAAAGCAACTTTATTTACTTATAGTTAGCCTGTTTCATTATGGGGCAGAATAATTCCCTGAACTAGCTCGAGGATAGGTGTAGGCTACCCCTTTACTCTAGTTGTAGATTTTGTTGTTACTGAAAAATAAATTTAAATGTATGTTGTTAAAATTGATTTTATATATGTTATTATGGTGTTTATCATAATAAGGGTGGGGGAAATGTTATATATGGATCTATTGTCGGAGTATGTCTATAGGGGGCATTGTTGAGTATGTATGTATGTATACATAAACATATTTATGTCGATGACATGTTAATAAAAGCTAAGTAAGTATTGAAGAAGACACCTTCTTTGGTGTGTGTATGACTGACCTATACCACATTTGTAATATGTTATGAGTGGCAGACATAACACCAATAACAAAATTGAAAATATTAGGCAAAAAAGGAAAAAAAGACTATAAATTAAAGCCACACAATTTGATAAGTAACCATGTAGATGAAAATATAACCACATCAGATCAGTGAATAGAATGCTTTACTCACCACAAGTGACCAAACTAATTTCATCATCAAAATCATCAACTTGTATACTAGATCCCTTAACAACTATTTCTTCAAACAGATTCTACCAGAAACAATCAAACCTGTATTACAAATAATAGCTTATTTGCACTGGCTATGTACCCAAGTCCTTTAAAGTAGCAGTGCAGCACAGAAGTAATGCTCATACCTACAGTACATAGGAAGTACATGGTCCAGCTATGAGCAAGAGTCATTCCCTGTTTTTCCCTTCCCCGTGTTTCTAGTGTTTTTATCCCCCCATATTTCTTATTGGGGGACTAGCGCTCCACTTCTCAAGCTTTCGGCTTGAATCTTTGGACTCACCTGCTCCTCATCAGCTCGCCAATCAACAGTGTATATAAACCCAAGTTCTTCAGCTACTCATTGCCAGATTGTTCTGGTTTCCAGTGCGGTACACTTCCGGCCATCCTCACAATTTATCCCACATTTTTATTTAGTGTTTTCCTGATTATTCATCGTGTTATCCTGATCTCCCTCTACCAAGGCCCCCATAGTGTTGCAAAGTACTCTGTGGAGTCCCATAGCCTGGCTGCCGAGTCTGGGTGTAATGAGGAGGCGCTCCAGGGTGTGTTGTAGAGTGGCCTCAACTAACAAGTGAAGGACAAATTAACCCTGAAGGATGAGTCAGACTTTATCGACACACTCATCTCCCTTGCCATCAGGTTGGATAACCACATGGAACATGGAATGGCACAGGGAGAGAGCCAGAGCTCAGTCCGGCCCCTGAGTTCCTATCCACTCTCCTTTGCCCAGAGAAGAACCCATGCAGCTGGGCCAGGCCTGGCTCACCCCTGCCAAGCATGACTGAAGATTCAAGGCAGGCAAATGTATCTACTGTGGGGAATGGGCCCACTTTTGGCAACCTGTCCTCTCTTGCAAAAAGGAGGGGCTCAGCAGTAAAGAAGCAGCTACTGGGGAGCCAGATATCCAGTTCATATGTCCCTGTGCTCCGCTTCCAAGTTCAAGCCACCCTGTGTCTCAATCAGCTCACTGGTTGCCTGGCCGCTGGCCCCTCAAGCGGGGTTCCTGGTCAAACAACTGGATTCCCCCATCACAGTTAATGCCTTAGATGGTAGATTTCTGGCCTGCATTACCAATCACACAGCCCCACTGCTCCTTGTTCTCTCTGGCAATCACTGGGAGCAGATCCAAATTAAACTAATTTTCTCCCCATGTACTCTCCTGGCCACAGAAGCATAATTCCCATATAGATAGGTCAGCTGAGAAAATCAGCAATTGGAGCTCCTTCTGCCATTCCTCCTGCCTGCTATTAGCCCTTCCTCCCACTGAGAGCCCTGATTCCCCATCAGCCTTATCCCCACCCAATCTCTCGGCCCTGTCTGTGGAGTACCGTAATCTGGGAGAGGCCTTCAGCAAGGACCGAGGTTTCTCCTTACTGCCTCATCAGCCTTTTGATTGTGCTATCGACTTGTTAACTGAGGCCACCCTATCATCTGGCCCCCTGTACAACATATCCTGCCCTAAGAAGGAGGCCATGGAGAAATACATCAATGACTCCCTCACTGCCAGGATCATCCAATCATTCTCTTCTCCCCTTGGTGCTGGGTTTCTTTTTCGGTGGCCAAAAAGGATAAATCCCTTTGTCCCTGCATTGACTACTGGGGTCTGAACAGTATCACCATTTAAAACAAGTACCCCTGCCCCTCCTTAATTCGGCATTTGAACTCTTGCATGGGGCCACCAGTTTCACTAAATTGGACCTGTGGCGCGTGTATCATCTGGTTAGGATCAGAGAGGGGGGCCAATGGAAGACTGTGTTCAACACCCCCCTGGGTCACTTCAAATACTTGGTCATGCCGTTTGGCCTTACCAATGCCCCAGCATTTTTCCTAGTGCTTCCTGAAACACTTCATCTTTGTGTACCTTGATCACATCCTGATTTTCTCCAGAACTCCCACAGAGCATATTTGCCACGTCCATTAAGTCATACAGTGACTCCTAGAGAACCACCTGTTTGCTAAAGTGGAGAAATGTGTTTTGTGTCCCCACAGTCACCTTCCTGGGGTATGTCATTGAAAGCGGATGGATCAAGGCTGACCAGGAGAAGAGTGTTCCAGGCCCACCACCCTGAAGCAGCTCCAGTGTTTCCTAGGGGTCGCCAACTTTTACCACCACTTTTTCAGGGACTAGAGCCTGGTAGCAGCACCCCTCACCAGGCTCACCTCCATCTGCACTTCCTTTGTATGGACCCCTGAGACAGAGGTCACCTTCACCACACTCAAGTGGCTGTTCACCTCTGCCCCATGCTCATCCAACCTGATCCTGCTTGGCAATTCATTGTGGAGGTGGATGTCTCCAATTCAGGTGTGGGTGTGGTGCTCTCCCAGTGTTTGGCTCCAGACCAGAAACTTCACCCATGTGCCATCTTTTCTCGATGCCTCTCCCTGAGGAAAGCAACTATGATGTGGGGAATCATGAGTTGTTTATATGTGGCTTATAACCAGACTGCCAAATGCCTCAACTCTCACCTGGCTCGCTAGGCCTTGTTCTTCAGGTGGTTCAGCTTAACTATCACCTACTGCCTCAGCTCTAAGAACGCTAAGCGCGATGCCCTCTCCAGCCAGTTCACCTCAGAAGAAGATGCCTTGGGCCCTGACACCATCCTCCCTCCAGGCCATGTGGTGGGGGCAATCACATGGGAGATTGAGTTTGTGGTTCGGAGAGCACAACGCATGCAACTAGACCCAGGTAGAGGACCCCCTGGTTGCTTGTTCGCCTGGAGGTGGCTGTTGAGAGGGGGGTACTGCCGTGGTCTGGCCAGGAGCCAGTGTATTTCCCCATATTTCCCTGTTTTTCTCTTCCCCGTGCTTCCAGTGTTTTCTCTCCCTCGTTTTTCTGTTTGAGTGTGTGTATGTGTCAGAGTGTAGCACTCCACTTCTCAGGTTTTGGGACTGAATCATTGAATGATCATCAACTTGCCAATCAACAGTGTATATAAATCTCAGTTCTTCAGCCACTCATCACCAGATTGTTCCGGCTTCCATCCTCGCGATTTATTTCATGTTGATTGGTGTTTTCCTTGTCGTGTTATCCTGTGCTCATTCTGCTTTCTTACTCCTCATGTTCCAGGTTGACTGCACACGCTTCCTGTCCACTCTCTTCCTGCTACATCCAGCCCCATATTATAGGTCCTACTACTGGCCTCTGTCTCCTTGCTTCACCTTAGTGCAACTTTTCACCTTGTCTTGCTTCAACTTAATGCAGATTTGATACCACTGATCACATTATTCTCTTCGATAGACTAGAAAGTGTAAATGGAGTTAAGGGAATGGCTCTGTCCTGGCACAGGTCTTACTTGACTGATCATTATCAGTTTGTAATTGTAAATGGTGACTTTTCTATGCCTAGTAAAGTTTGGTGTTCCACAAGGTTCTGTTTTAGTCCTACTGTTTTTTTTTCTCTATATATGCTACCTCTGGGTACAATTATTCGTAAACATGGTATTAGCTTCAACTGATATGCTGATGACATGCAATGTATGTTTCAGAAAAGCCAGATGAGATACACCAGCTTAATAATGTTGAGGGATGTGTAAAGGCAGGGAGGGATGTGTAGACACTGGGTGCTTATTAACCTCCATCTACTCAATTCTTACAAGTCAGACATACTTGTACTAGGACTACCTGCAGCTAGAAGTAAGCTTTATGATTACACAGTATCTCTGGATGGCCTTTCTGTTTCATCATCTGCAGCAAAAAAGTCCTTGGTGTGATTATTGACTCCAGTCTCTCATTTGAAGTTCATTTATATAATATGACTAGGATACCCTTCTTTTATCTTTCAGAAATATTGCTAAGATAAGAATTATAATGTCACTACATTATACAGAAAAACTACTTAATGTGTTTGTTACCTCTAAGTTGAATTATTGTAATGCCTTGATGTCTGGATTTTCCAGTAGGTGCATAAACAAGCTTCAGTGAGTCCAGAATGCAGCAGTGAAAGTCCTTACAAGTACCAGAAGATAGGACCACATCACCCCTATCTTATCCACCCAATCAAATTTTGCATTGATTATAAAAGTACTACTATTGACCTATAAAGCATTAAAGGTCTCCTTCCACAGTATCTGAGCAAACATCTGGTCTTTTACGATCCGACATGCCTGCTTCAATAAAAATGTGGAGGCTTTTTGATGACACCTCAAATAATGAAGATGAAAGCAGGGGGTAGCACTTTCTTCTGTTTTTGTACTAAATAATTTTAGATCTTCAAACAAAATACAACATAAAACAAAGGCAACCTGAGTAAACACACATTACAGTTATTATTTATTTAAAAATAAATAAATAAAAAAATTATTGAAGCAACAAAAGTTATCTAACACCTATCACCCATGTGAAAAACTAATTGTCCCCTTAAAATTAAAATCTGGTTGTGCCATCTTTAGCAGCAACCAAACTGCAACCAAACACTTCTGATAACTGGAGATCAGTCTTTCACTTACTTCTAGGACTAGGACTTACTCCTATGCTTTTTATCATTTTCATGCATAATCCAGTTGCATTTGAGTTTCAACTGGCGGACTGAAGACCGTACATTCTTTAGGATTTTCTGGTAGAGAGCAGAATTCATGTTTCCCTCAATTATTGCAAGTTGCCCAGGCCCTGAAGCAGAAAAGGGTACCCACACCATCACAGCGCCACCACCATACTTGTCCATAGATAAGATGTTCTTTTTGTGGAATTCTGTGTTTGGTTTATGCCAGACGTAATGGGACCCCTTTCTTCCAAACGGTTTGAGGAGGTGTGTTTTGACAAAATTCAGATGAGCCTTAATGTTCTTCTGGGTTAGCAGTGGTTTTTGCCTTGGCTACGCTTCCATGGATGCCATTTTTGCCCAGTGTCAATGTGATAGTGGAGTCATGAACAGTGACCTTTATTGATCTAAGAGGGGCCTGTAGTTCCTTTGATGTTGTCCTTGGCTCTTTTGTGATTTGCTGGATAAGTAGTTGCTGTGCTCTTGGAGGAATTGTGGGAAGTCGGCCACATCAGGGAAGGTTCACTACTACTGCCAAGTTTTTCCATTTGGAGAGAATGGCTCTTACTGTAGTCCTTTGGAATCCCAGAGCCTTTGAAATAGCTTTGTAACCCTTCCCAGACTTATGAATTTCAATCACATTCTTCCTCATCATTTATGAAATTTCTTTCATTTTGGCATTGTGTGTTACTGGGTAAGACCTTTTAACCAACTTCATGCTGGTCAAAAAGTTCTATTTAAATGTTGATTTGATTGAACAGGGTTTGCAGTAATCAGGCCTGGTTGCGTGTAGTCCAGCTGAACCTGATTATGTGTGCAATTTCAAAGGTTTGTGGAATTAGTAACAACAGGGTCAAATACATTTTCGCTCAGGCCCAGTTGGTATTGGATATCTTTTTTGCTTCAATAAATAACTATCATTTAAAAATTGTATCTTGAGTGTTCATGGGTTTAGAGTATTTTTGTAAACAGGGATGTTTGGATACTGTCGCCCATCTCGGTCTCCCTTTCTCTCTATATATATCTCTCTGTCTAGCTCTGTGTTGAGTCTGGTTCCTTTCAAGGTTTCTTCCTCTTGTCCTCTCAGGGAGTTTTTTCTTGACACCATCGCCTCTGACTTGCCAACGGGAGAAATTTTAATAAAAAATTTAAATCCTAATTTAAGTAACACTGCTTTGTGTCAATGTTAACTGTTAAAAGCACTATATAAATAAAATTTTATTTAATTGAATAGAATTCAGTGTCTACACTGGAATCAGTGCTGAACTACAGGCCAAGGAGTACAACACACCACCATCCCAAACATGTTCACGGTCACCAGATTACTAACTGCACACACCTGGACACGGTTACAATAATTACCATGCTCACAGTATATAAAAACTCTTAGTTTACACTCACCTTGCAAAGTATGTGCTCTGTGTTGTTGTTCAGTTGATACCAAGCAGTTGCTTACTGTTTGGAATCCTGGTTTTGATCTTGTTTCTGCTTCCTCAACTTGCTTTTGTCTATACTGTTTACTGATCACCTGAAATTGGCTGCACCTTGACTCTGTTTTTTAATCTCATTCTTGTTTTGATTGCCAAGATTATTAAAACCCTGTCAACCTGCACTTGTGTATCTGACAAACTGAATTTATGAACTGGGTCTAAATAGGGTTTTGTCATTAATGAATTCATATTTTTTTTATTATTCTATTCATCTGCATTTGACTTAAATTTCAGTCAAATTTACGATTCAAACTCACTATGGCTATTGCAGACAATTAGAATACACAGAAATGTATAGCATTTATATTACAACCCCAATTCCAAAAGAGTTGGGATGCTGTGTAAAATGAGAATAAATATAAATAAAAACAGAAAGCAATGATTTGCTAATCTCAAAAATCCATATGTTATTCACAATAGAATAAAGAAAGCATAAAATGTCTAAACTGAGGAAATGTACAATTTATGGGAAAAAAATAAGGTAATTTTGAATTTGATGGCGGCAACACATCTCAAAAAAGTTGGGACAGAGGCAACAAAAGGCTGGAAAAGTAAATGTTACTAAAAAGAAACAGCTGGAGGAACATTTTTGCAACTAATTAGGTTAATTGGCAACAGGTCATTAACATTATTGGATATGAAAAGAGTATCTTAGAGAGGCAGAGTCTTTCAGAAGTAAAAATGGGCAGAGCTCCACCACTCTGCAAAAAACTGCATCTACAATTTGTGGAACAATTTCAGAATATGTTCCTCATATGTATGTTCCTTTTACAATGTTCCTCAATGTAAAATTGCAAAGACTATAAATATCTCATCACCTACAGTACATATCATCAAAAGATTCAGAGAATCTGCAGAAATCTCTGTGCGCAAGGGACAAGGGTGAAAATCAATATTGCATGCTTGTGATCTTTGGGCCCTCAGGCGGCACACCAATAAAAACAGGCATGATTCTGTAATGGAAATCACTGCATGGGCTCAGAAACACATCCAGAACTCACTGTCTGTGAACACTGTGCCATCCACAAATGCTGGTTAAAGATCTAACATGAAAAGAAGAAGCCATATGTGAACATGATCCAGAAATGCCACCATCTTCTCTGGGCTGAAGCTCATTTAAAATAGACTGAGGCAAAATGGAAAATTGTTCTGTAGTCAGATGAATCGAAATTTGAAATTCTTTTTGGAAATCATGGATGTTGCGTCCTCTAAACTAAAGAGGACTAAAGAGGAGAGAGACCACGCGCCTTTTTATCAGCGCCCCATTCAAAAGCCTGCATCTCTGATGGTATGGGGGTGCATTAGTGCCTATAGAATGGACTGCTTGCACATCTGGAAAGGCACCATCAATGCTGAAAGGTATATACATGTTTTAGAGCAACATATGCTTCTATCCAGATTCCATGCTATCTTTACTTCTGAGAGACTCTACTGCTCTAAGATACTCTTTTTTTTATATCCAATCATGTTATTGACCTGTTGCCAATTAACCTAATTAGTTAGAATATGTTCCTCCTGCTGTATTTTTTAGTAACGCTTACTTTTCCAGCCTTTTGTTGCCCCATCCCCTTTTTTGAGACATGTTGCAAATATCAAATTCAAAATTAGCTTATTTTTTTCTTAAAATGGTACATTTGCTCAATTTAAACATTTGATATGTTTTCTATGTTCTAATTTGAATAACATATGGGTTTATGATATTTGCAAATTGCTGCACTCTGTTTTTATGTACATTTTACACAGTGTCCCAACTTTTTTGGAATTGGAGTTATATTACATCACCTTACTGAAAGAATTTGGTGTGTGGGTAGAAAGTGGCACAGTGGGTAGCATTGGCGCTTCACAGCTCCAAGGTCCTGGTTTTGATTGTGAGCTTGGTTTACTGTCTGTACAAAGTTCTCCATAGCATTTTCTCCATGTGTTTCCTCTGGATTTTCTGATTTCCTCCCACCTTCCAAAAACATGCAGCTGGGTGAGAAGGTTACACTACTCAATGAGTGTGTGCATGGTGCTCTATGATGAACTGGCATCTGATGTGGGGTGAATTCTCCTAACCTTGTGCCCAGTCTTACTAGGATTGGCTCCACCATATTGGCTGGGATTGGATACACCATGTCCCTGACTAGGATAAAGCAGTTACTGAAGATGAATGAATGAATGTCCCCATAACCCCTTAAGCACATATCAGATATTTCACCAGAAATGCTTGTCTCCATTACAATAAATAAAGTAACACTGAGTAAAGTAACAATTCATGCATGACTTCAAATTCCTTAATGTGACATGAAAGTTCCCCTATATGCTACCAAATGCTATAACCTAGGGCCATTTGCTAACGTAGACTGAGCCCCATAGAACCGCAAACATAGATAATACACTGCATAAAATATCTTAAAAATAAGTCAACTTTATTTAATATTTACATTTAGGGGCATTTTAACATGGCCATTACTCCTAACAGTACATTTTAGATGGTGTGGGAGAACCGGAAAACCCAGAAGAAACTGCATAAAAAGTAACCTGAGCTCAGGATTGAACCTGAGACCTGGGCAACATTACCTGCTGTGCCAATGAATCACCCTCTCACACACATCACAGGGTATTAAATTTTATTTTGAATACCAACCTCTCACTTCTCATGCCTCCTCTTTCACGGTCACACTTCCCAGCTAAATCATGGCAAACTGCGGACCATTGGTTATCACTTAGCAAAGTGTTATGAACAATCCCTCTCATGTTCATTGATAATTAATATAACCTTTTTTCCTGATTCATGTAATCAGCAAAGAATACTTAAAAGTGATGTTGTCACTGTGACAATTGTTAGCTGACATATTTTGACCTTTATTCTTATGGATATGACTATGGCTTCTGCCCCTTTGAATTTCTTTGCTTATTCATCTTCTCTTTGGAGTTTCACTGTCATTTTTAACTCTCTTTGGCTTTGTGAACTGATATTAAACTCTACATTTTCTTTGGCCTGCACAGTCACTTTCACAGAAGCAGAAGCTCAAATCTGTTCACCTAATCCTTCCATGTGGTCTATGTTTGTAGCCACAAGCATCCCAAAGAAATAATCTGCACATCACTGATCCCAGAGGTAAAGAAAAAAAAACTGTGGTCAAGTAAAAGTATTGGTACATTAAAAATATTATTACTCAAGCATTAGTAAAAGTAACCATTTAAATTATGACTCCAGTAAAAGTAATAGAGTATCCAGTAAAAATTCTTTAGGTACTAAGCAGTGATTTACTTCACTGGATCATATTTAATAATTAGGGGTACACCACAAACCACAGCCAGCTAGACAATGCATTGGCAAACCTAGCTCAACAACTGAACATCACAAACTATTAAATTATAAAATTCAGTCTTCACTATTAGTGTTCTTTGCTTGCCAGTTAGCTCCCATGTTATCTAGCTCCATCACACTCCACTAGCCAAAACAATTTACCTCAACATGTTTTCTCAAGTTGGATGTTGAGTTCTTGAATGCTGAAATGTCCTTATTTTTAGGCTGACAGAGAAAGCAATTAATTATATAACTGTTTGGTTTAGCAGTCTGCACAGAAAGCACTGCCTCAATATGAGGCCAGTGGTGATCTACTTCCACAGCATCATATACTGTTGTAATTCTATGCAGGGAAATCAGTGGTACTACTTCTGCACCGCTGTTAATGACTATGCTACCATTACAGCATGCATTCCCTGGTCCTGGAGAACCCCTGTGCTGCAAATTTTAGCTTTCCCAGCTCTAACATACCCACTTCAACTCAGGAAGGACTGTTAATTAGCTGCTGAGTTAATTAGCTGATGAGATGTGTGTCGGGAGCAGGGAAAACGCTAAAATATGCAGGAGATAGCATACTCCAGAACCAAGGTTGGGAACCTATGCTTTACAGTATGCATATGACTCTGCTTGACTGGTGAAACAAAGCCATGTATGATGCTTTTGATTGGTGAGCGGAGTCATATAAGATACAGCTAACAGGTGTATTAGAACAAAATGCATAGAATGTGTGTTGAAAAAATTATTTAAATATGCAATGGGTGGAACGTAGACAACTATAACAGAGTAAAACTAAATTTTTGACCTCAGCTGACCTAAATTTGAGCATTTATATATGGCCTCATATGACAGGCTGCTCATTACTGATCAGACATTAGAGCTTTACTCTTTAAAATTAGCTTTTGTTAACAGCATTGCTGCATGTAAAGTTTCATTTTCAAATATATTTCTTTTTAGACAGCTCATGAGCTGGAAAAAAAATGCTTAAGGGACCAGCTTCTATTATAAAAATTACATGACAACACCCTCAGGCTTCCACTAATTATCAGCACTGTTAGCATTTTCTGGGTGCCACATTATAGCAATAGCAAGCCACATGTGAGACCCACCGAGCTGGGATGGCACTGATGGGCCTCTTGTAGATGGCAATGAGCTTGTCGAGTACAACATCTGCAGTGGTAAAGACGCGGTATGAGTGCAAAAAGGTGTTGAGAAAGTCAATAGACAGGAAGCGCAGGTCAGTCAGCCGCTCCAATAACCGCTCCACACTGGCATAGCGGATCTGCAACACTTTGCATGAGTTCATCATCTTACTGAAGCGGATGTCCACATCATCGCAGTAAAGACTGGCATCAGATCTAAACCCAGAATAAGCACATGTGAAAAGAGTTTTTTGATAGAATTATATGTATGGAACGTGTGTGTGTGTGTGTGTGTGTGTGTGTGTGTGTGTGTGTGTAAAGCAATTGTAAAGTAAGTAGTAAAAGTATCAATGATAACTGTGTGGTGGCCTAAGAAAATCCTTCTCATGGTGAAATACACATTTTCTACTATATATACTTCTGAAAACTACAGGCTTTCCTGTACTTGAATATGTTCCTGACTGTGTTTCTCTTTTGCCTCTCAACCAAAGCATTTTAAAATTCAGTGACCCCAAAAAATAAAATGGAGAAAGCAATGACCAAAAAGACATAGCAATCTATGCTAGTACTCTTAACATTTAATCTTTGGGAATTTGTGACAAATTTTATAAACAATGTAATAAATACTACAAACCGCTATTAGTGGACAGATTCTTTTATTACTATATAAACAATTTAGCTAAGAACAACACATGGTTTGTACCATTCACTGAAGCTTTATGTGCTTCCTCAGCCAGAGGCTCAAACTGATAAGTCTCTGAGCTGACTGTTCGCTCATCCAGCATAGTATTATTATAACATTAGGGCCATTCTGATGGGGGAGATGTCCTCCACTTCAAATGATATTTCTACTCTGTGATGCATAACTATCTCTACTTTTGTTATCCATATTAATAGAAAAGTTTTACTATATTTGTGTGATTGTAAAGAACCACATATTGAGCCCTTCCTCCCCACCCTTACGCACTTGTGACACGTCCCTAAAGTGCATTTCAAATCTGGAGAGAAGGCAAGGACTAACATAACTCAAGGGTGAAATTCCATTCCAACTCAACCTTGGCACAGTCAGTATCTGATGACAAACATGATTAGTTTTATGTTAATTTATATGCAGCAAGTAGCTATGCAACATCTTGATCAAAGTGTGAAATTCACTGTGAGGAAATCACACTTAGCTAGCAAGGTTTTAGACATCTTTAAGCAGACTGTTTTTACTACCATGTTTGTTAATCTGGCTCCTTACCCAACATGATTGTTGAAAGGAGATAGGCAAGGTAAGTAAAGGAAAAAGTATGTTAAAAAATAATTTTGGTGAAATATACAGTGGTGCTTTAAAGTTTGTGAACCCTTTAGAATTCTCTATATTTTTGCATAAATATGACCTAAAACATCATCAGATTTTCACGCAAGTCCTAAAAGTAGATAAAGAGAATTCAATTATACAAATGAGCCGAAAAATATTATACTTGGTAACTTATTTATTGAAGAAAACTATCCAATATTACATATCTGTGAGTGGCAAAAGTATTTGAACCTTTGCATTCAGTATCTGGTATAACCCCCTCGTGCAGCAATAACTGCAAATAACGTTTCCGGTAAGTGTTGATAAGTCCTACACATCATCTTGGAGGAAATTTAGCCCATTCCTCAGTACAGAACAGCTTCACCTCTGGGATGTTGGTCAGTTCCCTTTCAAAGGGAACGAGACGTTGCGTTTAGCATAACACTATGGGAGCGCCTCTTGCATGACCAGCATCTGAAGCTTGTGTAAAATCATGCCTATTTATAGGCCTGCCATGATCAGGTGACGTGGCAATTAAGCGCGTCATGTGATATAAATATGGCATCTGTGAAACACGCCATCAGCCTCTATTATCTTCAGCGAAAGACTGCATGTCAGTTGTTTGTGTAAAGAAACAAAAAGACGCTTCATTTCCTCTCTATCTTCTCAAAATCTCAGAACGTTTCTATCCCTTTAAAAAAAGAGAAGAAAAAAAGGAATGAGCGAGAGAGAAAAATATGAGTGAGAGAATTCAGGAAGTGTGCTACAGCTTGCTCCTGCTTCATCATGGGGAATAGTGCACACTTTCTGGGTGAAGTGTCTCGGTATGTAGCATGCGATGGCAGCCTCGAGAGGCTGTGCATGGTAATGCCTGCATTAGGACGTGACTCGCGCTCTTCTCGGAAGCAGAATCGAGTTGGGCTTCAGAGCCTCGCGGATCTGTGCCGGCTGCTGCCGAGGCAGCTAGCCGTCTCAGGTCCGGGGGATCTCTTATGGATCCGGAAGAAGAGTCTGAGATAGAAGCGCTGCTCTATCTTTTGCTCTGTCTTCCGGGTCCAGCTCTCCGCTAGATTTTGGATCTCGCTTCGCGACTCCTCCTTCCTCTATGGAAAGCCAAAAGGGGAAAAAACACACACACACACACACACACACACACACACACACACACAAAAATAATAATGATAATTCCTTTCTGACTCCGAGGAGCCAGACGGATGTGCTAAAAACTGAGAGCAGCATACAAAGAGCTGCTTGAAGTGATTAATAAGGCTGGATGAGCCTTTTTTCTCCCCAGTGAAAGTAAATGCCTCACACTGCAGAAAACTCCCTTTTCTTCCAGAAGTGCATGACAAAATATCAGGCTTCTGGGGGAAAACCACGCATAAGCCATATTTATAACCCCACGATGTTGGGTTATTCGGCCATTGTGGGGAATGAACGGCATGGCTATTTAGCTTCTTCTGAAGGTGGAGGAGGCACTTGCGAGCTACCTCTGTAGCTCGCAAGTGCAGGTAATTAGGGGGTAATTAGGGGGTAATTAGCAGGTAATTAGGGGGGATGGCTTTGCCATCCAAGCCACGGTGGCATTGGTGGGCAAGGCCTATGCCTATGTCACTGCAGACAATGACAGTGTTGCAGGCCTACCAAGCAGACCTGCTGAGTGAGCTCGACATATGGCCACATTCAGCCAGTTCTTTCCCTGTTGTATCGAGTTCACCCGGCCATGAGGGAGACCCAGAAGGTGAGTATGGCAGCCCACCAACCCCCGCAGACAGCCAGGGGAACCATGGGGCCACAGTTGTGGCCTGCTACTAGGCCTGATCTGAGAATGGTCACAAAGGCCAAGCAGACAAAGAAGAGCGGTCCTGAGGGGCCATGGAGGGACATATCAGGGGACATGAGATTTTTAGGGCAGTTAGCCCCCAGTACTACTGAAGGCCCTCCCCTAGTCAAGACTGTCCCAAGTTTTCAGTGTTCACTGGCAGTGACCTGTCATAGGGCAATGAAAATCTGATGCTTTCCCTCCAATAGAATGTGGAATAGTTAACGTCACTAAAAGACCATCTGGCAGCGTGGAAACTACTGCCAAATGTGTCTCCAAGGGTTCTGTCTACTGTAGAAAAGGGTTACCAGGTCCAGTTTAGAGCTCAACCCACCCAGTTCAGAGGTGTGCTCACCACAATAGTCAGCACAGACCAGAGCCCAACGTTAATGCAGGAGATCCCTCTTGGACAAAGGGGCCATAGAACATGTACCCTGTTCCCTGAGGGAGGGAGGTTTTACAGCCATTATTTCCTGGTCCGCAAAAAATGGAGGAGTATGTGGCCAATTTTAGATCTGTGTCATCTAAGCTGTACTCTTCGGACATACAGGTTCAAGATGCTGACGACCAAACTTATTGTTCCACAGATTCAGTTTGAGCACTGGTTTGTGACGATAGATCTAAAAGGTGCATATTTCCACATAGAAATATCGCTAGCTTTATCCACTTGCACCTTCACAAAGTGCATGGATGTCACTCTGGCTCACATTCTCGCCCACATGAAGAGCTTGGGGCTCAGGTTGAACCTCAGAAAAGTATGCTTTCCCCCAGTGCAGTGGACAACTTTTCTAGGGGTTATAAGGATTCTACTACGATGAGGGTGTTTCTATCACCAACATGCGTAGGGTCAATCCTATCAACACTGAGCAAGATAAAGCTAGATCTTGGAAGACTATTGGAGCTTACGGGCCTATTGCACAGGAGACCGTTCAGTGGTGGCTGAGAAGTTGGGGGTTTCATCCAAGGACGAAACCTCTGAGAGTAATCAATGTCACGCGGCGATGCCTACGTGCTCTGAGAATTTGAGTGTCCCTGGTTTCTAGCCTGGGGTCACACTCTAGGCGTGTCTCCTTAGCGCAAGATGGTAATGACAGACACCTCCCTCATGGGCTGGAGCATGGTCTTAGACAGCTGTCCAGCTCATGCTCTCTGGAGCGGCCCTCATCTGGATAAAAATTGCCTAGAAATGTGGTCCATATTTCTAGCACTGAAATTCCTTCTTCTACAATGGAGAGGTCACCATGTGTTTACAGACAACTCAGCGGTGGTCTCATATTGACCACCAGGGAGGATTATGTCCATGCCCCCCTGTTCAGGCAGGTGCAGCTAATTCTTCTCTGGGCAGAAGGAATGTTTGTCAGTGAGTGCAATGTACATTCTGGGAATATGGGGGCAGACATCCTGTTGAGGCAGGGGAATTGGTGGCTCCATCCACAAGTGGTGAAGTCCATATGGTGAGGTTTGGCCAAGCAGGACTGCATGTGTTTGCCTCCAAGGAGACAACACAGTGTGATTCGCCCTCACTCCTCCCGCACAATTAGGGCTGGACGCCATGGTGCACATGTGGCCGAGGTCGCATCTGTACGCTTTTCATCTGATCGCTCTGCTCCCACAAGTTCTAGCGAGAGTTCGCCAAGACAGTCTATGTCTGCTGCTAGTAGCACCTTATTGGCCAGCTCGAATATAGTTCTCAGAGATAATATCGCTGCTAGATGGCACTCCTTGGGAGATTTCCATCCGCAAGGAATCCACTGTAGACCCAGTGAACTGTGCAATAGCTACAATCCTGGAGTTCTTAACAGAACATGTCTCAGCGGGGTGAGCTCCTTCTACAATCAGGGTTTACGTGGCCACCATTTCGGCCAGCCACGCCCCTGTTGATGGAGCCTCTGTAGTGCAACATCCTCTAGCTTCGAGGTTTATGCATGGTGTCAGGTGGCTGAGGCCCATCTGCAGGCCACGCATACCTTCCTGGGACCTTTCTGTGGTCCTGGAAGGTCTGTCAGGTGCCCCATTTGATCCCTTAGAGTGGATCTGCTGTCTCAAGCCGGAGGACTGATTTATCACCCTCGGCCAGAACTATGGAAACTGTAGGTCTGGCTCTGAGGGGCACCAGCTCATAGATTTTGGTCTCACAACTGAGGTTGTAGAGACATTGTTAAACACTAGAGCACCATCCATTAGGAAATTGTATGTGCTTAAGTGGCGGCTTTTTGTCTTGTGGTGTGAGGAACGTCAGCTCGAAGTTAGAGGATGTTGCCCCACAGAGGCTCCATCCTCTAACTTCGAGGTTTATGCGTGTGGCAGGTGTCTGAGGCCTATCTGCAGGCCACGCATACCTTCCTGGGACCTTACTGTGATCCTGGAAGGTCTGTCAGGTGCCCCATTTGAGCCGTTAGAATCAGCCTCTGAGAAGCTTCTGACACTAAAGGTAGCTCTTCTGCTGGCCCTGACATCTCTCAAGCAAGTAGGAGATCTACAAGCTCTCTCTGTTGCCCCTTCCTGCCTTGACTTTGCCCCTGGATTAGCCAAGGCCTTCCTGCCTCCGTTCCTCACACCGAAACAAGAGAGGATGTACCTGCTGTGTCCAGTAATGGCTCTCTGTACTTACGTCCACTGCTCTGGCCAGTGGCGTAAGTTGGAGCAGCTGTTGGTCTGCTTCCACAACATTTCTATTGGATTAAGCTCAGGACTTTGACTTGGCTGTTCCAAAACATTAACTTTATTCTTCTTTAACCATTCTTTGGTAGAATGACTTATGTGCTTAGGGTCATTGTGTGGCCGCACGCCCCACGTTCTCTTGAGATTCGGTGCACAGAAAGATGTCCTGATATTTTCCTTTAGAATTCGCTGGTATAATTCAGAATTCATTGTTCCATCAATGATGGCAAGTTGTCCAGGCCCAGATGCAGCAAAACAGGCCCAAACTATTATATTACCACTACCATGTTTCACAAATGGGATAAGTTTCTCATGCTGGAATGCAATGTTTTAGTTTCTCTAAACACAACGCTTCTCATTTAAACCAAAAATTCTATTTTGGTCTCATAAGTCCACAAAACATTTTATCCAGTAGCCTTCTGGCTTATCCATGTGGTCTTTAGCAAACTGCAGAAGGGCAAAAATGTTAATTTTGGAACATTAGCCAATGTGAGAGAGGCCTTTAGTTGCTGAGAAGTTACTCTAAATAATTTTCTGACTTCACAGACTATTACACGTCTTGCTCTTGGAGTGATCTTTGTTGACCCAACACTCTTGGGGAGAGTAACAATGGTCTTGAATTTCCTTCATTTGTGCATTTCCTCCATCTGTCTGACTGTGGATTGTTGGATTCCAAACTCTTCAGAAGTAGTTTTGTAACCTTTTCTAGCCTGATCAAAAAAGCACCAACAACTCTCTTTCTGAGGTCCTCAGAAATCTCCTTTGTTCATGACACAATACACGTCCACAAAAATGTGTTGTAAAGATCAGATTCTGATAGATTTATGTTCTTTAAATAAAACAAATCACACCTGATCCCACTGATTGAAATCACCTGACGCTAATTTCACCTTCAAATTAACTGCTAATCCTAGAGGTTCACATACGTTTTCCATTCACAGATAGGTAATACTGGATCATTTTCCTTAATAAATAAATAACCAAGTATAATATTTTTGCCTCATTAGTTTATTTGGGTTTACTTTGTCTACTTTTAGGGTTTGTGTGAAAATCTGATGTTGTTTTAGGTCATATTTATGCAAATATATAAAATTCTAACAAACTTTCACAAACTTTCAAGCACCACTGTATTTACGGTTTCTTAAAGCTGAGGTGTTAAAGTATGTTATAGGCAAAACGTCTGGGTTACGCATGTAACCCTGTTCCCTGAGAAGGGAATGAGAAGTTACGTTTAGCATAACACTATGGGAGCACCATCTGAAACTTGTGTAAAATCATGCCTATTTATAGGTCTGCCATGATCAGGTGACGTGGCAATTAAGCGCGTCGCGTGATATAAATATGGCACCTGTGAACCGCACCATCAGAATCTATCTGAAGTGAAGATGCAATTCACAGGCCTGCCCTGGTATGACAAAGTTATGCAACGTCTGATTCCCTTCTCAGGGAACAGGGTTGCATGCGTAACCCAGACATTCCCTTTCAAAGGGAACTTCGACGTTGCGTTTAGCATAACAATATGGGAACAAGGGTACGGCCTGTTCAAAAAGACCCAAGCCCGAGGTGGAATTAATATTCAGGCTGTAATAATGAATGAATGTGTGTGGCGTAGACCACCCTGCAGCAGCACACACATCCTGTAAGGATACCACTTTGGACAAAGCCTTCACGGAGGTGACCGCCCAGAGGCGTAGCCAGACCGTGCGCCCCATAAGCAATAGAGATTGCTTCCACTATCCAATTAGAGATGCGCTGCTTTGACACAGCATCATCTCTACTGTCGCCGCCAAAGCAGACCAGCAGCTGCTCCAACTTACGCCACTGGCCGGAGCGGTGGACGTAAGTACAGAGAGCCCTTACTGGACACAGCAGATGCATTCTCTCTTGTTCCGGTGTGGAGAATGGAGGAGGTTAGAAAACCTGCAACACCACAGGGTGGGCAGCTGATGTAGGCACCTTAGGAATATAATCCAGAATAGGATACAGGAAGGCCTTGGCCAATCCAGGGGCAAAGTCAAGGCAGGAAGGGGAAACAGAGAGCTTGTAGATCTCCTTCTCACTTGAGAGATGTCAGGGCCAGCAGAAGAGCTGCCAACCTTTTTTGGACCAGGAAATAACGGCTGTAAAAAACCTCCATCCCTCAGGGAACGGGGTACATGTTCTATGGCCCCTTTGTCCAAGAGGGATCTTATTTCCTGCGCTAACGTCGGGCTCTGGTCTGTGCTGACTACACCTCTGAACCGGGGGGGTCAAGCTATAAACTGGACCCGGTAACCCTTTTCTACAGTAGACAGAACCCATGGAGACACATTTGGCAGTAGTTTCCACGCTGCCAGATGGTCTTTGGTGACGTTAACTATTCCACATTCTATTGGAGGGAAAGCATCAGATTTTCGTTGCTCTGTGACAGCTCGCTGACCAGAGAACACTGAAAACTTGGGACTGCCTTGGCTAGGGGAGGCCCTACAGTAGCACTGGGGGCTAACTGCCCTAACAACCTCATGTCCCCTGATACGTCCCTCCACAGCCCCTCAGGACCACTCTTTGCCTGCTTGGCCTTTATGACCATTCTCAGATCAGGCCTAGTAGCAGGCCGCGACTGTGGCCACCTGGTTCCCCTGGCTGTCCACGGGGGTTCGCAGGCTGCCATACTCACCTTCTGGGTCTCCCTTTCACTAGTGCTGGCCCGGGCTCCACTCATGGATGCCTCGAGACAACAGGGAAGAAACTGTCTGAATGCCGCCATATGTCAAGCTCACTCAGCAGGTCTGCTTGGTAGGCCTGCAACACTGTCATTGGCTGCAGTGACCCACAAGCAAGACTACTACCGCATAGGTCTTGCCCACCAATGCCACAGTTGCCTTACACGGTGGCTTGGATGGCAAAGCCGGCCCCCCTAATTACCTGCCGTCAATGGAGAGAGGTAGCTTGCAAGTGCCTCCTCCACCTTCAGCATAGCTAAATAGCCATACCGTTCATCCCCCACAATGGCCGAATAATCCAACATCGTGGGGTTATAAATATGGCTTATGCATGGTTTTCCCCCAGAAGCCTGATATTTTGTCATGCACTTCTGGAAGAAAGGGGAGTTTCTGCAGTGTGAGGGATTTACTTTCACTGGGGAGAAAAAGGCTCATCCAGCCTTAGTAATCACTTCAAGCAGCTCTTTATATGCTGCTCTCAGTTTTTAATACACCCTTCTGGCTTCTCAGAGTCAGAGAGGAATTATTACTATTATTTGTGTGTGTGTGTGTGTGTGTGTGTGTGTGTTTTCGTTTTGGCTTTCCATACCAGAAGGAGGAGTCCTGACGCGAGCTCCAAAGTCCCGCGGAAAGCCGAACCCGGAAGACAGAGCAAGAGATAGAGCAGCGCTCATCTCCGGCTCCCCTTCCGGATGCATAAGAGATCCCCCGAACCGCTCGAGGCTGCCATCGCATGCTACATCCCTAGACACTTCACCCAGAAAGTGTGCACTATTCCCCGAGATGAAACGGGAGCAAGTCGTAACACACTTCCTGAATTCTCTCACTCATATTTTTCTCTCTCGCTCATTCCTTTTTTTCTCTCTTTTTTTTTTTTAAAGGGATAGAAAAGTTCTGAGATTTTGAGAAAAGATAGTGAGGAAATTAAGCGTCTTTTTGTTTCTTTACGAAAACAACTGACATGCAGTCTTTCGCTGAATATAATAAAGGCTGATGGCGCAGTTCACAGGTGCCATATTTATATACGCGATGTGCTTAATTGCCACGTCACCTGATCATGGCAGGCCTATAAATAGGCATGATTTTACACAAGCTTCAGATGCTGGTCGCGCACGAGAGGCGCTCCCATAGTGTTATGCTAAACGCAACGTCTCGTTCCCTTTGAAAGGGTACAAAATTGGTCTTTGCTGTTTCCCATAATTCAGTCATAGCAACATCTGACGAGTTTTCCTAGGCCACCACAAAAATAGTGACAGAAATTAGTGACTAAAATACTTGTAAAATGCTGTATAACTCACCAGTACTCACATATTTCTGATCACAAAATGAAATAAAATAGAACACCATTCGTTGTTGAACAATGCCACAGTGCACTTACCGACATACAGAAGTTACTTAATTTTCTAGAAAAAGTCCAAGTCCAGTTTTATCAATCTGCCACCTCCCTGCTTTTCAAGATGTAGCTTGTTTTACTCTTTCACATGAGCAATTATTCATAAAATTATGAATAATTATTTTTGTTTCAAGTATCAAATATTTGTTGGATAAAGTCACATGGAAACAATTTTTTAATCGTTAGAAATATTTATAGTTATTTCAAAGCATTAAAATTATTTTCACTAAGCCCTGTCCACTGAATTTTCTTATGAATATATTGCAGTGGGACTCATACTTGATCATCTGTGGCACAGTGACTTTTGAGTTGTCCTCAAAAGCATTCATCATAAGGCCATTGCAACGAATGTTGTCAATGCACTGTGGGAAAGAGAGAGAGGCAGATTTTAAACCACAGGAGATGAAAGATGATGAGATTATATCGAGAAGCTGTGTGGATGAATAAACAGGAATAAATGTAGGTGGACATGCCTGGCTTATGTCACTGGTCCAGGCTGACTTCTCTTGCCTTGAGGAGGCAACTAGGATGATAGTGAAGGCCTGGCTGTCTTTAGGCTCCACCACTATTTTAAAGTCCAGGTGCTCCATATCTTGGCTGTTCTTGTCTGATTTTGCTGGAGAAGAGACAGATGATTTTTTTTTCCACAAATGCGTGACTATGGACTAATTAAAGGAAACATGTGGTGCCTTAAGAAGGTGTAGGGCCACCAAAAGCCACCAGAACAACTTCAGTGTGAAATGGTATAGATTTTTTAACTTTCGGGAACTGTACTGGAGAAATCGAATATCATTCTTTGAAAAGATATTGCCCTGATCACTGTTTTGATGATCGTGGTGGAGAGCCATAGTCAGTCCATGATCTCTCAAGTGAATTGACATCTGGTTAATGCAAAAGCATATGATTTTCATTTTCATAATAATCAAACTATTCAAAGACCTCTCAAGCCCTTGGATGGGGTCTACTCCCATCAGGATAGGAATGTTCCATTATAGCATAATGGCAATCAGTCAGAATACATTTGTATTGATTTACAGTGAACTTTCCCTCTACAGGTAAACCCAAACCATGCCAGCAGAATTTGTGTGTGTGTGTGTGTGTTCTTTAGGTGAAACACCTTGTTGCGTTATGTTTCCTTTATCATTAGAGTTCTTACTTGGTCTCAGAAATTACTTAAATTTTAAATAAAGCAAAATAGACTTTTTAATCATAAAAACCTGACGATTTTTGCGCATCTGTTCCAAATATCAAGAGTTCTGTGGGGGTTTAAGCTATGGAGTGAGCTGAATGGGCCATTTTAATGATTAATGCCTAAATAATGAAACACCAGTAATATGAAAAGATCCATCCTTCATCCTATACCGCTTATCATTCAGGGTCATGGGGAACCTAGAGCCTATCCCAGGGAGCATCAGGCACAAGGCAGGGTACATGCTGGACAGGGTGCCAATCCATTGCAGGGCACAGTCACATACACATTCACATACCCTTTCATACACTATGGACACTTTGGACATGCCAATCAGTCTACCATGCATGTCTTTGGACTGGGGGAGAAAACCAGAGTAGACGGAGAAAACGTCTGGGTTATTCATGTAACCTTGTTGCATTAGCTGAACGCTGTGGGAAGCGCCCTCGTACGTGATTGGTATCTGAAACTTGTGTAACATTATGTCTATTTATAGGCCTGCTGTGATCAGGTGACATGGCAATTAAGTGCGTCGTGTGATATGTAAACGACAACAGTGAACCGTGCCGTCACCCTCTATTATATGAAGCGAAGACACAATTCACAGGCATGCCCCAGTATGACAAAGTTTCGCATCAGTTCCCTTTCAAAGGGAACTTCACGTTGCATTAGCTGAACACTATGGGAACGAGAATACCCACTCCATCATACTGAGGTTAGGGCCTATTCAAAAAGACCTGAGCCCAAGGGTCACTGCAAGACACTTGAGCCTGGGCCGGAATGTACAGTATCTCACAAAAGTGAGTACACCCCTCACATTTTTGTAAATATTTAATTATATCTTTTCATGTGACAACACTGAAGAAATGACACTTTGCTACAATATAAAGTAGTGAGTGTACAGCTTGTGTAACAGTGTAAATTTGCTGCCCCCTCAAAATAACTCAACACACAGTCAGTACACCCCTAAGTGAAAATGTCCAAATTGGGCCCAAAGTGTCAATATTTTGTGTGGCCACCATTATTTTCCAGCACTGCCTTAACCCTCTTGGGCATGGAGTTCACCAGAGCTTCACAGATTGCCACTGGAGTCCCCCATGATGACATCACGGAGCTGGTGGATGTTAGAGACCTTGTGCTCCTCCACCTTCCATTTGAGGATGCCCCACAGATGCTCAATAGGGTTTAGGTCTGGAGACATGCTTGGCCAGTCCATCACCTTCACCCTCAGCTTCTTTAGCAAGGCAGTGGTCGTCTTGGAGGTGTGTTTGGGGTCGTTATCATGCTGGAATACTGCATACTGATCATAATCTGCTTCAGTATGTCACAGTACATGTTGGCATTCATGGTTCCCTCAATGAACTGTAGCTCCCCAGTGCCGGCAGCACTCATGCAGCCCCAGACCATGACACTCCCACCACCATGCTTGACTGTAGGCAAGACACACTTGTCTTTGTACTCCTCACATTGTTGGCCCCACACACGCTTGACACCATCTGAACCGAATAAGTTTATCGTGGTCTCATCAGACCACAGGACATGGTTCCAGTAATCCATGTCCTTAGTCTCCTTGTCTTCAGCAAACTGTTTGCAGGCTTTCTTGTGCATCATCTTTAGAAGAGGCTTCCTTCTGGGATGACAGCCATGCAGACCAATTTGATGCAGTGTGTGGCATATGGTCTGAGCACTGACATGCTGACCCCCCCACACCTTCAACCTCTGCAGCAATGCTGGCAGCACTCATATGTCTATTTCCCAAAGACAACCTCTGGATATAACACTGAGCATGTGCACTCAACTTCTCTGGTCGACCATGGCGAGGCCTGTTCTGAGTGGAACCTGTCCTGTTAAACCGCTGTATGGTCTTGGCCACCGTGCTGCAGCTCAGTATCAGGGTCTTGGCAATCTTCTTATAGCCTAGGCCATCTTTATGTAGTGCAACAATTCTTTTTTTTCAGATCCTCAGAGAGTTCTTTGCCATAAGGTGCCATGTTGAACTTCCAGTGACCAGTATGAGGGAGTGTGAGAGCGATGACACCAAATTTAACACACCTGCTCCCCATTCACACCTGAGACCTTGTAACACTAACAAGTCACATGACACCAGGGAGGGAAAATGGCTAATTGGGCCCAATTTGGTCATTTTCACTTAGGGGTGTGCTCACTTTTGTTGCCAGTGGTTTAGACATTAATGGCTGTGTGTTGAGTTAATTTGAGGGGACAGCAAATTTACACTGTTACACAAGCTGTACACTCAGTACTTTATATTGTAGCAAAGTGTCATTTCTTCAGTGTTGTCACATGAAAAGATATAATCAAATATTTACAAAAATGTGAGGGGTGTACTCACTTTTGTGAGATACTGTATATCCAGGCTGTAAAATTAAATGAATGTGTGTGGCATAGACTACACCGCCACAGCACACACATCCTGTAAGGATACCCCTTTGGACAAAGCCTTCAAGGAGGCGACCCCCCTAGTGTAATGATCCCTTATGCCCAGAGGCAAAGCGAAACCACGCGCCTCACAAGTAATAGAGATAGCTTCCACTATCCAATTAGAGATGTGCTGTTTCAACACAGCATCACCACTGTTGTCACCACCAAAGCCGACCAGCAGCTGCTCTGACTTACACCTCTGGCCGGAGCAGTGGACGTAAGTACAGAGAGCCCTTACTGGACACAGTGGGTGCAATTTCTCTTGTTCCGGTATGAGGAACAGAGGAGGGCACAAAGCCTGCATCACTACTGGCTGGGCAGCAGATGTAGGCACTTTAGGCATATAATCCGGCCTAGGATACAGGAAGGCCTTGGCTAATCCAGGGGTAAAGTCAAGGCAGGAAGGTTAAACAGAGAGCTTGTAGATCTCCTACTCGCTTGAGAGATGCCAGGGCCAGCAAAAGAGCTACCTTTAGGGTCAGAAGCTCCTCAGAGGCTGACAGTAAGGGCTCAAATGCGGCATGTGACAGACCTTCCAGAAAGGTCCCAGGAAGGTATGCGTGGTCTGCAGATGTGCCTCAGCCACCTGACAACATGCATATCCCTTGAAGTTAGAGGATGTTGCCCCACAGAGGCTCCATCAATAAGGGCATGGCTGGCCGAAATGATGACCACGTAGACCCTGATTGTAGGAGGAGACAACCTCATTGAGAAACATCCTTGTAAGAACTCTAGGACTGTAGCTATTGCACAGTTCACTGGGTCTAGCTTATGTTCCTCACACTACGAGACAAAAAGTTGCCACTTGAGCTCATGCAATTTCGTCATGGATGGCATTCTAGCATTCTACATGGTCTCTACAACCTCAGTTGTGAGGCCAGTATCTATGAACTGGTGCCCCTCAGGGGCAGACCCACAGTTTCCATACTTCCGGCAGAGGGTGATAAATCAGCCCTCTGGCTTGAGACAGTAGATCCCTGTGGATGGGAATCTCCCAAGGAGTGCCATCTAGCAGGGATATTGTCTCTGAGAACCACATTCGAGCTGGCTAATAAGGTGCTAATAGCAGCAGATGTAGACCATCTTGGCGAACTCTCACTAGAACTTGTGGGAGCAGAGCGATCGGGGGAAAAGCATATAGATGTGACCTTGGCCACATGTGCAACATGGCGTTCAGCCCTAATGGTGCGGGAGGAGAAGGGCGAACCGCAGCAAGCAGTGTGTTGACTCCTCGGAGGTGAACACATCCACTGCCACTTCACCAAACCTCCGCCATATGGACCCCACCACTTGTGGATGGAGCCACCAATCCCTGGGCCTCAGCCCCTGCTTCAACAGGATATCTGCCCCCACATTCCAGTTGCCCAGAATGTACATTGTACTCACTGACAAAACTTTTCCTCCCTGGTGGTCGAAATATGAGACCACTGCTGTGTTGTCTGTAAACACATGGTGATCTCTCAATTGAGGAAGAAAGAATTTCAGTGCTAGAAATATGGCCCGCATTTCTAGGCAATTTATATGCCACTCCAAATGAGGGCAGCTCCAGAGACTGTGAGCTGGACAGCCATCTAAGACCACAGCCCAGCCCATGAGGGAGGTGTCTGTCATTACTGTCTTGCACTAAGGATATACCCCTAGACTGTGACCCAAGGCTAGAAACCAGGGACACTTCCAAATTCTCAGAGCACGTAGGCATCACCGCGTGACATTGATTTACTCTCAGAAGTTTCATCCTCAGACGAAACCCCCAACTTCTCAGTCACCACTGAATGGTCTCCTGTGCAATAGGCCCATAAGTGCCAATAGTCTCCCAAGATCCAGCTTTATCTTGCTCAGTGTTGATAGGATTGACCCTACACATGTTGGGGATAGAAACACCCTCATCATAGTAAAATCCTTATAACCCCTATAAAAGTTGTCCACTGCACTGGAGAAAGCATACTTTTTTGAGATTCAGCCTGAGCCCCAAGCTCTTCATGTGGGTGAGAACAACATTTCGATGTTGAACCACCAGTTCCCTGGATCATGCTAGAATTAACCAGTCATCCATGTAGTTTAGTACACAGATGCCATGGAGTCACAATGGAGCCAGAATGGCATCCATGCACTTTGTGAAGGTGCGAAGGAATAATGTTAGCCCGAAGGGTAGAACCCAATATTGGTAAGCGTTGCCTCCAACGCAAACCCCAGGAACTTCCTGTGACTGGGCAATATTTCAATGTGGAAATATGCACCTTTTAGATCTATTGTCACAAACCAGTCCTCAAACTGAATCTGTGGAACGATAAGTTTGGGCGTGAGCATCTTGAACCTGTATGTCCGAAGAGTACAGTTCAGATGACGCAGATTTAAAATTGGCCGCATACTCCTCCATTTTTTGCGGACCAGGAAATAACGGCTGTCAAAATCTCCCTCCCTCAGGGAACGGGGTACATGTTCTATGGCCCCTTTGTCCAAGAGGCATCTTACTTCCTGCATTAACGTCGGGCTCTGGTCTGTGCTGACTGCTGTGGTGAGCACACCTCTGAACCGGGGGGTTGAGTTCTGAACTGGACCCAGTAACCCTTTTCTACGGTAGACAGAACCCATGGAGACACATTTGGCAGTAGTTTCCACGCCGACAGACAGTCTTTTAGTGACGGTAACTTTTCCACATTCTGGAAAAGTTAATGTCACTAACATACACATTCCTGGGTGGCTGTGGCTCACGTGGTAGAGCGGGTTGTTCACTAATCGTAGGATTGGCAGTTCAATTCCTAGCCCACATGACTCCACATACCAAAGTGTCCTTGGGCAAGACATTGAACCCCAAGTTGCTCCCCATGGCAAGTTAATGACTTGCATGGCACCTCTGCTACAATTCGTGTGTGAATGGGTGAATTAGAAACAGTGTAAAGTGCTTTGGATAAAAGTGCTATATAAGTGCAGACCATTTACCATTTACAGTCTATTGGAGGGAAAGCATCAGATTTCCATTGCCCTGTGACAGCTCGCTGACCAGAGAACACTGAAAACTTGGGACAGCCTTGGCTAGGGGAGGCCCTACAGTAGCACTGGGGGCTAACTTCCCTAACAACCTCATGTACCCTGATATGTCCCTCCAGGGCCCCTCAGGACCACTCCTCTTTTGTCTGCTTGGCCTTTATAACCATTCTCACATCAGCCCCAGTAGCAGGCCGCGACTGTGGCCGCCTGGTTCCCCTGGCTGTCTGTGGGGGTTGGCAGGCTACCATACTCACCTTCTGTGCCTCCCTTGCAATAGTGCTGGCCCAGGCTCCACTGGTAGATGCGCGGGTGAACTCGACACAATAGGGAAGGAACTGGCTGAATGCCGCCATATGTCGGGCTCACTCAGCAGGTCTGCTTGGTATCTCTGCAACACTGTCATTGTTTGCAGTGACCTAAAAGCAAGACCCAATACTGCAAAGGCCTTGCCCACCAATGCCACAGTGGCCTTATATGGCTTGGATGGCAAAGCCGGCCCCCTAAATTATCTGCTGTCGATGGAGAGAGGTAGCTCGCAAGTGCCTCCTCCACCTTCAGCATAGCTTAGTAGCCATGCCATTCATTTCCCACGATGGCCGAATAATCTGACATTGCAGGGTTATAAATACAGTTTATGCATGGTTTTCCCCCAGAAGCCTGATATTTTGTCATGCATTTCTGGAAAAAAAGGGAAGTTTTCTGCAGTGTGAGGGATTTATTTCACTCGGGAGAAAAAGCTCATCCAGCCTTAGTAAATAGTTCAAGCAGCTCTTAATATACTGCTCTCAGTTTTTAACACACCCTTCTGGCTCCTCAGTGTCAGAGAGGTATTCATCCACTTTGGACATGCCAATCAGCCTACCATGCATGTCTTTGGACTGGGGGAGGATACCAGAGTACCCAGAGAAAACCCCCACAGCACGGGGAAAACATGCAAACTCTGCACACACATGGCCCCGGCGGGACACAAACCCCAGACCCTGGAGGTGTGAGGTGAACATGCTAATCACTAAGCCACCGTGCGCCCCTCAGAGAGGTCTTATTATTTTTAATTTTGTGGGGGTTTTTTTTGGCTTTCCATAGTGGAAGGAGTCGCCGCAACGTGAGGAGAACAGAGGAGAGCTGGACCCGGAAGACAGAGCAAGAGATTCTCCGGCTCCTCTTCCAGATCCATACGAGATCCCCCGGACCTGAGGTGGCCAGTTGCCTCGGCAGCGGCCGACCCAGATCGGTGAGGCTCTGAAACCCAACTCGCTTCGGTTTCCGAGAAAAGAGTGAGTTGCAAGCGGAGCTGCCTAATGTAAGGCAGTCACAATGCACACAGTCAGACCTATCGAGGGCTGCCGTGGTGTGCTCCACCTCTAGACACTTCACACAGAAAGTGTGCAATCTTCTCCGTGATGAAACGGGTGGAAGGCGTAACACAATTCTTGAATTCTCACTCATACTTTTCTCTCATGCTCATTCTTTTTTTTTTTCTTCTCTTTTTTTAAAGGGATAGAAAAGTCCAGAGATTTTAAGAAAATATATAGAGGAAATAAAGCATCTTTTTGTTTTCATTACACAAACGACTGACATGCAATCTTGCTGAAGATAATAAGGCTGACAGCATGGTTCACAGGTGTCATTTATAGATCACATGACATGCTTAATTGCCTGATCACAGCAGGCCTATAAATAGGCATGATAATACACAAGCTTCAGGTACCGGTCACGCACGAATGCGCTTCCCACAGTGTTCAGCTCATGCAATGTGAAGTTCCCTTTGAAAGGGAACTCCCACAGCACAGGGAGAATTTGCAAACCCTGCACAAAAGGCAGTGGCAGGAATTGAACCCCCAACCCTGGCGGTGTGAGGCAAACATGCTAACCACTAAACCACCATTTGAAAAGATGCTGTAAATAATGATATTCATTTATTCACTTAAAAACCAAAGACCTTTCAAATCAGGTAATGGGAATATAATATACATAAGCAGTTAAATATATCACTGGAACATTTATAAATCAGGTATTGGACACTTAGCACATTGTCTAACAAACAAAAAACCTCCTTATTGTGTAGGGGACAATGTGCTCATGTGGTCAGTAAAGCATTCACGAACCCAAAGATAAATAATTTTAAAATTCCACAAATTTAGTTTTTAATTTAGATTTTTGTGTTTGCCAAGTCTCAAACATATCTGTTAAACATCGCTTTCATAACATGAAGGTAAGAAGACATTTCTGAGGGTAGCTCACAAAATGCAGCACCAGAACTTCAAGTGTCATTAGAAATACAACTGACATTATACATTTTAGTCATGTCATCACCAGAATCGCCATCATACTGATTACGCACACATGGACTTAAGCATGGACAACACTATACAGTAAATACTCACACAAACCAACAATTCTCGGCAAAGTATCACCTCAGTCTATTCTTGCCTGACATTGCCGATCTTTGTATTCTGTGTGTTTAGATATTCTTGTTATTGATCTTCTTTCTGTTTTTCTGGTTTTGATTCTCATGCCTTACCTGATTTAGGATCTGTATACTTTTTCCTGTTTGTTGACTATCACTTTGCTTCACTTTGCTTTTGATTTGTTTCACAGTTTTATAATATAAAGTATTCTAATTATTCTAACCTGCAATTACCACCAGGTGATACCACTACTGTCTGATTAGCAGTGCCCAATGCTCTGGCTCCAACTGACCTATTGTGCAACATCAGTCAAGACGGCACCTTTCTTTCTGACTGAATTTAGGCTTCAGAACTGCAGAATGGCACCATATTGTAAATGGTAAATGGTGCACTTATATAACGCTTTTATCCAAAGCGCTTTACACTGTGTCTCATTCACCCATTCACCCATTCACACACACACTCACACACCAATGGTAGCAGAGCTGCCATGCAAGGCGCAGCTTGCCATCGGGAGCAACTTGGGGTTCAGTGTCTTGCCCAAGGACACGAGTCGGGAATCGAACCACCAACCCTACGATTAGTGGACAACCCGCTCTATCACCTGAGCCACAGCCGCCCGTAATATATATATTGTCCACCTATATACCAGAATGACCATTATCATCATTACCAGTTACACGTGAAAGCAATTACAAATACAGTTTGCAATTGCTTTTGAAAATTGTCCGCAAAACACTTCAATAGAGAACAATTTCGGGAAACATCAACAAATTAGGTAATTTTATTTAGCAGATGCTATCAAATTGGATTACACAAAGTTCTTTAACTTCATATATGAGGTGCAGTGGACTGTTTTATCTCCATTAAGTTGGCACCCCATGAAATTAAATAATCACCAAAATTATGCCATTTGTTTCTGCTACGTTTGTGCTGATTTCTTCAGCAAAAATTAATGTTTGTACTCATTTGGTGTTTGCGCTATTAAACATAATTTTTTTTGGCTGTATGATGTCACTCTCCACCTTATGTCACTCAAACCTCTCCAAATCGTCACCATTCATTTGTGCTCAGTTTGTGCCATTAAAACAAACACTGTAACTACCCAGAAAACACAGAACGCTCCCCTAATGTTAGCATATGGTTCCCGTTTGGTTATTTTTTTGGGAACCAAATAATAACATTCTAGGTATGGTCTCTGTAGGTTCTTTTTTGTAATTTTTTTATTTTATTTTTTGTAATCAAAAACTTTTTGTATTCAAAAACTAACCTTCCCAGAATGTTGCATGGAGGTTTTTTTTTTTGTAACAACCTAAAGAGAACCTATAAGGAATGTTCTCTAATTGTCATTTTTAGGTCAAATTACAGAATTGACATTTCCTTCAAGCAGTGGCAGATCCAGGGGTGGGGCCAGTGGGCCACTGGCCAGCCCCAGCTAAAATCTGATTTGCCCTTGAAGTGACCCTGTCCAGTTAATCATTTCTGATCTATGTCAGAGCATTCCATCAGCTGAGTCAGTTTGTTTGAAATTCGACTTGCTTAACCATTTCTTTCTACCGCATCTTGTAATGGCAGGTCTATAGGCTGTTTTTATCATCCTTGTCCACTTAGGCTTCAATGATAAGTACCTATTTACCACTTTAACTAACATCTCAAAAGACATTAGTGTTGTTGTCACTTAATTTCTCTTTGTCTAACGTTAGGAAGCTAGTTAGCTACAACACACTAGTTAGTTTATTAGCTAGTTACCTAGGCTAAGCAATGTTGGATGGTAGCTAGCTAGCTGGCTAAGGTTTCACACATTAGTTTATAGTTACACAGTTGAGGGAAGTAAAATATAGCGGCTCACACATAAAACCTAAAAGGTTTGGTCATGCCATGTAGACACAGTCGTTAATTGTCGTTAATAAAACTAATGCAGCATCCCATATAAGTGACAGCTGGGAAGTGCATGGAGAGTTCAATGCAGAAGCATTCAATTCTGGTGACTTTGGGGGTATTTATTTATTTATTTATTTATTTTCCTTAATCATATTAAGTAACAAACATTAATGTTAGTATGTGCTGCAGATCATTCCATTAGTTCAATTTTACATTTAAATGTAAAAGGCTTTGGTAAAATTGCCGATGTAACCCTTTTTTTTTTTTTAGGTATTAAAACTGCAAAACTGTTTGTCATCAACAGTTTGGTTGATGACAAACATCATGTTTTTATACCTTGGAGCTCTGGTTTACCATGTTCATTTTTAAGCAATTACTAACAACGTTAACTTCACCAGTGCAAGTTTATATTTTATTTGATACTTAAACATACCTAATTTCTATTAAAATTCCTGAAATAAATACACATAGGTATATACTGTCACGTTTCAAAGATGGTTATGGAAGCAATCGCATATTTCCAAACAATTTAATGAACAAACGAACAACAAAAGAAAGACACGAAGACAACTCGGCAAAATACTGTGGCTAAGGCTAAACATAAGCTGTCAAACCAAACATGGTACAGGGACACAGGTCAAGAAGATAATTACGTGAGGCAAAGAAGCAGTGCAAACAGTGGCTATATATATGGGTGCTCGTTAAACAAAAACGTGATACAGGTGCAGGTGGTCATGTTTCGAGTCCAGAGTTACCTCCTTGATATGACATATACACTCCGTTCAAAAAGACAAGAGAATGAATTATTTTTGACATACAAACAACAATACAGAAGTGATTTTTGAAATAACCTGTATATACAACAATAAATACATAAACATTTTCATTATATTTAAAATCCACCCTCTCCAGTCCTAGTCCATGAAAGCCCCAAAAAACCAAAACATTATGTTTTGTTTACACAAATAACAGAGAATATACTGGAAGGGGCCACTGAAACTATGAAATTAGTTTCTAAACCAGGGCAGTTCTGGTCCTGAGGGCCAGTGCACTGTCCTGCAGAGATTAGCTCCATCCCTAATTAAACACTCCTGAAAACACTAACCAAAGTCTTCAGGATTACTTGAAAATATTCAGGAAAATGACAAGCAGGTGTGTTTGATAGTGTGTTTGTGAGTAAACTAAATAACTAACCCCATAAATGAACAAATCACTTCAAAAAGCTTTCACTGATGATGACTAAATCACATAGTTTGTGACAGAAAGCCAAATTAGAAGAGATAAGCAAGCATTCTTTTATCAGATAACAAGCTACTGTTATCCATTAAAATCTGTGCCAAGTAAATTAAAGCTGGAAAAATGGATGTCCTCCTTCAACTAAATATAAATGCACATAATACGCATGAACACAGTGATAAGCGCTAGACTTGTATTTACCTTTCCTCAACTACAATGTCTTATTACGAATCATGGTATAACTGCAAATAAAGGTTTCTCATGGTGTGTAAGGGAGGAGCAAAGTGAGGGGGCAGCATTCATGTTTTAAATAGTTCAAATTATGCAAATGATAATGTTCAATAAATAGGAAAGATGATTTTCAGACATATCTACTGTAATCTACCTCATTAGACAATGATTTATCAGGAAAATTTTACTGGCACACAGCAACATTTTACTGGGGCTCATGCCCAAGTAAAAAGGATCTAGCGATGCCTCTGGTGTGTGTGAAGTACGAAGATAAAGTGGATGAGTCTGCAGGCCCAATTTACGAGCAGCTCACAGAGAATTCTCCCGATGAGCCACCCCAGCTATTACAGGGTTTCTTTTAATGGCACAAACCAGTACAAATCGAGCACAAACAAGTGGTGCTGATTTGGATGACATGGGGTGGAGAGTGAGGTCACTGCCACAATTATATTTATTTTTACTGAAGGGAAATGCACACAGTGCTGTGAAAAATTATTTGCCCCATCCTGATTTCTTCTGTTTTTGTATACATCTCATACTAAATAGTTTTTAGATCTTCAAATGAAATGCAACAGAAAACAAAGGCAACCTGAGTAAACAGTTTCTATTGTTTTTTTGTTGTTGTTTTGTTATTAAAGCAAAAAAAGGTTATCCAACACCTATTACCCATGTGTAAAACTAATTGTCCCCTTAAAATTAAAATCTGTTTGGGGCACCTTTTGCAGCAATAACTGCAACCAAATGCTTCCAATAACTGGAGATCTTTCACTTTATTCTAGCACTAGGACTTACTCCTATGCTTTGGATCATTGTCTTGCTGCATAATCCAGTTGTGCATGAGTTTCAACATACAGACAGAAGATCAGACATTCTCCTTTATGATTTTCTGGTAGAAGAGAGAAAGATAGTTTGTATATTTCATATCACTAATTGGTTATTTGGTTTTGACAGGTCTAGGTCAAAGGTCATCATCAATAATAATGTTCTTGGCAGGTTAATGGTCATCTTCAATCCTAATTATGTTGTGAGTTGTATATCAGAGATAATGTTACATACATTCTGCACTTACGGTCTGCACTTAGATCAAGCAATCATATTATGTTGAGAGAATCACGCCAAAGATAATATTACATATGGTCTACACTTATGTCATTATCTTAACAGTTGTCTTTAAAGGTTATTAGCAACCGTCATTATCTTAACAGATGTAGGTCATCACCAACCGTCATTTTCTTAACAGGTGAAGGTTAAAAATGGATAATGGTTTATATAATAAAGGTTTGTTGTAATCTGTTGCGTTCCCATACACACACGAATACACATACATACACACATATACATGCACGCGCACACGCGCGCACACACACACACTCACAGAGAAGATACCCCCTGACCAATCAGAACAAAAGAAATTAAAATGCTACATCCAGTAGGTGGCTGTATATATACCATAAGTTTATAGTAGAAGAAGAAGAAGACCACACCCACCCTCTTGATTTTAAAATACTCTGTACTTACAACACAACGTGTATAATCTTTCAATATGGCTTGCCCTTATGCACAGAAAAAAGTTCACTCTTTTTTGGGAAGATTAGAAAAAATTTTAGAGCATGTAAAGATTCAATATTGGGTAATGTCAAACGGTTGTACAGCCAGATTTTTTTTTTTGATGCAGAAAAAGGAGACCTTGTGCTTTTCTAGGTCCTTTCACCGGATGAAATGCTAACTTGTGGTTCTGTCCTTCGAGTGAGTTATAACTATTTTCCTCTTTGAGACACCCATAACATCCGTTATAAATGTATGCGATGACTATAGCTTCATTAATCTGATAAACCGCTGAGTACGGCGGGTCTAATTAATTAATTAATGATAAAGTTGCTGAGTCCAGCGACTAGCCCCATAAAAAATTAATGATAAATAAAGTTTTATGCAAAGCATCAAAAGAATTTCCAGACTCTACCCTTCAAAATTTCCAGACACCATGGATTTCTCAGCAGGTAAGAAGATGTATTTTAAACAGTTAAAATAGAAGGTTTATGTAATTATCCAATTGATATTGATATAACCCTAACCCTAACCTTTCTGAGTACAGCAATCATTATTCTTATCCAGTCATTATGTAATCTGGTATAAGACTATCTAAAATTTAATCTTCAATACACTTATATTATAGAGCAAGACCGAACTGAGCTCATCTAATTCTAGTGTCTAGGATAACGTATCAAATGAATGCTAGTCTACTAGGTAATTAAAATTTGTCTCTTAGATCTGTGTAGTGAGCTAAAAGGGAATTGTTAAGTTACTAAAAGTATATTTTATTTGCTTTACTGTTTTCAGACAACAGCTTTGTGATTATTTCTGATGACGAGTGTCCTGAGACAACCGCTCAAGGTCTTGAGTCCGAGCTCTACTCGTAAGTCATAACATAAAATTATGAATGTTTCATACTGTAAAGTCGTTCATGCGCATTTATATTTTTGTTTGTGTCATATTCAGAAGTTGAGGACATTGTGAATATCAGTGGTGATGATGGTGAAAATTCAGGTGAGTTGACGTATATTTTACCTTCTTTTGCCCCCAGCGCAAAAAAAATAAATAAAAAAACACTCTCACATGTTCTGTGACTTATAGATACGATTGATTTCGAAAATGGTGGTGCTATAGAAGAACAAGAGGAAATCAACTTGGAAGCCGACATTCAACTTGACCTCGAATTACAGGAGATCTGCACAGCATGGCATGAATTCTTCCGAGTAAAGACTGCTTTATTGGAAAACTTTGGACAGCTTGATAATACATTTGAATCTGATCAAGGTACAGAATTTGTCCTTTTACTGTACAACATACTTGAAAATTTGAATAGATGCCTCACGGTGAACATAAAGTTGATTAGAAAATTGTAGAATAGATATGGCGCAGAAATGTCTGAAATGCAGTTCGGATACAGAGACTAAAAAAATGAGAACTGAAAATACTCCATTACCTTATGATTTTTGTTATGATGGAAACCAGAGTTCTTGAAATGGTCTGTTACATCATGATCCGTACACAACCCTGAACCCATAACCATTGTATGTATTACATCGAAACTTCTTAAAGAAGGCACTGATGCAATCATCCCTTTCGGCCACCCACTTCTCTCCCTCAAAATCAATACAGCATAAGAAATTAGCTACATGAGTTCCTGTTTCCTGTCTAGTCTCTAAATCATAAAACACATCATTCTCATTGGCGCGTTCTTTCCTAGCTGGTCGTATAAAACATCTATGCTCGATATCGTCGTTGAGTTTTTGGCCACAGAGTATGCATTTGGAATCGGCGCAGACGTGTTCCTTACGTTTAGAAGGTTTATCCTGTATCACACATTTACATTTATCGCCATAGAATCCCGTTTCACACATAGAATATTCACCTTCACTCGACTGAATCTTTGCTTTATGCCTGTCGAAACAGTATTGTGAGCTACATAATCTCTGACACTCTGGACATTTAGTTACATCCTTAGGGTGTTTGTGGCAATCGGGGTCACGACAAACGTTGCAGATATAATCACATAATAGTGGTTTCAAGGGTATTATCTGTAAAAATTTCACGTTTACTCTGAATTGCATTTTTGAGCATGGTCAGAAAAAGATTGTAAATCGATGACACCGTTGACTAATTCAGTGGTTCCCAAACTTTTCCAGGGCAAGGCCCCCCAAATGGCATTAACATTTGACCGAGGTCCCCCTTTTTGCAAGATGTCTTTAAAACACATTAAAAATACAGACTTCTGAATATATATCCCTTTTTTATTAATAATTACATCTTAAATCTTTACATTACATTACATTAGGAATTGATCGTGTGTGATGAATTCGGAGTTCGATGGAGTAGGACACGTTGTTGGAGGCTCCTGCTGATTTCAATTAAAATTGTAATTAATTTGTGCTTTTCGGTCATACAATAGATTTTGACTTATTCTACTCCGTTTCTTTGTTTGCACTTTTAATTTTGTGGCATGTTAAAATGTCTGGAAAGAACATGAAAACCTGTGGTAGCATTCAGACACAACTGAGGCCTAGTGTGCGCGCCGCGAGCAAGTCCCCTTCTTCCCCTGAATCCGCGTTGCCAAGCGGTGACCCTGACTTCGCCGCACTCAGACTCAAGCTGCTGGCTTCACTGAAGAAGGACATTGCCGATATTTTTAAAAAGGAGCTCCAGGAGACTCTCGGGGATGCGCTGTCTACTATCCAGCTTGACCTGCAGGCCGTGAAAACACAGCTGGCTAGTGATAAAGTTGCTACCAAGGCTACCATATCAACACTGAAAGGTACTGTTGTGGAATTGTGGGAAACACTGCTGTCTCCTTTGTTTTATGGAGACTTTGGGTGTGTGTGTGTTTGGGGGTTGTTGGGGGGAGGGGGAGGAGGTCCCACTTCAGCTCTAATTGGCTATTTATATCCCTATGGTTTACTTTATTTAAATGGTTAGTAGTAATATGGATCCCAGCATAGCTGGGACAGGCATGCCTTTAAGATTTATTAGTTGGAACGTCAGAGGTATGGGTAATCCTGTCAAGAGATCTAAGGTTTTTACACATTTGAAACACTTAAACTCCGATATATAGTATTTTTACAGGAGACTCACCTACGTATTAAAGATCATCATAGGTTACACTGCCGTTGGGTGAGTCAAGTCTTCCACTCAAACTTTAATTCGAAGGCAAGAGGGGTTGCTATTTTAATTGGCAAAAGGTCACAGTTTTCCTCCACTAACGTTATTGCTGATGTGAAAGGTAGATATAGTTGCTGGTACTCTAATGCAAAGACAGGTGTTGTTGGTAAATGTATACACTCCAAACTTTGATGACATGGAATCTGCTAATAGATTGTTGAGCAATCTCCCTTTCTTAAATACTCACCTGCTGATTTTCGGGGGAGATTTAAACTGTGTTTTTGACCCAAACTTAGATCGGTCTAATCCCCGTACTCTGAATCAATCTGCTATGTCTAAAGCATTTTCAGATTTTATGTGTCAGAACGGTCTCGTTGATCCCTGGAGATCCGGTAAGCCCTCTCTTAAAAAGTTTTCTTTCTTCTCCCAGGTGCATCATTCCTATTCGAGGATTGATTATTTTTTATAGACAGCACTCTTGATTCTTGTGTAGTTTCTTCTGACTATCTGGGTATTGTAATTTCTGATCACGTGCCTCTACAATTAGATACTCATCTTTCTACTTATAAACGTAGCCCACTGCTTTGGAGATTTAATTCTCTTCTTTTGGCAGACAGTGAATTCTATGAGTTAATTTCTACTTCTATTGATGACTTTCTTTTCTTCTCTCTATCTTCTATCTGCTATCTATCTGAATGACTCCACCTCTTATTCATTGTTATGGGAGACACTTAAATCCTATATCAGAGGGCAGATTATTTCTTACTCCACTCTCTGTAATAAAAAGCGCACTGCTAGGGTTAATGAACTCACATCTGCGATCATTGACCTTGATCAGAGATATGCATTGAACCCCTCTCCAGAACTTCTTAAACAGCATCTCGACTTACAGGCAGAATTTAATCTTATTTCGACTAAAGAGGCGGAACGCTTGTTGTTACGTACTCGTGGTGCATACTATAATCATGGCGACAAGCCGAGTCGTTTACTGGCACATCAGCTATGGTGACAGACCACTTCCTGTCTCATACCTAGTGTTAAAAACACTTATAATATTGTCACTACAGATATGGAAATTAATGGAATGGAAATTAATGCTACTTTTAACTCGTTTTACTCTTCGCTTTATAAATTTTTTCGAATTTCCTACAGACAATACTAAAGTGAATGCATTTCTTCAAAAACTTTGTAACCCTGTTATTGATTCGAATACTGCCATGCAACTGGACTCCCCACTCTCTCTTGAAGAAATTTTTAATTCAGTTAAAACTATGCAATCTAACAAAGCTCCTGGCCCGGACGGGTTTCCAATTGAATTTTTTTAAACGTTTATTGGAAAATTAGCTCCATTGCTTTTGGCTATGTTCAACGAATCCTTGGAATGTGGGTCTTTGCCTCCAACTCTGACACAAGCCACGATAGCTCTCCTTCTTAAGGAGGGTAAGGATCCAACTTCCTGTGGTTCTTATAGACCGCTGTCTCTGCTTAATGCAGCTGTGAAGGTGTTGGCGAAAGTAATGGCATCTCATTTAGAGAATGTACTCCCTTATATTATATCTGAAGAGCAGAACGGTTTTATAAATGGATGTCAATTGTTTTTCAATACCCGTACAGTCTTTAATATAATTTATTCAAAGCATTCGGCTGAGCTTCCTGAGATTGTGATTTCTTTAGATGCTGAAAAAGCATTTGATAGGGTTGAGTGGGAGTATTTGTTTGCAGTCTTGAGGAAGTTCGGATTCAGGGATAAGTTTATATCTTGGATTAGCCTCCTTTACTCATCCCCTAAAGCCAGGGTTCAGACAAACGATATTTATTTGGATTATTTTGCTCTTGGACGTGGGTGTCACCAAGGCTGTCCTTTATCACCTCTGCTTTTTGCTGTCGCTATCGAGCCTCTGTCTATCGTATTAAGATCTTCTCCCTTGTTTAAAGGAATAGTTCAATACGGTGTAGAATACAAATTGTCACTATATGCTGATGATTTGATATTGTATGTAACTGATCCTATTGCCTCTATGCCTGCTGTCTTGGGTGTTCTGGAGACCTTCGGTGTTGTCTCTGGTTATAAAATAAATTTGGACAAAAGCGACTGTTTTCCCATCAATACTGCAGCATTTTCTCTCCAACAGTCAGATCTACCTTTTCGATTTAGTCAGTCAGGGTTTAAATACCTAGGTATCAACGTGACACGTTCTTTATCTAATCTTTTATCAGCTGATTTCACTCCCCTTATCTCAAAGGTTAAATCCAACATTCAGAGTTCTTTCTCTAATTGGCAGGATCAATGTCGTCAAAATGAATATAGTACCGAAGTTTCTTTTCTTGTTCCAGCAAGTTCCTCTTTTTCTGCCAAAATCATTCTTCAATTCATTGGATAGGATGGTTGGTACTTTTGTTTGGAGTGGGAAGCCACCAAGGGTTCGTAAATCTTTATTGCAGAAATGTAGACTTAGTGGAGGACTTGCATGACCCAATTTTCAATTCTATTACTGGGCTGCGCACATCCATAGACTTTGATACTGGGTTGAATCTCCTGGATCTTCTTGATGTGGATTGGAACTGTCTTCTTGTGGGGAATCCTCTTTGCCTGCTTGGCTTTGTTCCTCTCTACCTACAAAACTCTCCCTATATACTGATAATCAACACACTTAAGACTTGGTATCAATTTAGACGGCGCTTTGGATTTGTAGGTGCATCCTCTTTGGGTCCTTTGGACAACAACCACCTATTTCCTTCTACATTTTCAGTGTGGTATGACAAGGGCATTAAACAAGTTAGAAATCTGTATGCCGATGGTGTCTTTGATAGCTTTTCCAATCTTTCACCTACTTATGACCTCCCTGTGACTCATCTCTTTCGTTATTTTCAAATTCGGAATTTCGTTTCTAGATGTTTTCCTAATTTCCCCTCTGCGCCTCCTGAACAGGCTTGGGAAAGCTTGTTTTCAAACAATCCACATCAGAGAGGAATGATTTCTAGGATTTATGATTTTATTCTGGTGCTAGGTAGTGAGGCGAGCACCAAAATTAAGAATGCATGGGAAACGGAGTTAGGAGTACAGATAAGTGAAGAGTGTTGGGAACATGCTATAGGGAGGGTACAGTCTACCACTTCTTGTGCTCGTCTTGGACTTATCCAGTTCAAAGTTTTACACAGAGACCATCTGTCCAAATCGAGACTTTCTGTAATATATCCGGACGTAGAGGACAAGTGTGATAAATGGCCTGGCTCTCCCTGTCATCTTGGCCATGTTTTTCTTCTGCCCTGATCTCCATGGTTTTGGGTCTGGTTTCTTTACCATCATGTCCACTATTCTCAGGGTAGATTTAAAACCTTGCCCATTGATTGCTGTATTTGGGATTCCTGATGCCTCAGTTCCATTGAGCTCAATACAAAAGGATGTTATCGCTTTCACATCCCTTATAGCAAGACGTTCCCTACTGTTGCATTGGAAGTCTGCTAAATATCCGTCTATCTCCCAGTGGCTAAAGGACCTGCTGTTTTTTTTAAACTCGAGAAAATAAGGTATACTATGATGGGTTGTACTGACAAGTTTTTTTTATAAATGGCAACCCTTTATTGCATATTTTATGGAGTTACAGACACTTCCCACTTAAATTTTTGTGCCTGTTGTTGGGTCTTACAATATCTATATAACTAGCGATGGTTATTGGTTAGCCATGATGAGCTGGGGCGGGGGGTGAGTTTGTTTTCAGTGTTTGTACTTTTTAATCTTGTTTTCCTTTGTTAGTATTAAATAGAAAAAAAAACTGTGAATGATTGTTGCTGTGTGCCAGTCGGTTTGTTTTTCTTCTCAATAAAACTTTATTGGAAATAGGAATTGATTGTGTGTGTGGTTGTCTGAGAGTGAGAATTTATTTTTCACACCAAATTGTTGAGGCCCTCCGGGCACCCCCTGGTGGCCCCCACTTTGAAAACCACTGGACTAATTGAATGCGTGATGAAACATTGATAGTATCACCATGATATGTAGTACCATATCCTGACCCTAAGTTTTACGGTGTAGATGGCATGATGCCTAAAGATAGAGAAGAATTCTTTAACTGGTACAGAATGGTCTCTGACAAAGTCTTTGATTTCAAGAAAGAGATGGCCGAATACTGTGTGAACAACGTAGACATTTTGAGAAAGGGCTGAAAGGTCGATCCTTTTAAATGCATAACAATCGCATCTGTGTGCATGAAAATCTTTAGAACCAAATTCCTACATAAAGGCACTTCAGCTATTCCACCGCTTGATAATTACATCACCAGACAAAAATCTTTCTCAACACCTTCCATACAATGTCTCGAATACTTTTCTAACATGCAAAACCTACCCATTCGACACGTGTTGGACAAAGGTAAAGTCAGGTTTGGTAAATATTATGTAGATGGATACTGTGAAGATGGGGAAAACCATAAGGTTTTTGAGTTTCTTGGATGTTTTTATCACGGGTGTAATCAGACGAAGTTCCCTTTGAAAGGGAACTTCGTCTGATTACTCAGCCGTCATGGTGAGTGAGCAGCATGGCTATTTAGCGATGCCGAAGGTGGAGGAGGCACTTGCGAGCCACCTCTCTCCATCAATGGCAGGTAAATTAGGGAGGGCAACTTTACCTTCTGAGCCATGTAAGGCCACCTCGGCGTTGGTGGGCAAAGCCTATGTGGCAGCGGGTCTTGCTTGTGGGTCAGTGCATACAATGGCAGTCTAAGGGTGTCTCCTTACCACAAGATGGTAATGACAGATGCGTCCCTCATGAGCTGGGGTGCAGTCTTAAATGGCTGTCCAGCTCACGGTCTTTGGAGCGGCCCTCATCTGGCGTGGCATATAAATCGCCTAGAGATGCGGGCCTTATTCCAAGCACTGAAATTCTTTCTTCCTCAGTTGAGAGGTCACCATGTGCTAGTTGTGTCAGACAACACAGCAGTGGTCTCATATATCAGCCACCAGGGAGGGTTATGTTCACGCCCCCTGTTCAGGCAGGCGCAAGTAATCCTTCGGGCCATATTTCTAGCACTGAAATTCTTTCTCCCTCAATTGAGAGATCACCATGTGTTTACAGACAACACAGCAGTGGTCTCATATTTCGACCACCAGGGAGGAAAAGTTTTGTTAGTGAGTGCAATGTACATTCTGGGCAGCTGGAACGTAGGGGCAGACATCCTGTTGAGGCCTGGGGATTGGAGGCTCCATCCACAAGTGTCCATATGGCGGAGGTTCGGACAAGCAGAAGTGGATGTGTTCGTCTCCGAGGAGACGACACACTGCCCGCTGTGGTTCGCCCTCACTCCTCCCGCACCACTGGGGCTGGACACCATGGTGCACACGTGGCCGAGGTCACGTCTATATACTTTTCCCCGATCGCTCTGCTCCCACAAGTTCTAGCGAGAATTCGCCAAGACCGTCTACGTCTGCTGCTGGTACCACCTTATTGTCTGGCTCGAATATGGTTCTCGAAGATAATTTCCCTGCTCGACGGTACTCCTTGGGAAATTCCCATCCGCAAGGATCTACTGATTTATCACCCTCTGCCAGAACTATGGAAACTGTGGGTCTGGCCCCTGAGGGGTACCAGCTCATAGATTCTGGTCTCACAACTGAGGTTGTAGAGACCATGTTAAACGCTAGAGCACCATCCACAAGGAAATTGTATGTGCTCAAATGGCAGCTTTTTGTCTTGTGGTGTGAGGAATGTCAGCTAGACCCAGTGAACTGTGCAATAGCTACAGTCCTGGAGTTCTTCCAAGAATGTTTCTCAGCAGGGTTGGCTCCTTCTACAATCAGGGTTTACGTGGCCGCCGTTTCAGCCAGCCACGCCCCTGTTGATGTAGCCTCTGTGGGGCAACATCCTCTAACTTTGAGGTTCATGTGTGGTGTCAGTTGGCTGAGGCCCATCTGCAGGCCACGCATACAGTACCTTCCTGGGACCTTTCTGTGGTCTTGGAAGGTCTGTCAGGGGCCCCATTTGAGCCCTTAGAGTCAGCCTCTGAGAAGCTTCTGACTCTAAAGGTAGCTCTTCTACTCACCCTGACATCTCTCAAGCGAGTTGGAGATCTACAAGCTCTCTCTGTTGCCCCTTCCTGCCTTGACTTTGCCCCTGGATTAGCCAAGGCCTTCCTGTATCCTAGGCCGGATTATATTCCTAAAGCGCCTACATCTGCTGCCCACCCTGTGGTGTTGCAGGCTTTCTGCCCTCTTCCATTCCTCACACCAGAACAAGAGAGGATGCACCTGCTGTGTCCAGTAAGGGCTCTCTGTACTTACATCCACCGCTCCGGCCAGTGGCGTAAGTCGGAGCAGCTGCTAGTCTGCTTTGGCGGCGACAGTTAAGGTGATGCTGTGTCAAAGCAGCGCATCTCTAGTTGGATAGTGGAAGCAATCTCTATGGCTTATGAGGCACGCGGTCTCGCCACGCCTCTGGGAATAAGAGCTCATTCCACTAGGGCGATTGCCTCCTCAAAGGCTTTGTCCAAAGGGGTATCCTTGCAGGATGTGTGTGCTGCTGCAGGATGGTCTACGCCACACACATTCATTCATTATTACTGCCTGGATATTCATTCCACCCCGGGCTCGAGTGTCTTGCAGTGACCCTCGGACTTGGGTCTTTTTGAACAGGCCGTACCCTCGGTATGACGGAGTGGGTATTCCCGTTCCCATACTGTTATGCTAAATGCAACGTCGAAGTTCCCTTTGAAAGTGACCGAACCGCCCAAAGACGAGAACGTACAAGAGGTGCTTGCTAACATTTTTGCGAGAAACAAAAGAAATGCTTGGTACAATATGGAAAAACTTTTAAAAGACGGTGCTTCGTGGAACGATAGCGGTAAATTTATTTTTAAAGAAAACACTATCAAAGGATCTCACATGGTGGATTTGCTTAAAAATCTCATGGCCCCTCATCGAGTATCCGACGATCGGAGGCCTTTAGGCTGGAAAGAGTTCTTACAGACATTAGCCAACCTAAATATACCCTTTTCAGGAATACCTAATGGAGGTGTTCGACATAAAATATCTGACATAAAAAGATCTAAAGATACCTCTCATCTTGTTTCCCCACCTAAAAGCAAAGACTATGATTCTGAGCCAGTTTTCAAATCTCCCGTTTTTAACCGTTCTGACTGGTTTGGTTTTTGAAATGACGAGGGACAACATATGTTATATTTTGTATATTTTATTATTTACTCTAGGGTACATTTTTTAACAAAAGACACAACAGCATTATTTAAATGTATTTATATTTCTATTTAAATCTTTGCTTTACACAGACATAATAGGGTTAAACGAATAACCTGTAGCTTTGTGACACAGAAAAAATACACAGCGTTGCCCGCAGCAAACTGAAGTAAAGTTTTGAACTTTTATCTATTTTATCTATTTCAGGACAACTTCTCATAACCTTCGTTAGTTCTCTGGTATCCATGCTTTACTGTTAATCGATGAGCACGTTTCTACGATTGTTTATTTCTAGAATACTGTCGAAACTGGTGTACACGACTGGATTCACTGTGCTCAGAAGCGGTTGTCGAAATCTGAGTTCCAATCGCATATTTCCCGACTTTATTAATGACAGATGTTGCCCATAATCGTCGTCAGAATTTAGGTTGAATGTGAATAAAGTATATCCGTTTAGGTACTCTTCTCTGTTTATTGCCAAAGCCTGATCTTTCAGCTGCTTTCTTGATGCTAAAATTAAAGAATGGAATTCACAGACCACATTACCAGACTGAAAAACAGGCTGAAACGGTCGGGGCGCCTTGAAATCCTGGAAGGCCATTTCCAGCCTGGTGGACATAATAATCCACGTAGGACTGCAGATGAACATAGCCCCTATCCATCATTTCAGTTTTGTTCATGATGATCCTTCTGTTATGTTAACTACGTCTTCGACCAGAACCCAGGAATTAAATTTATCGGGCCACCCCATCCATTTCACCAGGCAAACTTTTTTCTGATTTCGGGTCTTTTCAGACCCAAATGATCAAACGCAAGTGTAGATTAAGCATTTTATCTCAGAACACCTGAGCATGGTCTTACATATTCAATCGAAGTAACATTTTCCTTTCTAAAAAAATTTAAATCACACACAGGTTTAGACACATGATTAGTTTTACATTCAAACGTTTGAGCAAAACATGTAAGATAAAGCTTGATACACAAAAGTGTGTAAAGGACACAAGTTATTTACGAACATCTTCAGCATTTTGTTTTGTTTGGCTTCAGGCTTTTCTGGCAATCAGAATAGACGTGGCATGTTTTGAAGCAACATGTATGTGGCTGGTCAGCGGGTTCCAGAGATGAGTGAAAGGTCCAGTAGTCCACAACGTCTTCGTACACCTGTTCGTTGAAAATATCTTTGGTTTTCTCTTTGACCTCGTTCAGCACGGTTTTGGTGTGAGGCTTGTCTCGCCATTCACACACGATGGCTTCAGCAATACCTTGAATTTTTTCCAGGGATGGAGTGTGATTGATACCACAGAATTTCTGACCTCTTGCCAACGTGTATTTGAACCACGGTTTAAACAGTTTTCTCAGCAATCTGTAGGTGTTTAGGTGCAGATATTACTCGTCAGGATCGAACAAACACAAGTGTTGGAGTTGACTCGGATGATTGATCGTGCACCCGTGGCAGTTGTCCTTCAGATCTTGTTGGATAATTCTGTCCAACAGTTCTCCTGTAACCGCATGTATGATGGCTAGCACAGTGTTGATTATACACCCGTCGGTTTCATCGTTCATTGTCAGAAAGGTCAGATTTCTTTTTTCTAGGTTTTCGCCGTCTTCAAAACCCAAACTGGTCACATCATCATCCAGGGTAGCATCAGAGTTGTAGAAAATGGGACTCAGTTCATGAGCCATATAGTTTGTTGGTTCTCAGAAGGCTTTGACTTGATATGTAGTCAGACTCATTTCATATATCATGCAGGAGGAGTCTTGGGGAAGGTGGTGTTTCTGCTCAAGAGTAGTATATTGATGATCTCAGAAGAGATCTTCTAGCCTTACTTTTATTTTCGCTGTTTCTTTGTTTCTTCCAAATTTTTGGAATAGTTCATCGATTTGTTGGAAGTAGCGTTGTAGATCGTGCCAGCTGGTTTGAACATACGTCACGTCACAGTTCTTTTCATGCTCTAAAATTTTTTCTAATCTTCCCAAAAAAGAGTGAACTTTTTTTGGTGCATTAGGGCTAGTCATGTTGAAAGCTCATACACATTGTGTTGTAAGTACAGAGTATTTTAAAATCAAGAGGGTGGGTGTGGTCTTCTTCTTCTTCTTCTTCTATAAACTTATGGTGTATATACCGCCACCTACTGGATGTAGTATTTTAATTTATTTTGTTCTGATTGGTCAGGGGGTATCTTCTCTCTGTGTGTGTGTGTGTGTGTGTGTGTGTGTGTGTGTGTTGTTGTTGTATATAAAATATACATGAAATAAACACGAGGGAGACCTAGTATGAGTAATATGTAATCTTATCTAGAATTCACTGGGCTGGTGGACTGTATGAACAGATGTTCACCTAAGACACAACACACAGATAAGCAAGGCGCAGGGGTATAACAATACATGTATTTGATTAAGTGCGGCAGGTCTCAGAGCATAGGTGGAGTACATCTGCACGCAGGCAGAAGGTCAACTAAGAGACACACACACACACAGAGGCCTGGTGTGTATGCAGAAAACAGAAATTAATCTGTTTCATATTCTGTTTCATGACAAACTATTATAGGGTAATGTACATGCAAGCACTATAAACAAAAAAAGAAATGTAGAACAAACATAAAATTTACTCATAATGTAGAGATGGTGTGTTTGAAAGTGTCCGTTCTCGACGAAAATCCAGTCAGGAAGCGACACAGACAAGGTCAAGTTATTTTTAAAGAGTGAAACAAAACAAAATATATTTTGGAGCCTGAACTGCACCTGTGTGATAAGGGTCGCTCAACAGTGCCAATTGATGTACGTAATGGTGTTCCGGGATAGCTAACTCTAAACATATTGATGTCTGGGTCACCTTGACCCTAAGAAAACTGTATAAATAGAAAAGTTTCAGCTCTGGTTTTTTAGATCACATTTTGGGGTGTCTCAAACTGTGTGGATCTCGTGTGGTGGAATGGGACGAATAAACCTGGACCCTTGCTTTTTCTCACTCACGGCTGGTGTCTTATTTTTCTTTCTCCAATTGAATATGTGAGTATCTGTTTCTATGTTAAGTGTCTTCAGGTAATAGGCAAAATTTGGGCTAGCAGTGTCCGTGCATGCATGTGTATGTGTGGATGTATGTGTGTGTGGGAATGCAACAGATCACAACAAACCTTTATTATATAAACCATTATCCATTTTTAACCTTCACCTGTTAAGAAAATGACAGTTGGTGATGACCTACAACTGTTAAGATGATGACGGTTGCTAATAACCTTTAACGACAACTGTTAAGATAATGACATAAGTGTAGACCATATGCAATATTATCTTTGGCGTGATTCTCTCAACATAATATGATTGCTTCATCTAAGTGCAGACCATAAGTGCAGAATGTATGTAACATTATCTTTGATAAACAACTCTCAACATAATTAGGATTGAAGATGAAGATATGTGCAGACTATAAGTGCAGAATGTATGTAACATTATCTTTGACTAACAACTCTCAACATGATTAGGATTGAAGATGATGCCAAGAAAATGACGGTTGGTGATGACCGTTAACGACAGCTGTTAAGAAAATGACGGTTGGTGATGACCAAGATCATTATTATTGATGATGACCTTTGACCTAGACCTGTCAAAACCAATTAACCAATTAGTGATCTGAAATATACAAACTATCTCTCTCTGGTAGAGAGCAGAATTCATGATTCCCTCAATTATTGCAGATTGCCCAGGCACTAAAGTAGCAAAACCTACCCACACCATAACACTGCTACCACCATGCTTGACTGTAGGTATGATGCTCTTTTTGTGGAATTCTGTGTTTGGTTTAATTCAGATGTAACGGGACACCTGTATTTCAAACAGTTCCCCTTTTGACTCATCAGTCCACAGAACATTCTCCCAAAAGGTTTGATGATTATCAAAGTGTGTTTTGGCAAAATTCAGATGAGGCTTAATATTCTTCTGGGTTAGCAGTGGTTTGCCATGGATGCCATCTTTTTCTCAGTGTCGTTATAATAGTGGAGTCATGAACAGTGACTTTTTGTCATGATTTCCCCTTGAGACAGCGCTGCAGTCTGCAGTATGCTCGGAAAGCCGAGGCATGCGTATACACGAGAGAGCTGCGCAAGCACTCAGCGAACGCACATAAAAAAACACTTTTCTTTTTTTATGACTGTGACTTTGTTTCATGTGGACACGTGCGTTTGTTTTGATGATGTTCTGACCACCTCTCTGTATTATGCTTTGGATTTGTCTGCCTGCCTAAATAAACGTCTTTATCTGCATTTGCATCCGTACTCAACTCCATTAGGTCCCGGAATGTTACAGAATACTGCGCCTTAACATGGATGCAGCAGGAAGACGGAGGAGACGTCACACAAGGAAAACCAAGCAAACCGTCCCAGCTGTGGATTTGATCCAGTTTCCGCAGTGGAGAAGAACCGAGCTCCCGGAGCTATTTGATGGTTTGTCAGATGATCCTGAATTTTTTTGGGGGGACTGCCAGATATACTTTTCTAGCCTGACGAGAAGCAATGGCTAGGGTTCCTGTTGTCCCGGTTATGTGGCCCAGCATGGTAGTGGGCACAGCGTTTAGCAGCCATGGGATCCAGGGGACTGGAGAATGTCAATCAGTTTGTGGGACTAGTCGTGAGGATGTTCAGCCATATAGAATCCTGGGCAGTCTTTGAGGTTCTTGTGGGGGAGCCATGCCTCAGAGATGAACCTGACGTGCCGTTTAATACATATTATGAGCAGGCTAACTGGGTGACCTCCTACTCAGAGCTCCAACATGAGACTCACGAAGTAGTCTCAACTGCCGAGCTTCAGCCAGAGGTCAACGTGGTGACCTCAGAGCTCCAGCTTGAGACCTATGAGGTGGTCTCACCTGCTGAGCTCCAACATGGCGACCTCATGTCCAGAGCTCAAACCTGAGACCCATTAGGTGGTCTCACCTGCCGAGCTCCAGCCGGAGGTCAATGTGGCGACCTCAGAGCTCCAGATCGAAACCTACGAGGTGGTCTCACCTGCTGAGCTCCAGTCAGAGTCAACGTAGCGACCTTGGCACCAGAGTTCGAACCTGAGATCCATGAGGTGGTCTCACCTGCCAAGCTCCAGCCGGAGGTCAACGTGGTGATGACCTCAGAGCTCCAGCTCGAGTTGGTCTCACCTGCTGGGCTCCAGCTTGAAGTCAAGTTCCTGTCCGAGGTTGAAGAGGCAACCTCTCAAGCCCAATTCAGGGAGAGAACTCACACAGAAAGGTCATATTGATCAGCTCCTCAGTTAACTGGCCAAATATTACAGAGACATAGAGTTTTATAGAACATGTTCAATTGCGTTGCAAACTGCATACTGACTGCCTCAATTCATATAATCTGCATGACCTTGCTGAGTGGTTAAAGGTCAAAGCTGAAGCTCAGCTCCTGTCTCCAAGATGGTCCAAATGTACCAGGTGGAGAAAGCCCCAACTCTGCGTAAAGAGTGTGAACCTGCCACCAAGCCTCGAACCCAGCCCACAGCTGTCCACAATGGTGGCGACCAGCCCACAGTCTCTAAAGATGTGCAGACTACTACTGCAGAGGCTCCAATAGCTCCACAAATGGTTAAGAGCACTAAACTTTTGTGCCTCTTTTGCTGCAGCCAGGAGCATTGCTGGTCACAGTGCAGTGTGATCAGTAGTGCATACCAGAGCAGATGGATACAGAGCAGTGAATAAGGGATAACTATAGATGCTGGAAATGCAGATGCACTAGCCACAAGTGTGATGAGTGCACACTCAAGAATCCCTGTGAAGAATGCAGCGACATACACCTCAGAGTTCTGCATTGCATCGCCCAGCAGGGTTCCAGCATCATGCAAGTCACAACACCGCATAGCCGCATATATCCGACACAAACCAGTCCTATAGGACCTGTCTTCCTGAATGTCACCCCACTATTACTGAGGAACAGCAGAAAGTCTGTACTGACCTAGGCTATACTGGACAATGGCGCCCAACAGAGCATTATCCTTCCAGCAGCAGTTCGGCAGCTAGGAATAAAGGGAAGGAAAGAAATCATGGCCCTTCGTACCATTCATTACAAAGTTGCACAGCTTGAGGAACAGCCAGTTAACTTCTAGTTCTACCATAGAACCCTAGAAGTTCAGATCTTCCAGCTGACCTCCTCGAGAAGTGGAAAGTTCTGTGGAGAGTGAACTGCCTGATCTCACCAAGGTTGAGTTACTTCAATGTTACATACCCTTCGATTTCCAGGAAAAGACATCAAAATTCAGTCTTCATGTATTCTGTGACGTGTCTGAGGTGGTCTACAGATCAGCAGCCTATGTGGTCATCAGGCAGCATGGCAAGATCCATACCTCATTCGTCATTGCCTGATCCTGAGTTGCCCCTATGCATCAATTAACAAAGCCACAATTCGAACTCTGCACAGCTTTTTTCAGGTGCTCAGCTTGGTAAGCTTCTCCTACAAGAGTTGACTATTAGAATAGAGACTACCACATTCTGGTCAGATTCCACTACAGTTCTGACCTGGACATACTCAGTCATGCAGGTACAAGGTCTTTGTTGATCCAAGAGTTGTGGAGATCCAAGAATTAACTGAGCCACATTCTTGAGATACGTGGATTCTGCCAGTAACCTTGCTGATGACATTACCAGGGGAAAGACACTCATCGAGCTGGCATGGTACAGTAGATGGAGTCAAGGTCCTCCTTTTCTTCTGTGTCCACCAGACCAGTGTCCAGCTACTCCCACAGTGGCAGAGCCAGGCAACATAGCAGAGACAAGGAAACCAGTCTTCTGTTGTCTGACTATTGATTACAAGGGTTCACACGTTCCTGATATATCTCAGTATAAATCCTGGAAAGCATTAGTGAATGCTACTTACAAGTCTCTTCATGGGACGGCCATTCAAGACACAGTCACCCTGACTACCAAGGTGCGGAGGCACTCGTACTGAGTCAGTCCCAAATGGAGTCCTTTCCAGACAAGTTCAAGTCCTTGCAGGTAGGGAAATTAGTGTCCCCCTCCAGCCGTCTGGTCTTGCTTCTGCCAGAGATTGATCAGACATTAGGCCTTATCTGAGTGGGAGGATGGCTCTGGAAGTTTGAAAGTGCGAGTCAGACAGAGATCCACCCAGTAGTGCTAAACCCTCCACAAGTAGTTTCTAAGCTCCTCACTGCAGATGTCAACGAGCGTCTCCTCCACCAAGGGTCAGTTACAGTGGTGTTTGAAAGTTTGTGAGCCCTTTAGAATGTTCTACATTTCTGCATAAATATGACCTGCATAAATATGACCTGTAAAAATATCTTGTGGATGGATGAAATGAAAATAGAACTTTTTTGGTTTAAATGAGAAGTATTATATTTAGAGAAAGGAAAACACTGCATTCCAGCATAAGAACTTTATCCCATTTGTGAAACATGGTTGTGGTAGTATCATGGTTTGGGAACATCAGATTTTCACACAACTCATAAAAGTAGATAAAGAGAACCCAATTAAACAAATGAGACAAAAATCTTATACCTGGTCATTTACTTATTCAGGAATATTAACCAATATGACATATCTGTGAGTGGCAAAAGTATGTAAACCTTTGCTTTTGGTATCTGGTGTGACCCCCTTGTACAGCAATAACTGCACCTCAATGTTTCCAATAACTGTTGATCTGCACATCAGCTGGGGGTAATTTTAGCTCACCCCTCAGTACAGAACAGCTTCAACTCAGTGGTGGGTTTCCTCAATGAACTGCTTGCTTCATGTCCTTCCACAATATTCCTATTGGATTAAGGTCAGGACTTTGACTTGGCCATTCCAAAACATTAACTTTATTCTTCTTTAACCATTCTTTGGTAGAAAAACTTGTGTGCTGCATGACTCACTTTCTCTTGAGATTCAGTTCATGAACAGATGTCCTGACATTTTCCTTTAGAATTCACTGGTATACAGAATTCATTGGTCCATCAATGATGGCAAGTGATACTGACCCAGATACAGCAAAACCGGCCCAAACCATGATACTGCCACCACCATGTTTCACAAATGGGATAAGGTCCATATGCTGGAATGCAGTGTTTTCCTTTCTCCAAATATAATACTTCTCATTCACTCCAAAAAGTTCTATTTTCGTCTCATCCATCCACAAAATATTTTTCCAATACCCTTCTGGCTTGTCCAAAAGCTTTAGCAAACTGCAGACAGGTTTTTTGGAGAGCAGTGGTTTCTCCTTGCAGCCCTGCCATGCACACCATTGTTGCTCAGTGTTCTCCTGATGGTGGACTCATGAACATTAACATTAGCCAAGGTGAGAGAGGCCTTTAGTTGCTTAGAGGTTACCCTGGGTTTCTTTGTGACCTTATGAAATTTTGCATGTCTTGCTTTATGAGTGATCTTTGTTGGTCAACCTTGAATTTCCTCCATTTGTACACAATCTCTCTGACTGTGGATTGGTGGAATCCAAAACTCTTTAGAGATGGTCTTGTAAACATTTCCAGCATGGGGAGCCTCAACAACTCTTTATGATGTGATCAGAAATCTCCTTTTTGGTGCCATATTACACTTCCATAGACATGTGTTGTGAAGATCAGACTCTGATAGGTACCTGTTCTTTAAATAAAACAGGGTGCTCATTCACACCCAAACATTTGCTACTCACAGATATGCAATTTTAGATTATTTTCCTCAATAAATAATAAGAAGCAACACCAGAGGGAATGTGTACAATGCCAGAAGTGGAGAGCCAAGCTGATAATACTACTTATGTTAGCTCTACCCTCGACTTGACTACGACTATTCCACCCACGATTCTTCTTGACGGGAGTCAACTGTTGGCCATCATTCAGAAAAGCGATGGGGTGTCATTTCAAATGTTTGACCACCCATTATACACACCTTGAGGTCCTCAACAGCATTGACACAGATGCCTTTCTGCTTGCCTTGATACATTTCATAGCCTGGTGAGGAACCCCCTCTGAGATCTTCTAGGACTTCTAGGGGTCCAGTTTACACCAGAAGAGCTCCACCATTATTCCGCTACATTTTTCAGCTATTTCAGACAAGGTGAATGTGTATAAATGACTGTAATTTAATCTTTGTCTTTATTATGTGAATATCGTGTTATATGCTTATCCTAGCGCTGTAATAGGCAAGTGTACCCTGTGTATGATGCATTTAATCCGATATCCTGCTGTGGTGTTTCAGGACCATTGAAGACCCAGTTCAGGCCCCCACAATCTGCTAATGTTTACCACACCCCAGTGTACCCAGTGGCTCCAGCCAGCTTGGAGTACTGACTGTAGTATCTCATTAATGCTTAAAAGCATTTGTGTCACAGTATCATCAATACAATTTACACTTGCCAGAGTATCACACATTTGCCAACCCGCAGGTCATATCTTTTATATTTAGGCTGTATGCTGCATTAATGTATGGGCAAATTTAAGCAGCCTGTACCATTAGTTAGACATCTGTCACTAAAGCCAATATGCATGCCCTTTCATGTCCCTCAGTGTTCTTGAGTGTGCACAAAATAGGTACATTGTGGATTAGCCCAGTCACTCCTTTGGGCAGATGTACTAGAAATGGAGCATTATGACTTTTTTTTTTTGCCAAGACAGCTTTAAATTCCCTGGTGCTTCACTCGGTATAATAATGGCTTTCAGCCCATTGTTGGGTAACAGATGTCATATTTCCTGTAAGGGTAGATGAAAATGAAAGGCTCTAATACTTACGCTCATCATCCGTGCTTTCGGGGTCCTCGATCAATGTGCAGTCAATAAGCGAAATTACTCCATTCTGTTGGCCACAGATACAGAGACGAATCAGCTGCTACCCTGGGAAATTCAGGCAAAGAATCTTCTTGGTAATGACTGCTTAGTAATTATTTGATACATTATATGGCCAAAAGTTTGTGGACACCTAAGCATCACACACATGTGATTTTTGAACATCCAATTCCAGATTTAGTCCCCAGTTTGCTATTATTCTAACCATCACTCTTCTTGGAAGATTTTCCACTAGACTTTGGAGCATGTTTGTGGGGATTTTCACATTCAGCCACAAAGGCATTAGTGAGGTCAGGCACTGATGTTGGGACCTGGGGCACAGTTCATCTCAAAGGTGTTTAGTGGGGTTGAGGTAAAGGCTTTGTGCAGGCTACTTGAGTTCTTCCACTCCAACTTGGGAAACCATGTCATCATGGACCTCGCTTTCTGCAAAGGGACATTGTCATGCTCAAACATCTTGGGGCTAGGAATCTTAGTTCTAGTGAACGGAAATCTTCATGCACAGAACACAATTGCGTGCTTCCAACTTTGAGGCAACAGTTTGGGGAAGCCCACATATGAGTGTGATGGTCAGGTGTACACAAATCTTTGGCCATACAGTGTATCAAATATCAATTCAGATAACACTAAGCAGTCATTACCAAAATATTACTTTGCCTGAATTTCCCAACCAGTTGACAGTTACTGAGTGTCATAAACTGACAGTTAACAGCATTTTCCCTTGGCATAACAAACATATTGCATTGAATTAACAAGGATTATTGGTACTTTTTTTTTTTTTTAAAGAAATTTAAGTTACAAACTCAGTGCCATTTTAATTGGTAAAACCTGCATTTTAATCTTAATCTGCTTTTAGTTATTTGTAACTTTTCAGATTACATAGAGGCATAAATAAGATATACATAACTTTTACAATAATATTCTAGAAAAACATTGTAGAAAAAATACTTTTAAGCTTTTACATTTGCCAGACTATAGCTAAATATTAAACAAATATTGAACAGCCTCCACTTTTCTGGGAAAGCTTTTCACTAGATTTTAGAATGTGGCTGTGGGGATCTCTGCTCCTTCAGCCACAAGAGCATTCATCACAAAGGTGTTCAGGGCTCAGGCCACTTGAGTTCTTCAACATCTGCCTTTGCAAACCATCTCTTCATTGACCTTGCTTTGTGCATGTGAAACAGGTTTGGGCCCTGTAGTTCCAGTGAAGGTAAATCTTAATGCTGCAGCATACAAAGACACTCTAAACAAATCTGTGCTTACAACTTTCTGGCAACAGTTTGGGGAAGCCCTACATATGGGTGTGATGGTCAGGTGTCCACATAGTTTTGGCTATATAATGTATAAGGTATTTAATTTTATTATGCTTTTTGTATGTAGCTATTTATCCATCTATTTGTATTTATATTTGTATTTAGCTATTTATCAGTGAAGGTATGCTGCCAGTGCATGATGCTACATGACCAGTGAGTATGGGGTCATTTCATCTCATGCGGTCCAATGCAAGTTGCTTGACCATTTGTAATGTTTTTTTTGTTTTTGTTTTTTTTTTTTGGAGTGATTACCTCTATTTATTGGCATTGCAAAACCACCAGTTTTCTTTCTTTTTTTATTTTACTTGGTTTAACTACGATGGCCATCTTTGTGTCATGGCACACAAAAATTTTGGTTATACAGATGTTATAATCAGATCAGAGTACATATATACTCTGATCTGAGCTGTAATCACTATTTCTTTTATCACAGAAGTCACTTACTGATTTTATCACAGGGAGAAACAACAACACAACTCTGTTTATGACACTGTTCATTTGTAAAAAAAAAAAAAAAAAAAAAAAAAAACATAAAGTTGAGGAATATGTAAAGAACATTAGACATTGGATGCTTATTAACTTCCTTTTACTTAATTCTGACAAGACATAAGTACTTTTACTAGAATCAATTATTACCGTTAGCTATGTTCCTAAATCATTTAAACTAGCAGTTATCAAACCCCTGATTAAAAAACCTGACATAGACCCCTGTGAATTGTCCAGCTATAGGCCAATATCAAATCTCCTCTTTATCGCCAAGATCCTTGAAAAGGTTGTAGCACAGCAGCTATGCTCATACCTACATAGGAATATCATTCATGAAATGTATCAGTCAGAATTTAGGCCTCATTATAGTACAGAGACAGCACTGGTTAAAGTAGTAAATGACCTACTATTGGCCTCTGATAAGGGTTGTTTCTCCTTGCTTGTGTTACTTGACCTTAGTGCAACTTTTGATATTATAGATCATACTATTCTCCTTGATAGACTAGAAAATGTTGTTGGCATTAAAGGAACAGCCCTCTCCTGGCTCAGGTCTTATTTGACCGATTGCTATCAGTTCATAGATGTAAATAGTAATTCTCCACTGATACTGAGGTTAAATTTAGTGTTCCACAAGGTTCTGTTTTAGGCCCACTGCTTTTTACTCTATATATGCTACCTCTAGGTCAAATTATTCGTAAACATGGAATTAGCTTCCACTTTTATGCTGATGATACACAGTTGTATGTTTCAGCAAAACCATATGACAGCCATTGGATGCTTATTAACTTCCTTTTACTTAATTCTTACAAGACAGAAGTACTTTTACTAGGACCACATGTAGCTAGAAGTAAGCTCTCTGATTACACAGTTGCTCTGGATGCCCTTTCTGTTTCTGTTTCTCTAGGCTAGATTATTGCAATGCCTTACTGTCTGGATGTTCTAGTAGGTGCATGAACAAACTCCAGTTAGTCCAGAATGCAGCTGCAAGAGTTCTTACTAGAACTAGAAAGTAGCGCCACATCACCCCGATCTTATCCACACTGCATTGGCTCCCAGTAAAATTTTGCATTGATCATAAAATACTACTAATGACCTACAAAGCACTAAACGGTCTTGCGCCACAGTACCTAAGTAAACTTTTGGTCTTCTATGATCCACCATGCCTACTTAGATCAAAAGGTGCAGGCTATTTATTGGTACCTCAAATAGTGAAGGCTACAGCAGGGGGAAGAGCTTTCTCTTACAAAGCCCGACACTTACGGAACAGCCTTCCAATTAGTGTTTGGGACTCAGCTGAAAACAAAAGTTTTAAGTCTAAGCTGAAATCATATTGGTTTACTCAAGCTTACCATGAATATACTTCCTTTACGCAAAGTACACAGTCTTATCCATCATGGGATAGTAAGCATACCTAATAATCTCTCCCTCTCTTTACCTCCCTCTCCCTCTCTCCTTCTGTTGAGCCACACATGATTTTATGGAGATGCCAGTGATCCTGACCCTTTCTGCTCTCCAGACCTGCCTGATCTATCCTGATGCCCTACCTCTGGATGGAGCTCCCATCAACTGGAGGCTACATCATGGAGATTGCTTAGGATGGTACCGCTTGAAGTACCATGGGCAAGCTCACCCTTCAGGGCTAGTTGAAGGACAAGCTAGCCCTGAAGGGTGAGTCAGACATCCTTGTCTCTCTTGCCAACAGACTGGATTACCACATGCAGGAACAGTGCAGGGAGAGAGCCAGCCATTCCCACACTTCTGTAGCACCTCACCCACCCTTCTGCTCATCCTCCAACCGTGCCCTGGAGCCTCAGCCCAGCCCCCAGTTTCCTACCCACTCCCCTTGGCCCAGAGAAGAACCCATGCAGCTGGGCCAGGCCTGGCTCATCTCCACCGAGCATGAGCAAAGATTCAAGATGAGCAAATGTATATACTGCGGGAAGCTGGTGACACCTCAAAGTTCAAGCCACCTTGTGTCACAACCAGCTCATGGTACCCCTGCTCACTCTGGTTGACTCTGGCACTGATGATAATTGCCCAGATACTGAGCTGACGGCTCATGCAGGTCCCATTGGATTCGCCCATCACAATAAATGCCTTAGATGGCAGATTCCTGGCCCACATTACCCATCGCACAGCCACACTGCTCCTGATTCTTTCCAGTAATCATTGGGAGGAGATCCAGCTTAATCTGATTTCCTCCTTGTGTACGCCGCTGGTGTTGGGGCACTCTTGGCTACATAAGCACAATCCTCAGATAGATTGGTCAGCTGGGAAGATCACCAATTGGAGCTCCTTCTGCCATTTCTCCTGCCTGCAATCAGCCCTTCCTCCCACTGAGGGCCCCAATTCCCCATCGGCCTTATCCCCACCTGACCTCTTGGCTGTGCCTACAGAGTACCACAATCTGGGAGAGGCCTTCAGCAAGGACTGAGCCCTCTTCTTGCCACTTCATCAGCCTTATGATTGAGCTATAGACCTGCTCCCTGGGGCCACCCTACCATCTGTCCAACTGTACAACCTGTCCCGCCCTGAGAGGGAGGCCATGGAGAAACATATCAAGGACTCCCTTGCTGCCGGTCTCATCCGACCTTCCACTTCCCCCTAGGCATCAGTTTCTTTTTAGTGGCAAAAAATGATAAATCTGTTCGCCCCTGCATTGACTACTAGGGACTGAACAGTATCACCATTAAAAACAAGAACGCCTTAATTTGGCCTTGGAACCCTTGCATGTGGCCACCATTTTCACTAAATTGGACCTGCGGAGCGCGTATCATCTGGTCAGGATCAGAGATGGGGCTGAATGGAAGACTGCATTCAAAACCACCTGGACCACTTAGAATACTGGGTCATGCCGTTTGGCCTCACCAATGTCCAGCAGTGTTCCTAACCCTGGTCAATGACATACTCCAAGACTTCCTGAACCGCTTCATCTTTGTGTCAACCTTGACGACATCCTGATTTTCTCCAGAACTCCCACCGAGCATACCCACCATGTTTGTCAAGTACTACACGACACCTAGAGAACCATCTGTTTGTTAAAGCGTCAAAATGTGAGTTTCATGTCCCCACAGGCACCGTCCTGGGGTAGATCATCAAGAGTGGATGGATCAAGGCCGACCCAGAGGAGATCCGGGCCATCATTGACTGGCCCAGGCCCACCACCCTGACACAGCTCCAGCATTTCCTAGGGTTCGCCAACTTTTACGGCTGCTTTATCAGGGACTACAGCATAGTGGCACCCCTCACCAGGCTCAGCTCCACCACTTCGTATGGACCCCTGAGGCAGAGGCTACCTTCAGCATGCTCAAGGGGCTGTTCAGCTCTGACCCTGTGCTCATCCAACCTGATCCCTTTAGGCAATTCATTGTTGCTTGCCTCGAAGCTAGCCCTGGAAGAATGGAGTAACTGGTTTGAGGGGGCTGTGCAGCCCTTCATTGTCTGGACTGATAATTAAAACGTGGCTTATAGCCAGACCGTCAAAGGCATTCTGTAATGCTCTCTGGGCCTCGGTAAGTTTGTCCTCTGAGTTTCACCCCCAGACCAATGGTCAGGCAGCGTGGGCCGTCAGTAGTTGGAAGCTGTGCTGCATTGTGTCACAGCTTATAACTGCTCCAGCTGGAGCTCCCAATTACCCTGGGTTGATTATGCCCCCACCAACACCAGCAGGTCCCCCTTTGAGTTTTTCCTGGTTTATCAGCCTCCTTTATTCCCCATCCAGGAGAATGACATTGCTGTCTCTTCTGTGCAAGCCCACCTCCACCGTTGCTGCAAGGTATGGAGAGAGGCCCGTTCTGCCCTGTTCCGCTCCACCGAGCGCAACTGTCGCCTGGCTGACCATTGTCAGGTTCCCACACCTAACTACCAGCCAGGTCAAAAGGTGTGGTTTTCTGCCAAGGACATCCCACTGAAGATGGAAGCCAAGACACTCTTAACCTGGTACCTAGGCCCCTTCACCATCAAGAGAATTATCAATCCTTCTGTAGTTAAACTCAAGCTCCCCAGGTCCCTGCACATCCACCCTACCTTTCATGTCTCCCAGCTCAAACCTGTTCATGTCAGCCCCCTGAGCCCTCAGTCTGAGCCCCCTCCATCCACCTGGGTCATAGACAATCACCTAGCCTAGAATGTCAGGATACTGCTGGATATGTGCTGTAGGGGATGGGGCCTGCAATATCTGGTGTACTGGGAGGGCTACAGACCAGAAGAGCAGACCTGGCTACATCAATCCTTTATCCTGGACCCCTCTCTCATCCAAGAATTCCACGAGGCCCACACTGACAAGCCTAGCAGGTCACCTGGAAGCTCCCGTTGAGAGCGGGTACTGTCATGATCCATCCTGGAGCCCATGTATTTCCCTGTGTTTCCAGTGTTTTCTCTCCCTCATGTTTCTGTGTGTGTGTGTCTGTGTGTCTGGGCATAGTGGTCCACTTCTCAGTGTTGCAGATTGAATCATTGGACTTGCGTCCTACTCATCAGCTCAGCAATCAATAGTGTATATAAATCCCAGTTCTTCAGCCACTTCAGCCACCAGTGTGGTACTATTCTGCCTCTACTCATGTTTACTTTGTGATATTGTTTAACATTTTCCCTCATGTTATCCTGTGCTCACTGTGTGTTTTTCATGTTCCAGGTCCACTGCTCACTCTTGGCTCACTTCTTGCTATGCCCAGCCGCACCTTGCCTCCCTCGCGGCAACCAGCTCTGCACCCTGTGGCACATTGGCTGATATTCGAACTTCAAGCTATGGACCCAAGTTTGAATCCTGACCTCGACCACCCTGTTTCAATTCACTTTTCTCACACAGCCTCATGTCCTTTAATAAATCCTGTTTAATCTTGGAGCCCCTCATCCCTGTGTTTTTCATACCAAAATAAGAGAAGACTCAAACCTGAAATATTCTGTATGCACATTATACTTAACTAGGTAACCCCTAAAAAAATTAAGACTCGAACCTATGCCATTATGAATTGATCCTAAAAGTGGAAATGTGAACAATCTTGAGCAGTACATTTGGACTTAAGTTATAAGTCTAGATTAAAGCTGCAAACAGCGATGAATGGGCCCTCGAACCTGCATGCACGTTGGGGCTGCCCTGCCAGGGGGGTGCCATTCCATATTTGTTAGCACTTTTTAGCACATATATGACTTTTATTAAACAAAGTTTGGAGCAGAGTGGACACTGTATGTTTGAATTATAACAACTTCCTTTTTCATGGCAAAACATAAAAATTTGTGAGCCCGCCACGCCAACGCTGTGCAGCGAAAACACAAAAGCTTCGCAATTTAGCATCATCAATGCCTTTAGATGAGACTGACCAAACATGATGCTGATCTGAGGAAATCTCTAGGAGTAGTTTGATAAAGTACGAGGCCTGGAAATGTCTAAAAACGGAGCAAAAATTAAAGAGGAAAATCAAAATGGCTGCCAGTTTAGGGCATGGGTTCAAGAGACCTTTTTGTACGTATTGGAAACTTACACATGTTTACCGAATTTCGTATGTGTAGGTGAAACGTAGCGCGAGGTGTACATTGGTGAAATTTTGTAGGTGTTGCTATTGAGCCATTTGGCCAAACCTAAGTTAAATGACCAAATAAATGTATCATTTTGCTACACTTTTAAAAGTTTGCCAAATATCCTGAGTTTCCGGGCATTTCAAAGGTGTCAAATGTGCATTTAAAACCTAGTGGGCGCTATGGAGCCTATGAGGCACAACTATGACAAAATGCAACATCACATCAATTAATGTCATAAGACATATGCATATGCAAAGTTTCATGGATTTTCAGCCATGCTAAGTCTCTCAAAACACCGCAGGAAACTTTGAAAATCCAACATTTCATCCAACATGGCCGACTTCCTGTCGAGAGGAGTCAGATACATCCATGTGAACTTTGTCGCACTTCATGAGAGCAATGACTCTGGTAAATCTCGTGCACATCGGAGCAACTTCATCCCGACCATTGACTGCATTTGGGGGCACTATGGAGCTCCTCGACCATGCCCATGCCCATGCCCTACGAAATTATAAAATTTTCACCGGTTCTGCCAAGTTTCGTGAGTTTTTGGGTATGTTTAGGTCCTTAAAATGAAACGAATGCATAAAAACAAAATAATAATAATTTTTTATCACTTTTTTGACACTTACATGTTGTTAGTAGTGTATCACGATGTAAAATGTATCATTTCCTGTTGCCAGCAGGTGGCGCTATGACTATTACTGAATCTTTGCATATAGATGTCTTCAGGCCAGGACTTTTATCAAACTTGTGAAGTTTGGAGCAGATTGGACATTCTATGTTTGAGTTATAACAACTTCCTTTTTCATGGCGAAACATAGAAATTTGTGAGACCGCCACGCTAACGCCGTGCAGCGAAAACTCAAAAGCTTTGCAATTTATCATCAGCTATGCCTTTAGATGAGATTGACCAAATATGATGCTGATCTGATGAAAGCTCTAGGAGGAGTATGTTAAAGTACGAGGCCAGGAAATGGCAAAAAATGGAGCAAAAATTTAGGAGGAAAATCTAAATGGCTGACTTCCTGTTGAGTTTAGGGTATGGGTTCAAGAGAGCTTTTTGTACATATTGGCATCTTACATGTGTTTACCGAATTTCGTACATGTAGGTGAAATGTAGCGTGAGGCGCACATTGGTGAAATTTTGTAGGTGGTGCTGTCAAGCCATTTTGCCACACTCAATTCTGGAACCACTATCACATGTAAATCTTCACTGGTTCTGATGTGTTGCAAAGTTTTGTGAGTTTTCGGGTATGTTAAGGCCCTCTAAAATGTGATTCATTTCAGAAAATAATAATAATAATAATAATAATAACAACTAGACAGGTACATTTCCTGAAGAAAATGTGGTGCTTGCCGTGGCAAAACCGGGGTGGGGCGCTAATATTTTCGAGAGCCGACAGCATAGGGTGCAAATACTTTTGAGAGCCAGACAGAAAGGGCGCCAATACTTTTGAGACCGGAAGCATAGAGCGCCAATACTTTTGAGAGCCGGACGTGTAGGGCTCTAATACATTTGTGAGCCTACAGTGTAGGGCACCAATACTTTCAAGACCCGATGACGTAAGGTGCCTATACTTTCGAGAGCTGGGTGTGCAGGGTGCCAATACTTTCGAGAGCCGGACGTATAGGGCGCCAATACTTTTGAGAGTTGGCGGCATGGGCGCCAATACTTCTGAGAGCTGATGGTGTAGGGCGCCAATATTTTTGAGAGACGGGCGCGCAGGGTGCCAATACTTTTGAGAGCCGGACTCATAGGGTGCCAATACTTACGAGAGCCGGACAGATAGCGCGCCAATACTGTTTGAGCTGGCTGTGCAGTGCAGCAATACTTTTTAGAGCCGACCACGTACAGCGCCAATACATTTGAGAGTTGGACAGAAAGGGTGCCAATAGTTTCGAGAGCCAGACAGGAAGGGCGCCAATACTTTTTAGAGCCGTCCGTTTACGGCAGAAATAGTTTTAGAGCTGGCCGTGTAGGGTGGCAATACTCTTAGAGCCAACCATGTAGGGCGCCAATACTTTCAAGAGCCGGACAGATAGGGACCAGTACTGATACAGCTGGCCGTGTAGTGCAGCAATGCATTCTTGAGCCGGCCGTGTAGGGCGCAAATACTTTGGAGAGGCAGCTACGCAGGGAGCCAATACTTTTGAGAGCCGGATGGATAGGACGCCAATACGTTTAAGAGCCTTCCAGATAGGGTGCCAATACTTTTTAGAACCGGACGTGTACAGAGGCAATTCTTTTAGAGCAGGCCATGTAGGGTGCCAATTCTTTCGCAACTCAATGCAAGTCAAAGGGAAATTTTCCAACTTTGAGCTTCCGTACCGGGAATTCTGACATTCTGATCGCTTCCATAAGGCATAGCACACCTCTCCTCAATAAGCTAATCAATTTGACACCTCACCCGTCGAACTCTGACAAATAGTGCGGGACTAGTTACGCGCCGAAAAAAAAAGTGGAAGAAGAATAATTATAACTAGATCAGTACATTTCCTGAAGAAAATGTGAGTGGTGCTTGCCGTGGCGAAACAGCAACGGGGCTCCAATACTTTCAGGAGCCCCCGTGTAGGGTGCCAATATTTTCAAGAGCCAGACAGATAGGGCACCAGCATTGTTAGAGCCGGCCGTGTAGTGCGCCAATACTTTTTAGAGCCGACCGTCAAGGGCGCTGGTACTTTTGAGATCTGGCCGTGCGGGGTGCCAATACTTCTGAGAGCCGAACAGATCGTGTGCCAATACATTTTATAGCTGAATGTGTACGGAGGCAATACTTTTAGAGCTTCCTGTTTAGAGGGCCAATACTTTCGCAACTCAATTCAAGTCTATGGGAAATTTTCCAACTTTGAGCTTCCGTAGCGGGAATTCCGGTATTCCAATCGCTTATAAAAGTCATAGCACACCTCTCCTCAATAAGCCGATCGATTTGACACCTCCGATCTCCGCCAAACGATGCAGGACTAGTTACACGCCGAAAAAAAAAGTGGAAGAAGAAGAATAATAACTAGAACGGTACATTTCCTGAAGAAAATGTGAGTGGTGCTTGCGTGGCAAAATTCAGATCGGGCACCAGTACATTTGAGAGCCGAAAGCATGGGTGCCAATACTTTCGAGTGCCGGCCGCTAAGGGCGCCAATACTTTCGAGAGCCGACAGCGTAGGGCGCCAATACTTTCGAGAGCCGACAGCGTAGGGCGCCAATACTTTCGAGAGCCGGACAGATAGGGCGCCAGCATTGTTAGAGCCGGCTGTGTAGTGCGCCAATACTTTTTAGAATGCCGACATTCCGATCGCTTCCAAAAGTCATAGCACACCTCTCCTCAATAAGCCTATCAATTTGACATCTCACCGTCGATCTCTGACAAACGGTGCTTTTTCAAGCACCACTAATAAGTATGCCGAATAACAATAGTAGTGCTTTTCAAGCACCACTTATTATAATAAGTATGCAAGAGAACAGTAGTAGTCCTTTTCAAGCACCACTAATTATAATAATAATAATAATAATAAGTATGCAAGAGAACAATAGTAGTGCTTTTCAAGCACCACTAATTATAATAATAATAATAATAAGTATGCAAGAGAACAGTAGTAGTGCTTTTCAAGCACCACTAATAATAATAATAATAATAATAATAATAAATATGCAAGAGAACAATAGTAGTGCTTTTCAAGCACCACTAATAAGTATACAAGAGAACAATAGTAGTGCTTTTCAAGCACCACTAATTATAATAATAATAATAATAAGTATGCAAGAGAAATAGTAGTGCTTTTCAACCACCACTAATAAGTATGCACAAGAACAATGGTAGTGCTTTTCAAGCACCACTAATTATAATTATAATAATAATAAAAAGTATGCAGAATAACAATAGTAGTGCTTTTCAAGCACCACTAATTATAATAATAATAAGTATGCCGAATAACAATGGTAGTGCTTTTCAAGCACCACTAGTAAGTATGCACAAGAACAATAGAAGTGCTTTTCAAGCACCACTAATTATTATAATAATAATAAGTATGCCGAATAACAATAGTAGTGTCGGGCCTTAAAAACAAGAATGTGCAAAACATTTATATATGTTGATGTACCTTGTAATGAGCTCTAGAGATCAGTTACAAGGAGCTAGGCCCATCCTGACCCGAGATATTAAGGTTTCTGTAAACAGATTTATAACCAAAATTTGTTGTGTGGCATGACACAAAGATGGTCATCATAGTTAAACCAAGTAAAATTTTAAAAGAAAAAAAAGGTGGTTTTGCAATGCCAATAATATATAATCACCAATGCCAGTGGTAAGCACTCCAAAAAAAATTTGAAAAATTTTAAACGGTCAAGCAACAAACTTTGCAATTATTGGACCCCTTGAGATGGAATGACCCTGGGATAAAACTGGTTTTATGCTCCACTTCACACACAAATACAGCCTGACTATATGAATCTCAGAGGAAGAAAGACGAGCTACAGTGGAAAAATATCTTGGTGAATAAAATTATCATGAATGTAGGCAAATTCATGTAATACTTCTGTTTATTACCCTTTTTTTAACAACATAAAATTATTAAACCTATTTCTAGATATGTTTACTCATTTCAAGTCTCATTGGTATTGGCAGATAATTTGGCTAATTTCAAGCATTTATTTCTAGAAAGAATAGAACAAGCCTAAATTTGAAATTATTTAGTATAGAAATAAGCATTACAATTTTATAATTTGTTATACAATAACCTCATAATCATAAATATTAGAAAGCTTTTCATTTATTCCTTATCTATATTTTTGCAGTGGAGAGTATTTTCACTGAAATTAGTCAAAAAGCTGTGTTTGGAGAAGTTCTATCTCTTGGAAGGTTTGATCCAAGTAAAATTAGATCTTACCTTGGTAAGGTGCAGCTTCCCCCCAGAGCCTCTTGTACAGATGATGAGGTGTTTAGAGAAAAGAAAACACTGTCTCTCACCCTCTTTCTTCAGAGACAAGGAGCCCAAACGGCCACGGGTGATCTTCCCTTTCTCACTCATGGGCACCTGGATAAGTGATCCTTGGAATTGAGCAGTGTAGGATGGTGCAATGGAAAGAAGGATAAAATTATTTTCCAATTTTTATTTTTAGCTGGTATCAGATAAAAATGTAAAAAATAAAACATAGGCCCTTCATATTACAGTTTTGAAAGCAATAGGATAGCACAGTACACATTAATTTCAACATAATTTCCTTTTTTGTCAGAATGTGGGTTTTCTCTGGCTAATATGTGACTTGTCCAAGACCAGGCTTCTCAGCTGATTGACCTGTAAAGATGTGATTATGTTTTTAAAAAATGAGAATGTTGCTCTGTCTGTCCTTCCAGTACATTGTTCTCCTGAGAAGGGGAGGTTTGTGACAATGTGGGTGACAAGACTATAGAAGAATCTGCATGCAGTTGTGAAGCTGTTATCTGTCATTGGAGGTCCCTTTCCAGAGTTCTGTTCATGTATGTGTATTTGGGGTAGGGGTAGATTTACCTTGTCTGACAAAAGTCTGGCTAGTATCCAGGAGAATCTCACAGCCCTCCACGATCATACGCTCAATGGCCAGGTTCTTCCTGATGTTCTCTGTTTCACTTACTTCATCGTGCATGATTCTTAAAATAAGTATACATTTAGCACATTCACATCATGATATAAGAATGATGAAAATATGTCATCCAAATCATGACATTGTTTAAATGACAGCATTCCACAATGCACTTGAAAATTGTGAGGCCTATGATTTTAACACCTGTAGATACAATAAACTATCTATTACAGAGAGTTGTATCTATTACAATACTACAGTTTATAAAAGACATTTTTATTATTCCATATTTGGGAAATTCATTGAGTATGCAATGTAAACAAAAATTGACAGTTTAGTTGCTTTGATGCATTTTTAAAGAAACCCAACTATGCTATGCTACTGCACTACATAAATTTCAGATTCCAATATGCAATTGCAGGTCATGCACTGCAAAAATTACATCTTATAAGTGAAAATATCTTGAATATCAAATCAAATTTATTTAGTATTTCCTATTGTAAGATTACAATAACCCAACCATAACATTATTAAACCTATTTCGAGATATTTTTTTACTAATTTCAATCTTGAAATTGATTTTCTCTTTTGCCATATATTTTTTTTTTTTCAAATTTTAAGCATTTGCTTCTAGAAAGAAGCAAAATTATCTGCCAATGGAATAAGAAGATTTAAAGCTAGAATTTATTCAAAATGTCTAGAAATAAGTTTAAACCATCTTGTAATAGATACATTTGACTATTTTCAAAATCTTTTCACTGGCTAATGTGCCATTTTTTATTTTATTTTTTTTGCAGTATGCATATTAAGACTTTTTATGATGAATATGTACAGTAGGTAGCAGATTTTACTAACATGACAGAACCTTTGTTAACAGAAGTAAGTTAATTTTATTTACAAAAAAATCAAATAGCACATGAAAATGCTAGATCAAGTAAGGATACATTTTTAGCAATTTTTCTCAGAAGATGATGGGCCAATTAAAAGTTTTAGTGGAGGGCACTAGAATATATATATATATACACACACACACACACATATACATATATATATATATATATATATATATATATATATATATATATATATATATACACACACACACACAAATTACCAGTCAAAAGTTTTAGAACACCTCAATTTTTCTATTTTTTTCTCATCAAAGTAACCACCTTTTGCAGATATAATAGCTGAACACACTCATGGCATTCTTTCTACACTGGAAATCAAACATTGTTCAGAAAGTTCTTCCAAATACTGTTGCTTTGCTTTCACCCTTCTGTTCAGTTCATCCCAAAGCAGCTTGATGGGATTTAAGTCTGGAGACTGTGCTGGCCATTCCATGATATGAAGCTTACCATCTTTTGTTTTCTTTTAAGGTGGTTCTGACATAACCTGGAGGTATGTTTTGGGTCATTATCTTCCTATAGGATGAACCCCTGACCAAATAGGCATATAACAGAGGGTACTGCATGGCACTGCAAAATGCTGTGGTAGCCGTTTTGGTTCAGGGTGCCACTCACTCTGTGCAAGTCACCAGCTTTGAATCGAGCAAAAAAGCCCCAGACAATCACGCTTCCTCCTCCATGTTTGACAGTTGGTGTCACACACCGAGGAACCATCCTTTTGCTGACTCAACAGCATACAATAATCCTGCATGATGAACTGAAGATTTAATTGGTCCATAAAACCTTCTTCCAGTCTTCAGTAGTCCACTGGCAGTGCTTCATGGCCCAGGCAAGCCTCTTTTTCTTATTTTGCCATCTTAGCAGTGGCTTTCTTACTGCCACATGACCTGTCAAACCTGCAGCTCATAGTCTTCACTTCACAACTGAAACTGAGACTTGCTTGCTTAAACCAGTGTTAAGCTGTGCTTGAAGGTGTTGTCCTGTGTGCTTCCTCTCATGCAAGCTGTTGACTCTCAGAAACTTGTCTTCTGATTCTACTGTGGCTTTGGGTCTGCCAGACCTCTTCCTGTCAAAGTTTCCTCCAGTTTCCAAGTGCCTTTTGATGGTGTAGGAAACTGTACTCACTGACACCTTGGCTTTCTTTGCAATTTCTCTAAAGGAAAGACCTACAGTTTTAAGGGATATAATGGTCTGTCTTCCTTGGTTAGTTGGCTTTTTCTCGCCATTATGAGAGCAATATACTACTTCCTGCAATACAATACTGTCCAAATAATGCTTAAGATGGTGTAGTAACACAGTCTGTTCTAACACTGCTATTATACAGACAGAGAGTTTGTAAGTAATCAACAAAAATTGTGACACGTGTAGGAATTTTTAGCATCAACTTTCAAGCTTAATTTTACTTCCATTGCTGCAGAACAGATGTAAGTGGTATACAGTGGAGGAAATAAGTATTGAACATGTGTCATATCCCAGTCCAGCCACGACTCAGTTTCCCAAGAAGCAACACACACCCCCCACAGACGCATGCGCTCACCTTCCCCGGAGTTCTAATCACACACACCTGCAGCCACTCACGTCACTCTCGCACCACAGCTATTTAGAGACCTTGAACGCATCTCACTTTGCGAAGTATACGTTCAGTAGACTTGTTCTCTGTCGATATTCCAAGCCGTTGTTTCTAGTGTTTGTTCGCTTAGTTTCCTTGACCTTTGCTCACGTTCCCGACCATGCATTCTGCTTTGCCCCCTATTGTTTTGTTCGCCCGATAGCCTGACCTCTGCCCGCCTTACAACCACGAACTTTGAACATGCTTGGACTTACGTACTGATCCTGCCGCCCGCTTCTGCTTCCGTGCTCCCCACGGTACGTGACAGAATACTTCGCCTTCCTATGGAAGTAGTGGGTTATTCACGTTGGCGGCAAGCCATCAACGGCCACGGCCGGCTTATCAGCGACCATGACCAACAGCTAGCCAACCTGACTGAGCAGGTAGCTAGGCTAAATCAAGCCACGCCGTTTGCTACAGCGGCATCTACGCGTTTACCTCCCACACCGGCGCCAGAGAAATATGACGGGGATCCGGCACGCTTCCGGGGTTTCCTCCTACAATGCTCCCTGTTCTTTTCTACCTACCCCGACATGACGGAGAGTCGGAAGATCATCCATTTTATGGAACTTTTGACCGGGAGAGCTCTGCTCTGGGCCACAGCAGAGTGGGAGCAGGGAGATAGCACCATAACCACGTATGATCAACTGAAGGAGCGATTCCGGACTGTCTTTGATCACTCTCCAGACAACAGGGAGACTGGGGAGGAATTATTAACCCTGAAACAAGGATCACGCTGCGTGGCGGATTATGCTCTCGAGTTTTGCACTGCAGCAGCGAGGAGCGGATGGAACCAACCCGCCCTCAAAACTATGTTTCGCCAGGGATTAAATCCTGACATCGTGACCGAACTAGCATGTCAAGATGACCAACTAACACTCGACTCACTTATTAGCCTGGCGATTAGCCTTGACCGTCTGCTACAAAGCCGCCACCCCGTACACAGCGAGGTGGATGTGGCAGTGCAAGGTCCTCCCGTTGAACCCATGCAGCTGGGTCGGACACGGGTTAGCATGGAGGAGAGATCGACAACGCCGCGAACATCGCTGTTTTTACTGTGGCGAGGAAAGGCACTTCATTCAACAATGCCCTCTCAAGCGACGCCATACCTCAGGAGAGAACGCAGCCGCTAAGCAGCATCAGCCAGGGGTGAGTTTGGGTTCAGCAGCCCAGAGCTCGTTTCAATCTGCATTTTTAATGCCGGTCATATTAGAGTACTCAGGGTTGTCTTGTATTTTAGAAGCGCTGATTGACTCAGGAGCGGCGGGGAATTTCATCGACCAAACCACCATACAGCAGCACAACATCCCCGTCCGCCCACTAATCACACCACGCCGGATTCAAGCTATTGATGGAACCCCCATTGGGAGGGGGTTCATTACACACTACACTGAACCAGTCAACCTCCGTACCAGTGCACTCCATCAGGAGAGTATGATTTTCCACGTCACTGTGTCTGCCCGACATCCAGTGGTCCTAGGCCTGCCCTGGCTAGAACACCATAACCCAAGTATTTCTTGTACTCAAAGGAAGATCATGCACTGGTCCCCTCATTGCATCAAACATTGTCTTCAGACACCTGTGATCATGTTAGCAACCACGTCCATAGAGAGCCCTACCAATATTACCACCGTCCATATTCCCATTGAATACCAGGACCTCAGCGAAGCGTTTAGTAAAGAAAAGGCTAGTGGATTACCACCTCATCGGCCCTACGACTGCACCATCGATCTGCTTCCAGGCACTACACCACCCTGAGGAAGAGTTTACCCACTAACGCAGACTGAGCAGAGAGCTATGGGGGAATACATTCAAGAGGCATTACTCCAGGGTTACATACGACCCTCTACATCCCCAGCATCTGCCGGATTTTTCTTTGTGGAGAAAAAGGGAGGAGGGTTATGACCATGCATAGACTATCGGGGCTTAAACCAATGCTGCGTCAAATATCGCTATCCACTGCCGTTAGTATCCATCACTCTAGAACAGCTGCGCACTGCTACCATCTTCACCAAGTTGGATGTACGCAGTGCTTACAACTTAATCCGGATCAGAGAGGGGGACAAGTGGAAAACGGGGTTTAGCACCACATCCGGGCACTATGAATACCTGGTCATGCCATATGGGATTTCTAACGCTCCCTCTGTCTTCCAGTGTCTCATCAACGACGTCTTAAGGGACATGCTGGGACGTAATGTAATAACATACATTGATGATATCTTGATCTACTCCAATTCCAAGGAAGAACACATTCAACACGTCCGTCAGGTCCTGCAACGATTACTCCAACACCAGTTGTACGTCAAAGCTGAAAAGTGTGAATTCCATAAGGACACTATTTCATTTCTGGGATACATCATTAGCCCTGAAGGAGTTACCATGGATCACGAAAAAGTCAAAGCAGTGGTGAACTGGCCTACACCCACAACGGTGAAGGAGCTACAGAGGTTTCTGGGTTTTGCAAATTTTTACAAACGTTTCATCCGGAATTTCAGTTCCATAGCTAATCCATTGACATCCTTGTTAAAAGGAAAGCCAAAACACCTGCCATGGAGCCCAGCTGCCCAAGCAGCACTTGATCAACTCAAGAAGGCCTTTACAACCGCCCCCATTATCAAGCACCCACACCCATCTAGACCATTCGTAGTAGAGGTCGATGCATCTGAGACAGGTGTAGGAGCAGTTCTCTTGCAACGTTTCGGAGAAAGGCCAAAGCTCCATCCAGTGGCTTTCTTTTCACAAAAACTCTCACCTGCCGAAAGAAACTATGATGTGGGCAATCGAGAACTCTTGGCCGTTAAGTTAGCCCTGGAGGAATGGCGGCACTGGTTGGAAGGAGCTACACACCCCTTCGTCATATTCACAGATCACAAGAACTTGGAATATTTACGCACTGCAAAAAGGCTGTCACCCCGTCAAGCCCGGTGGTCACTGTTTTTTACCAGGTTCCAGTTCACCCTGTCATACCGACCAGGATCCAAGAACACTAAAGCCGATGCCCTGTCTCGTCTGGACCACACAGAAGTTGTGAAGGACCACGAGGATTACATCATTCCCCCCTCATGTATCATCAGTGCCTTAGAGTGGGAACTTGATCAAGAATTAGAGAACATTCCCCAGTCACAAGTTCCAGAAACATGTCTGTCAGGAAGACTATTCGTGCCTGAACATTACCGACAGGAACTCATTATCTGGGCCCACACGGTAGTTGGTACAGGTCACCCAGGGGCACAACGCACATACCATCTGCTACGGGAGAAATACTGGTGGCCTAATATGGAAAGGGAAGTACACAGAGTGGTGGCATCCTGTTCATCGTGTACACAAAGTAAGGTACCACGGACACTTCCTGCTGGCAAGCTCAAGCCCTTACCCTTACCAGAACGCCCATGGTCACATATATCTGTGGATTTTGTAACCGATCTGCCCAAGTCCCAAGGAAACACAACCATTCTGGTCACGGTGGACCGATTCTCAATGTCAGTGCGCTTCATTCCACTACACGCCATGCCCACTGCCTTTATGACAGCCGAGCTACTATTTCAACATGTCTTCAGGTATTCCGGCATTCCGGAGGAGGTAGTCTGTGATAGGTGCCCTCAATTCACCTCCAGGGTATGGTCTAGTTTTATGGAAAAGATGGGAATCACAGTAAATCTCACATCAGGTTATCATTCACAAGCTAATGGCCAAGTGGAACGGGTCAACCAAGAATTAGGCCGATTCCTCCGAACTTTCTGTGCCTCTAACCCCGAAGATTGGAGCAAATTTCTGCCATGGGCCGAATACGCCAAAAATTTTCTCCAACACTCTGCCACAAATCTCACCCCATTCCAGTGCGTACTTGGACACCAACCTCCACTGTTTCCTTGGAATGCGACTCCCACGGAAGCACCTGCAGTAGACCAGTGGTTCCAACGTAGTGAGCAAGTCTGGGCAGACACACACCAGCGCCTGAGACGGACCGCACACACATACAAACGCAAAGCTGATCGCCACCGCAGGGAGTATCCCTGTTACCAACCCGGTGATAGAGTATGGTTATCCACCAAAGACCTAAGACAACCACATGGCTGCAAGAAACTCACCCCGAGATACACTGGGCCCTTCAAGATCCTTAAACAAATCAATGAGGTTACCTACCGTCTGGAACTACCACGGACCTCTAGCCACTGAAGTGCCCTCCGAAACCCTGCCAGTTCCACTGGAGATTGATGGACAATCAACTTACTTAATCAAGAATATCATCAACTCAAGGCGCACGAGAGGCAGGCTTGAATATTTAGTTGAGTGGGAGGGCTACGGACCAGAAGAACAGTGCTGGATTCCAAAACAAGACATATTGGATCCGCACCTCAGTAAGGACTTCCATGCCACTCACCCTGATCTTCCGGGTCCACAACCCAGGGGGAGACCCAGAAAGAACTCTGCTCCCGGAGTGAGCCCTTTGGGGGGGGTTCTGTCATATCCCAGTCCAGCTACGACTCAGTTTCCCAAGAAGCAACACACACCCCCCACACACGCATGCGCTCACCTTCCCCGGAGTTCTAATCACACACACCTGCAGCCACTGACGTCACTCTCGCACCACAGCTATTTCGAGACCTTGAACGCATCTCACTTTGTGACGTATACGTTCAGTAGACTTGTTCTCCGTCGATATTCCAAGCCGTTGTTTCTAGTGTTTGTTCGCTTAGTTTCCTTGACCTTTGCTCACGTTCCCGACCACGCATTTTGCTTTGCCCCCTATTGTTTTGTTTGCCCGATCGCCTGACCTCTGCCCGCCTTTTGACCACGAACTTTGAACACCCTTGGACTTACGTACTGATCCTGCCACCCGCTTCTGCTTCCGTGCTCCCCACAGTACAATATCACAACATGTCAATATTTTTTTCGGTAAATATATTTCCAATTAGGCTATTCACATAAAATTTTCACCAGACTTTGATATTAACTCAAGAAATCCAAACATTAAAGTCCATAAATGAAGTTATGTGTAATAAAGAGGAATGACACAGGAAAAAAGTTAGCGTATTGAATACACTAACTGAAATTTGTTTAATGCTTAGTGGAGAAACCTTTGTTTGTAATGACAGCTTCAAGATGCTTTTGTATGAAGAAATTAATCGACCGCGGTATTAAGGTATGATTTTGGCCCATTATTCTAAACATATTGTCTTTAAATCTAGTTCAATTGGATTCAAGTCAGGTGATTGACTGGGCCATTCTGACACCTTGATTTTTCTTTTTATCTCTGAAACCAACTGAGAGTTTCCTTTGCTGTATGCTTTGGATTGTTATCCTGCTGGAAGGTCCACCCACATCTCATCTTCATCATCTTGGTAGATGGCAGCAGATTCTTCTTAAGAATCTTCCGGTAAAGTGTACCATTCATCATTCTTTCAATTATATGAAATCTGCCAGTACCATGTGAGGAAAAACAGCCCCACACCATGATGCTTCCACCTCCAAACTTCACTGCTGGTATAGTGTTTTTAGGGTGATATGCAATGCCATTTCTTCTCCAGACATGGTGTGTAGTTTGACAACCATAAAGTTTCATTTTGCTCTTGTCTGACCAGACTACACTCTCCAAGTATTTCATAGGCTTGTCCAAATGAGTTATAGCAAACTTTAAACGATCTTTGACATGCCTTTTCTTTAGTAATTGAGTCTTGCCAGTTTAGCGTGAGCAGCGGAGTGCATTGCCTATTGTTTTCCTCTGTGATGATGGCACCTGCTGCCTCCAAGTGTTTCTGGAGATCTTTCTGAGTGGTCATTGGCTCTTGGGCTACTCTTCTGACTATTCGGGTGATTATGGAGTTATGTTGCTTCCACTTGCAGATAATGGCCCCAATGGTGCATACTGGAGGATTCAGAAGTTTTGAAATACGTCTGTATCCGATTCCATCAATATGTTTTGATACAATAAAGTTGCAAAGGTCTTGGGAGAGCTCTTTGCTTTTACCCATCATGAGATGTTTCTTGTGTGACACCTTAGTAATGAAAAGCCCTTTTATAGACCTTCAATTTACTAACCCAGTTGATAGTAATTTGCCCAGATATGAGGTATAATTACTTATGGATTTCAGCTGGTTCCTTGCCTTAACTTGCTCTGGAGAACTGCTTTTTCTTAGCATGTTCAATACTTTTTTCCTGTGTCATTCCACTTTATTACACATAATTATATTTATGGACTTTAATGTTGTGAATTCTTTATATTTCTGGATTTCTTTAGTTAATATTGATGTCGGGTGAAAATTTCCTGTGAATAGCCTCAATGGAAATAAATTTACTGAAGAAAATGTTGATTCGTTCAATACTTATTTCCCCCACTGTGTGTGCATGTATGTACGTATGTATGTATGTATGTATGTATGTATGTATGTTTGTATGTATGTATAACCATAATTTTTGCACATTCACTGCTGCAGGGAGGCATGAGGACTGCAATGTGGCCAGAGCAATACACTGAAATGTCTGTAATGTAAAACGCCTAAGACAGTGCTACAGGGAGACAGGAAGAACAGCAGTGGAAAATTACATGTCCCCCCAGACATGATCAAGAACTTGCAAATGCCTTGGTGGAAGAAATCTGACAGTAAGAAATGACAAATCTGGCGCAGTCCATGAGGATGAGATGCACTGTAGTACTTAAAGCAGCTGGTGGCCACACCAGATATTGACTGTTACTTTTGATATTTACCCCTCCACACCCCCCTTTGTTCAGGAACTCATAATTCCATTTCTGTTCATCAAATTGTGAAACTTATTCAGTTTTTATCTCAGTTGTTGAATGTTTTTATGTTATAAAAATTTAAATATTTACAAATGTTAAGAGATTTGCTGAAAATAAAAGCAGTTGAATGTGAGAGGACATTTATTTTGTTGCTGAGTATATATACCGTGCCCTCCACTAATATTGGCTATATTGGGTGTGAGCCTTGACAAAGCAAAGTAACAACACCAAATTTGAGCTCCCTTCTTGAGGGTGGTCAGAAAAAGTCCTGAGAACAGTTCAAAATTCTTGCTTCCCTGCTTCTGCACCAAAAAGCATCTGCCCAATCAATTGCCTTGCCCACCAAAATTGAAATAAAAAAAGCAATGTGAGTCAGAACTCCAAGACTTCTTCTGTTTTTGTGTATATCTCATACTAAATCGCTTTAGATCATCAAATGAAATACAGCATAAAACAAAAGCAACCTGAGTAAACACACAATACAGTTTTTTTCTATTTTTTTCACTCATGTAAAAAACTAATTTCCCTCTTAAACTTAAAATCTGGTTCTGCCACCTTTAGCAGCAATAACTTCAACCAAACACATCCGATAACAGGACATCAGTCTTTCACAGAGCTGTGGTGGAATTTTGGTCCACTTTTCTTTGCAGAACTGCTTTAGTTCAGCAACATTGGAGGGTTTTCAAGCATGAACTGCTCATTCAAGGTCCTGGCACTGCATCTCAATTGGTTCAAGTTAGTACTTTGAGTAGGTCACTCCAAAACTTTAAGTTTGCATTTTTGAGTCATTCAGAGGTGGATTTACTCCAATGCTTGGATCACTGTCTTGCTGCATAATGCATTTGCACTTGAGTTTCAACTTACATACTTAAGCCTGGATATCCTCCTTTAGGATTTTCTGGTAGAGAGCAGAATTCATGTTTCCCTTAATTATTTTACGTTGCCCAAGACCTGGAGCAGCAAAGCATTCCCACACCCTCACACTTCCACCACCATGTTTGACCATAGGCATGATGTTTGTTTCGTGGAATTCTGTAACGTTACCCATGTTTTCCAAATTTTTGACTCATCCCACTTTTTTTAATCACTTTTGACTCATCAATTCACAGAACATTCTCCCAAAAGCTCTGAGGATCAGCAAGGTGTGTTTTGGCAAAATTCAGAAAAGGCTTAACATTCTTCTGGGTTAGCAGTGGTTTTCACCTCGCCACTCTTCCATGGATACCATTTTTCCTAGTGTCTTTCTGATAGTGGAGTCATGAACAGTGGCTTTTATTGATTCAAGAGAGGCCTGTAGTTCATTTCATTTGGTCCTTGGCTCTTTTGTGATTTCCTGGATGAGTAATTGCTGTGCTCTTGGAAGAATTTTGGAAGGTCAGCCACTTCTGGGAAAGTTCACTACTATTCTGAGTTTTACCATTCTTAGATAATGGCTCTCACTATGGTTCTTTGGAGTCCCAGAGCCTTTGAAATAGCTTTGAAAACATTCACATCAACCATCTCTGAAGATCCTCTGCACGAATGTCTGAACACCCTGTCCACCCTTTCTCCACCTTCACTCCCACTCCCACTCCCAGTCAGTGATTTAATTTTACATTCTAACTCATCATCCTGTAGTTGGACCCTGCCTCAACCTCCCTTTTTAAACACTGTGAGTCAGTCATTTTGGCACCTATTTCATAAATGATAAACACATCTCTTGAATCTGCCATTGTTCCAACTGATCTTAAAATTGCTATGACCTTTAAGGACTGTTACACCAGTCCTTAAAGGTCCCAACTTAGATCCATCTTCCTTCTGCAACTATCATCCTATTTCTAACATGCCTTTAATGTCTAAACATCTGGAAAAAGTTGTAGCCTACCACTTGCAGTCATATCTTGCAGCTAATAATCTCTGTGACCGTTTTTAATCTGGTTTTTGCCTATTCCACAGCACTGAAACTGCTCTCTTGACGGCTATTAATAATCTCCTCCTCTCTGCTGACTCTGGATTTTTCAGTATTCTTATCTTGCTTTACCTGAGGTCTGCTTTTGACAGTGTATGCCACAAAACACTCCTTTCCAGACTTTCAGATATTGGTATTACTGGCACTGCTCTATCGTGGTTTTCTTCCTACCTCACTAACAGACAATATTTCATTTCAGTTAAGAAAAACAAATCCCCTACTGCTCCTCTCACTCAGAGTATCCCCCAGGGTTCTGAGCTAGGTTCACTACTGTTCATAATTTACAGTCTCTCATTAGGTCAGATCATCCCTCATCATGGTCTCAGTTATCACTGCTATGCTGATGACACCCAGATTTATACATCTGCATGTTTTGAGGAAACACATGCCATCAGCTCATTAACTTCCTCTATCAATGATGTAAAAATTTGGTTAAAAGTAATTTCCTCATATTCACTGCTGACAAAACTGTGATCGTGATTTCTGGGCCACAAACACTTATAAGAAATATTGACATTTGTTTCAATATTGATGTAAATCTGACAAAACCCTCTAAAACCATCAAGAATATGGGAATCAGTAAGAGCCATCTCTTACTTTTGAAGCCATACATTAGAACCATCACTAAAATTACTTTCTTCCATCTATGTCACATTGCACGACTTCACCCCATTCTCAGTTTGAAGGATGCAGAATCACTAGTGCATGCACTAGTGCACTAACATGTGAACTACTGTAACTCTCTCTTTACTGGCCTACCAGCTAAAATTATTGCACCATTACAATACATCCAAACCTATGCGGCTAGAGTTATCACTCACACCAAGCGTTCTGCACACATTACTCCCATCGTTAAATCTTCACTCGCTGCCTGTCTCATGCCATATTAAGTTTAAAATTCTTCTCCTGACATAGCAAGTTCTCAATGATCTGGCACCTCGTTATACAGTGCCCTCCACTGATATTGGCACCCTTGGTAAATATGAGCAAAGAAGGCTGTGAAAAATTGTCTTTATTGTTTAACCTTTTGTTCAAAACATTCACAAAAAATACGCTCTCATGGATATCAAACAATTGCAAACAAAACTCAGGTTTTCCAAAAAAATATATCTTTGTTAAATATAGGTGTGCAACAATTATTGGCACCCTTTTGGTCAATACTTTGTGCTACATCCCTTTGCTACGATAAAAGATAAGATAAGATAATACTTTATTAATCCCCAGATGGAGAAATTAGGGTGTCACAGCAGCAGCCAAAGAAAAAAAGAAAAGAAAGAAGTTTTAAAAGAGATAGTAAGGAGAAAAATACAGGGATATATAAAGAGTATATACAGGATGTATAAATATGTATAGAAGCACAAACTCTATATACATATATATATATATATATATATATATATATATATATATATATATATATATATACACAGTATCTCACAAAAGTGAGTACACCCCTCACATTTTTGTAAATATTTGATTATATCTTTTCATGTAACAACACTGAAGAAATGACACTTTGCTACAATGTAAAGTAGTGAGTGTACAGCTTGTATAAAAGTGTAAATTAAACCAACAAAGACAGCTATACCTCCTCCATTCTTACCGCTCTGTTTTCCTCTGTCAGCTCGCACTAGTGTGAAGCCAGCTAGCTCGACCAAAGACTCAGGAATGTTCCCTGTTAGCCATGTCTCCGTGAAGCACAACAAACTGGCCTCCCTGTACTCGCGCTGGCTACTCGTCAGTGCTGCAATCTCGTCTGACTTGTTGGTCAGTGATCTTACATTCCCCATAACAAAGGATGGAAGGCAAGGTTTGAGTCTTCCTTTTCTCTCCTGCTTCTCTCTAACCTTCACGCCTGCTCTCGTCCCTCGCCTGTGCCTCCGTAGCTCCGCTTGTATGTCCGTCGGCAAGGTCGCCACTCTAATCTGATACATCAGAAGCTGCTCCCTTGAATAAACAAGCATTGTCCGAGTAGTCTTGGTGGGTCCAAAAATACGTCAAGAAAAATGTTTAAAATGACAAAGTCAGGCACGACTATAGACAATAAGGTGAAATAAAAAGTCTGGTGTAAAACCAGAACGATAGAACGTCGGAAAGAGGTGAAAAAAAGAAGTTAAAGTTAAAAGCTGCAGGAACTGTTGTGACCAGCTGCCACTCGCATCTGTGCCATTTTTGAAAAAGCTCTGAGTCTTCTCCTATAATGCCTGATGAGGTTGGAGAATACATGGCAAGGGATCTGAGACCATTCCTCCATACAGAATCTCTCCAGATCGTTCAAATTTTGAGGTCCACACTGGTGGACTCTCCTCATCAGTTCACCCCACAGGTTTTCTCTGGGTTTCAAGTCAGGAGACTGGGATGACCATGGCAGGACCTTGATTTTGTGGCCAGTAAACCATTTTTTGTGTTGATTTTGATGTATGTTTTGGATCATTGTCCTGCTGGAAGATCCAACTATGGCCCATTTTAAGCTTTCAGGCAGAGGCCATCAGGTTTTCATTTAATATCTGTTGATATTTGAGTCCATGATGCCCTGTATCCTAACAAAATGTCCAGGTCCTCTGACAGAAAAACAGCCCCAAAATATTAAAGATCCACCACCATATTTAACTGTGGGCATGAGTAGTTTTCCATATGGCTATCTCTCTGTGTGTGCCAAAACCACCTCTAATGTTTATTGCCAACAAGCTCTATTTTGGTTTCCAGTAGTGTCTGGCAAACTAAACTAAACTATGAGTTTGTTTTTGGATGAGAGTAGAGGTTTTTTCTTGAAACCCTTCCAAACAAGTTGTGGTGATGTAGGTGACTTCAGATTGTAGGTTTGGAGACTTTCTGACCCCAAGACACAACTAACTTCAGCAATTCTCCAGCTGTGATCCTTGGAGATTTTTTGGCCACTCGAACCATCCTCTTCACAGTGCGTTGAGACAATATAGACACGTGTCCAATTCCAGGTTGATTCATAACATTTCCAGTTATGGAATTTCTTAATTATTGACCTGATGGTGGAAATGGGCATTGTCAATGCTTGTGCTATTTCCTTATAGCCACTTCCCATTTTGTGAAGCTCAACAACCTTTTGCTACACATCACAGCTATATCCCTTGGTCTAACTCATTGTTATGAATGACAAAGGGAATTTGGCCTGTGTGTTACCTATTTATACCCCTGTGAAACAGGTAGTCATAGTTGAACAATTTCCTGCTCCTAGTCACCCAGGTATACTAAGAAAATGTAAAATATCAATGGGAGTATACTTCAAATATATTTTTCTCATATGAATGCATCGGGGTACCAATAATGGTTTAACACCTATATTTAACAAAGATTTTTTTGATAAACCTGTGTTGTGTTTGCAATTGTTTGATATTCATGAGAGCATAGCATTTTTGTGAATTTTTAACAAAAGATCAAAAGGATAAACAATAAAGACAATTTTTCACAACCTTCTTTGCTCATATTTACCAACGGTGCCAATATTATTGAAGGGCACTATATATGTGATCTGTTGCATCTATATACACCAGTACACACTCTTCGTTCTTCGGATTCCAAATTGTTGTCTGTCCCTAGATTTTGTTTATCTACTTTTGGTGGGAGATCCTTCAGTGTAGTTGCACCTAAACTGTGAAACTCTCTACATCAGAGCCTCTGAGAAATCTCCTCTATTTCTATTTTTAAAACTCCACTTAAAACACATCTTTTCTCAGCACACTATCTGTCTATTACTGATTGATGTTTTATTTCCTGTTTTGTAATTGAGATTATAACTTCTGTTGAAATGTATATTTATGTACTTTGTCCTGTTAAATGTATATGAAGTATAAAGTGTCCTTGAGCTTGGAAAAGGTGCTATATAAATAAAACACATTATTATTGAAACCCTTCCCAGACTGATGTATTTCAATCAACTTCTTCCTCATCATTTTTGGAGTTTCATTAAACTTTGGCATAGTGTGTTATGGGTAAGACCTTTTAACCAACTTCATGCTGTTTAGAAAGTTCTATTTAAGTGTGGATTTGATTGAACAGGGCTGGCAGTGATCAGGCCTGCTTGTAGCTAGTCCAACTGAACCCCATTATGAATGCAGTTTCATAGATTTGGGAAATTAGTACCAATGGGGGCAAATACATTTACACAGAGACCCAGTTGGTATTGGAACTTTTTTGTTTCAATAAATAACATTATCATTTTAAAAACTGTGTATTGTGTTTACTCGTGTTACCTTTGTCTTATCTTAGATTTTGTATTAATTTCTGAAACAATTTAGTATGATATACACAAAAGCAGACGAAATCCGGCAGATACTTTTTCACAGCACTGTATAAACACTGTACCAAAAAAACCTGTGACAATAAAAGGGATCACTATCACATTTCTCAGGAAGAGCTAAGGGAAACAGCAGTTGCCAAGTGATAGAAAGGAATCTGTATTTTAATGTGGAAAATATGAGATCAACGGTACAAAAAAAGATAGACAAATACAGAATCACCAATACAAGAAACAATGTCAAACCCATACGTCCAGTAGAGCCGAAATGGGGGCAAAATAGAGATCAAATAATTGTAAACAATAGCAAAAGTCAGAACATTTAAAAAAAAAAATTTAAAAAATAATAAAAAAAAGAACTTTTCCTGAAGCCGATCAGAAAATATGCAAGGATATCTGGTATATTCACTGTTGTTTTGAACAAAACTGATGATATGCTGTTAAATCTTAATCCAGTTACTATATCTTGCTCTTAAAACCTTAATGATTGGAAAGGTTTATGTATTGATGTGTGCACACATGGGTACAGATTGCAACCTTCCAAATTTTATAGCCTGTGGCCTACTAAGTGATCAGCTATCTCGTTCTTTAAACTGATATCTAGAAGTGTTTCAGTTTTTACCATTTGCAGTTTTAAAGGACATTCTTTTGGACTTCCTGCTGGATCCTTAGGTGGCAGCTTTCTTTTTGGGAAATTATATTATTATTTATTAATACGTTATTATTTAATTATTATGATATATTATTTATGTGTCGCCCCTTTAAACTGTGTACCTTTTCTGTTGCCCCTGAGAATCTAATGCGGAACCTCTTAGTTACACTGTAGTAATATAATGACATAATTGTAAAATTTAATTAATTGAACTGAATTGAATCAAATGAATTTAATGGAATGGATTGACTGCAATGTGTGAATATCATATTTAGTTGCCAATGAGTGGTACACATGCTTTGTACCTGGAAAGCTCCTCCAGCTTGGACTTAGCATATTCCAAACTATTCCTCTCCACATGTTCATGAGGCGTGTGTGCCAACAGCTCATGGAGAGTCAAAATGTAGCGGGGTATCTGTTAGGAAAAAGCATCATAAAGTGGAATGGAGCACATGTGCTTAGGGCAGAGGCTATAACTACAGTGGTGCTTGAAAGTCTGTGATCCCTTTATATATCTGCATAAATATGACCAAAAACATCATCAGATTTTCACACAAATCTTAAAGGTAGACAAAGAGAACCCAATAAAACAAATGAGACAAAAATATTATACCTGGCCAGTTATTTATTAAGGAAAATTATCCAATATTACATATCTGTGAGTGGCAAAAGCATGTGAACCTCTAGAATTAGCAGTAAATTTGAAGGTGAAATTATAGTCAGATATTTTGAATCAATGGGATGACAGGTGCAAGTGAGCACCCTGTTTTATTTAAAGAGCCAGGATCTATCTTCACATCATGTTTGTGGAAGTGTATCATGGCATGAACAATGGAGATGTCTGAGGATTACATAAAGAGTTTTGATACTCATCAGTCTGGAAAGGGTTTAAAAACCATATTTAAAGAGTACTCCACCAATCCACAGTCAGACAGATTGTGTACAAAAGGACAAAATTCAACATTGACCAACAAAGATCACTCATGAAACAAGACATGCAATATTTCATAAGGTCACAAAGAAACCCAGGGCAACCTCTAAGCAACTAAAGGCCTCTCTCACCTTGGCTAATGTTAATGTTACCCATTGTTACCCTCCCCAGGAATGGTTGACAAGCCAGAAGGCTATTGGAGAAATGTCCAATTTCAGTGAATGCTGACGTGTCTGACTGCCACTGCTCCACGGTTTCTTAAATGTTGACTTTAAGGAAATTTTATGCTTTTTGTTTGAAGTGACCTCTCATGAAGTTCTAAGGACTGTTTGCTTTTTATGCATTTTTGTTTTCTTTGGATTGTCTATGGCCCAACCCATAACTTGTGCCATACAATAGATCTTGTGCTGTCCTATGGTTTTTCTGTTTCAAATTTGGAGGTTTCTGATGCTGGTATTTCCAATCATTATTCAGTTGTGTTTTTTTCCCCATGCGACTTGCCCACGTTTTCTCAGCCTATTCATTCCTTCACTGCCAACTTATTTTCTGAATATTATCACATTTTACTAAGGATTTTTCTAATAAAATTTATACCGAACATTTAGTTGAAGGTTTTCATAAATCTTGCTCCATTACTCTTGATAATGTTGCACCGCTTAAGCCAAGGAGAGCTAAGGGTGCCTCCCAGCCTTGGCTAAATGATATCACCTGCAATCTTAGACAAGAGTGTAAAAAGGCAGAGTTTAATTGGAAAAGGGGCAATCTTCCCATCATGAGATGTTTCTTGTGTGACACCTTGGTAATGGAAAACCTTTTTATAGACCATCAATTTACTAACCCAGCTGATATTAATTTGCACAGATAGGAGGTATAATTATTTTCTAACTACTTATGGATTTCAGCTAGTTCCTTACCTTACCTTGCCTTGGAGAACTGCTTTTTCTTAGTGTGTTCAATACTTTTTTACTGTGTCATTCCACTTTATTACACATAACTTTATTTACAGACTTTAATGTTGTGAATTCTTTATATATGTGGATTTCTTGAGTTAATACCAAAGTCTGGTGAAAATTTAATGTGAATAGCCTCAGTGGAAATATATTTACTGAAAAAAAATGTTGATGCGTTCAATACTTATTTCCCCCACTGTAAATGTTGTGGAAGGACCTGAAGCAAGCAGTTCATGTGAGGAAACCCACCAACATCCCAGAATTGAAGCTTTTCTGAAATGAGGAATGGACTAAAATACCTCCCAGCTTATGTGCAGAGCTGATCAACAGTTACTGGAAACACTTAGTTGCAGTTATTCCTGCACAAAGGGGTTACACCAGATACTGAAAGCAAAGGTCCACATACTTTTGCCGCTCACAGATATGAAATATTGGATCATTTTTCTCAATAAATAAATGACCAAGTATAATAGTTTTGTCTCATTTGTTTAACTGGGTTCTCTTTATCTACTGCTAGGACTTTCTGTTAGGACTGTGAACATCTGATGTTGCTTTAGGTCACATTAATGCAGAAATATAGAAAATTCTAAAGGGTTCACAAACTTTCAAGCACCACTGTAACTATGAGGACACTGTCATGACCACAACAGTTTTGGATTTTTTAAAAACTTTCCTTGTTATCAAATTCAATATGGAAACAGCAATGTCTTGATATTATGGTTGCAGAATGTAGTGATGGCTGGTTCTCAAATCAACACAGCAGCCAGCTTAGAAGGACACTTTAGGTTTGCCCACAGATTTAATCATCCATTATGTTTAGCTCTCATGAGACACTATCAGACTTTAACTTCTTGTTGAGAGTTATGCAACATACATGTTATTGTAACACCTGACATAGCTATAACATGAATGTTTGAGTTTAAGCAGTCCATTGGCAGCTTGTAAAATGCAAGCTACTTGTAACATCGCTAGCCAAATCAGCCATCACAATCAATTGCTATGACAATATTACTAACAATGTCATTTTTAATGCATACGTTTTCAGTAAACCGTGAGTAGAAATGAGGGAGTAAAGAGGAGAGGATGAAGACACACACACTGAGAAATAGAGAGAGATAACTATAAACATCCAAATGTATCAGCACAAATGTACACTTACCATCCACTTTAATAGGAACACCTGTACACCTGCCCATGTATGCAGTTATCCAATCAGCCAATAATGTTGTAGCTGCACAATGCATAAAATCATGCAGATGCAGGTAAAGAGATTCAGTTAATGTTCACATCAAACATCAGAATGGGGAAAAAGTGTGATCTCTTTGACTTTAACTGTGGCATGGATGTTGATACCATAAGAGCTGGTTTAGAATTTCAGAAACTGCTGATCTCCTGGGATTTTTAAACACAGCACTCTCTAGGGTTTACATAGAATGGTCTGAAAAACAAAACAAAAAAAACATTGAGTGAGCAACAGTTCTGTTGGTGGAAAAACCTTGTTGATAGAAGTTAGAGGAAAACGGCCAGATTGGTTCAAGCTGCCATGAAGGATATAGTAACTCATATAATCACTCTTTACAACCATGGTGAGAAGAAAAGCATCTCAAAATGCACAACACTGCCAAGAACAAGAATCTGAGGGTATCTGTCACAGATTCACCAAAACTGGACAGTTGAAGACTGGAAAAAGACCAGGTATCTAATCTTCAACTGTCCAGTTTGGGTGAGCCTCTGCCCATGATAGCCTCTGATTCCTGTTCTTGGCTGCCAAGGGTGGAACTCAGTGTGTTCTTCTGTTGTTATAGCCCATCCACTTCAAGTTTTGATGTTTTGTGCATACTGAGATGCTTTTCTGGTGACCACGGTTGTTAAGAGTGATTATATGAGTTACTATATCCTTCCTGGCAGCTCGAACCAATCTAACATTTTCCTCTGACCTCTCTTATCAACAAGTTCTTTCCACCCATAGACCTCTCACTCACTGTGTTTTTTGTTTTTCCCTAGAGACTGTTGTGTGTGAAAATCCCAGGAGATCAGCAGTGAGATATTCAAAGCAGCCAATTTGGAACCAACAATCATTTCATGGTTAAAGTCACAGAGATCACACTTTTCCTTTATTCTGATGTTTGATATGAACATTAACTGAAGCTCTTGACCGGTATTTGCATGATTATACATTTTCTGCTGCCCCATAATTGACTGACTGGATAACACAGACATCCCACCTCTCACAGAAGTTCTGGGAGTCTCCTGCATATTGACAGCAGCTCCCTGATGCCTGCAAATTATGTACAATATCTGGAAATTATTTTTTTTGAGAGCAAGCGAGTGAGAGAGACACTAGAGAATTTATAATAGTAGACAGGATCTGGAGAGACAAAGAGCTTGTGTGACAAGACATAGCGAGAGAGTGACAGAGAGTGTATCCTGATTGGTCTCTCTTTCTGCTAACTAGACTTATAAGGTTTCTCTGTGGGCAGGCTTTACTGTTGACCTCTCTCTCTTCTCAGTTCAACCATCAGTTCAGTGTACCACTGTAGTTCAGTAACACTGGAGTGTCCAAAAAAAATAATACAAAACACACTTCACCCCAGACTACACTAATGTGTACCCCTGCTTAACAAGGGTCAAAAATAATGACAGTTTTTCTCAATGAACTCTTTTTGATTGTCCATGGTTGTGGGTTAAATGATTGTAAAAGACATGTTGAGGTGAGTCTAACAGGTGTCATTCATTCAATAGCATAGTTAAACTAGCTGGCACCAAACTCCCTGTAGACTTGCTTAAAATTGATTAATAATATAAGTTGAATAACATAACATAATGTAATAGTATATAATATAAAAATGTTACATAAATGTCTCCTTACATGTCAGCAATTAAACACATTTTTAATTCTGCTTATGTGGAGGGTTAGCTGTAGGAGTCCCTGTGTGTGTAAGTAGTTTCAATATGTGATCAAAATATATATGTATATACAGTATCTCACAAAAGTGAGTACACCCCTCACATTTTTGTAAATATTTGATTATACCTTTTAATGTGACAACACTGAAGAAATGACACTTTGCTACAATGTAAAGTAGTGAGTGTACAGCTTGTGTAACAGTGTAAATTTGCTGTCCCCTCAAAATAACTCAACACACAGCCTTCACCCTTAGCTTCTTTAGCAAGGCAGTGGTCATCTTTGAGGTATGTTTGGGATCATTATCATGCTGGAATACTGCCCTGTGGCCCAGTCTCCGAAGGGAGGGGATCATGCTCTGCTTCAGTATGTCACAGTACATGTTAGCATTCAGGGTTCCCTCAATGAACTGTAGCTCCCCAGTGTCGGCAGCACTCATGCAGCCCCAGACCATGACACTCCCACCACCATGCTTGACTGTAGGCAAGACACACTTGTCTTTGTACTCCTCACCTGGTTGCCGCCACACACGCTTGACACCATCTGAACCAAATATGTTTATCTTGGTCTCATCAGACCACAGGACATGGTTCCAGTAATCCATGTCCTTAGTCTGCTTGTCTTCAGCAAACTGTTTGCGGGCTTTCTTGTGCATCATCTTTAGAAGAGGCTTCCTTCTCGGACGACAGTCATGCAGACCAATTTGATGCAGTGTGCGGCGTATGGTCTGAGCACTGACAGGCTGACCCCCCACCCCTTCAACCTCTGCAGCAATGCTGGCAGCACTCATACGTCTATTTCCCAAAGACAACCTCTGGATATGACGCTGAGCATGTGCACTCAACTTCTCTGGTCGACCATGGTGAGACCCGTTCTGAGTGGAACCTGTCCTGTTAAACCGCTGTATGGTCTTGGCCACCGTGCTGCAGCTCAGTGTCAGGGTCTTGGCAATCTTCTTATAGCCTAGACCATCTTTATGTAGAGCAACAATTCTTTTTTTCAGATCCTCAGAGAGTTCTTTGCCATGAGGTGCCATGTTGAACTTCCAGTGACCAGTATGAGGGAGTGTGAGAGCGATGACACCAAATTTAACACACCTGCTCCCCATTCACACCTCAGACCTTGTAACGCTAACAAGTCACATGACACCGGGGAGGGAAAATGGCAAATTGGGACCAATTTGGACATTTTCACTTAGGGGTGTACTTACTTTTGTTGCCAGCGGTTTAGACATTAATGGCTATGTGTTGAGTTATTTTGAGGGGACAACAAATTTACACTGTTATACAAGCTGTACACTCACTACTTTACACTGTAGCAAAATGTCATTTCTTCAGTGTTGTCACATGAAAAGTTATAATCAAATATTTACAGAAATGTGAGGGGTGTACTCACTTTTGTGAGATATTGTATATTGTGAATACAATTTTTTGTGAATTTTTTTTAACAGATAAAAAGGTTAAACAATAAACAATAAATAATAAACAATATAATTAAAGATTATATAATTAAATAACATTTTTATAATAATCTATATAGTTTATTATATCTAATTATATGACATTAATTTATATAATTATAGTATTATTATAATAAATATATTAAATATTTATTTATATTATCTTTAATTATATTGTTTATTATTTATTGTACATTGTTTAACCTTTTGAGCTGTTGTTAAAAAAAAAATAAAAAAAAAACTTTTTATGGATATCAAATGATCAAATGATTGCTCACATTGATATCGAACAATTGCAAACAAAACACAGGTTTATCCAAAATGCAGTTGGAGAATGCATGGCAAGGGATCTGAGACCATTCCTCCAAACAGAATCAGATCCTTCAAATTTTCTCTTCAGTTCACCACACAGGTTTTCTATGGGTTTCAAGTCAGGGGACTGGGATGGCCATGGCAGGACCTTGATTTTGTGGTGAGTAAACCATGTTTGTGCTGATTTTAATGTATGTTTTGGATCATTGTCCTGCCGGACAATCCGACCATGGCCCATTTTAAGCTTTCTGGCAGAGAGTCCATGATGCCATGTATCCTAACAAAATGTCCAGGTCCCCTGGCAGAAAAACAGACCCAAAATATTAAAGAGCCACCACGATATTTAACCCTGGTCATGTATATGTATATGTATATAATGGCAATGTATATTCCCATTGATATAAAATATCAATGGGAATATACTTCAAATGTATTGTTTTCATATGAATTCATATGGGTGCCAATAATTGTTGCACATCTGTATTTAACAAATATTTTATACATTATATATATATATATATATATATATATATATATATATATATAAACCTGTGTTTTGTTTGCAATTGTTTGACGTCCATGAGAGCAATTTTTGTATTTATAGTATTTTTGTGATTTTCTTTTTTTTTAAAGTTCAAAAGGTTGAACAATAAAGGCAATTTTTCACAGCCTTCTTATTAAAGTGGATAGTGAGTGTATTACTTATGCAGGAAAGTAAACATACTCCTCCTCGTCCTACTACTACTACTACTACTAATAATAATAATAATAATAATAATAATTAATGTTAATAATAAATATTTTTATTTTATCTGAATGGTTACAACTTTGAGTTTATAATGAAAGAGAAAGGGAGAGTAATGGGACTGTTAAGAAATAGAATGGTCACCTGGAACATGGGATATGTGAGAAAGGTCTCCAGAGTGCGCTCCTCACAGTCAGGCTTGGACTCATACTGCTTCAGCAGCTTGTCAAAATCACGGTTCTGTTTGCAGTGTGCCAGGATCTGCAGGCTGTACTGGTGATTACGAACAAACTCCTGGTAGATGTTCAGCATGGGCAGGAGAATGTCAAAGAGGTCAGCTGGTGGCCAAAGATAATGAAATAACAGATAATCTCTGGTTAAAATTTACTGAGAATTTTACTAGCAAATGCAACTTATTAATCATTTGGTTGACCTTACACTTGAGAAGCACTCACCCAAGACTAATGTTGGCCAGCTTGCTATACGTGCTTTCAGGCCTTGATAGAATATCTGGTGTAAAAACATGATGGTTTCACTGCGAACACAAGACCACAAAATTTATTTAGTTATTTTAAGTTTGGGGTGTGTAGAGGTGGAAGAGTATACTGGTATACTCCGATAGGAAAAGTGCAAAAAAAATTCTAGTTATAATAGTTATAGATGTCCTTCTTCTTGCATCACTCCAAATGACTGCCTGTTACAGTAGCTCTGTGATTGTATGTATTTGTATTATTGGAATGGCAAGGCCAATTCTTTTGTTTTCACTATAAACTGAAGACCTTTGGGATTGAGAACGAAAGATGAGATGATGAATATCAGATCTTTGATTTATAGGTGATTATCAGAGATTAAATATCTCCTCAACCAAAGAAGAGTGCCTTCAGAACTGGGGGCAGAGAGGAAATGACATGGGTCCAGAGAGAGCTTAAAGTAAGGATCATAGAGGCCAACGATGACTATAAGTGGGAGAAGAAATTGGGGCAGAAAAACTCACACCAACTGTGGAAAGGCCTAAAGGAAATGCATGGCTCCAAGTTAGCTCAGAGCAGCTGTGAATGGTCAATTACCTCAATCAATTCTTTACATGGTTTGACAACAGCCCCCTCTCACACCCCCTCCTCTTCAATATTGCCCTTGCCTCCCCTGATCTCATCTATAGATAACAGGAACTATGTAAAGTCTGGTCACATAACACTCATGCATGCTGCCAGAGAGAGGCATAGACCTTCCACTAATAGTGTAGTCTCATGAGAACTACATCTACTATCAGTTGGAACTACATTTCAGTTCATTCATTACTGCAACTGGTTGCACCTGGGACTACCCATGTAAGTGCGTGGGTCTGATAAGACGAGGTCAGTAAACGGTATATGTTCTTGTTCTATGGTTGCAGAGGTTTTCCTGCAAAAATAAAGAAGAAGAAAAAAAAGAAAACTTCTCTCTCTAGTTATTTCTGAGTCAATTCAGCCTGGTGGCTCAGTGTGTAAGAGTACATTCCGTTTCAACTTTGAGAACCGGGTTCTATCGCCACTAACCACAACCCTTTCTTCACTCGCTTTGACTAACTAAACTCTTCTTTTGGGTCCATTATTTGTGCATGAGGGATGTTAAGACACTCATTCTGATTATGTGGCATCTTACAGCCCTTATAATTATGGAGTGTCTTACAAACTCATACAATCCTTAGTTTCTCCCTCTCCCGCTTTTACAATGCACACCTCTACACATCAGACGCCATTACCCGCACACACTTTCGTGACAGATGCACATACGCACTCTCATGCTCTCTACTACCATGTCAGTCAATGCAGTTTAATGCTGCATCTGTCTGCTTCAGGGCCTAGGCAACTTGCCATAATTAACAGAACCATGAATTCTGCTCTCTACCAGAAAATATTGAAGAATGTCCAGTAATCTGTCCATGTTCTGATGCTCAAGCACATGTGAGTTGTGTTAGAAGAAAACAAGAAAACGGTTAATGCAATATTTGTGTCAAACTCCTTGAATTAAAGTTGAAAGTCTACACTTCCATCACACCTTAATTGCTTCATTGCAAATCCATTGTGGTGGTGTACAGAGGCAAAATTCTGAAAATTGTGTTACTGTCCAAATACTTATGGACCTGACTGTAAATGGGGAGAAGGTTTGAGCAATCTTCCAAACAGCAAACAACACAATGCCACAGCAGGTCCCAGTTGTGTGCATCCTCACCTACCACACTCTGAAGCCTACACTTCAGTGTTTGGTTAAATTGCTCTCCCAGACAGTCAATTTGAATATAAAAAACAGAGATGTTTGTAACATGCCCAGTCCAGCCAACAACTCACAACACCACACCCTCAGTAGTGCGAACCCAGCACCCTGGTTCCCCAGAGTATTAACACCTGAACATTGTTTCCTGTTCATCAGCCGTTACATAAAAGGATCACCATTCCATAAGTTCCCTGTGCATCACTGCACACTTGCCCATGTGCTCTCATTCTGCCAAGTTTTTCATTTGCCTGTGTCACTTGCTGTTCATTAATTGTATTCAATTAATATGAGTGTTGTTCAGCTAGCTCGCTTTATGTCCAGGTATCCTGTTTTTTCTTGTAGTTTCTGTTGGTGGCTTCCTTCCAGGTTCACTATGTTTTGTGAACTTGCAAGTTGTGCAAATTAATGGTTTAAACTCCTGCCTTGGTTTATTTATCATGTTTTCCCTTCTGTTGTTGATTTATAATTGCATGTTTTGTTAAATAAACTGGCAAAGCATCCTTTCTGTCAGTGTTTTGTTACAGATGTATAGGTATCTTTTGTGCAGAAGTTTACACAGATCAGCCAACATGGGACCTAAGAAGGGTTTCCTGATCTGTAAGAAACTGTTTGTTAAACCATCACTTATAGTAAAGATAAAAACATTTCTACAGGCCTTAGATATGACTTAACTTGGGTCCATGGCCTCTGAGTAGTGTGTCGCTTAGACAAAGATAAAATGTTGAACATGTCCCCCTGTTGAACATGTCCCCCTATGTTTAACACAGCAGTGTCCCTATGCTCAGGGGGTTACTTGATGATGGGAAACATCCATCAGTTATGGCGTCTCTGGTGCTGTGAGGTGGCCTATGGACCTGAATTTGTATCCTTGCTATAGTGCCTTCTTTCTGTATGACTTCTGAAGGAGTATGATTGGAGCAAGTTTATTACCGCATCACTTTTGGACAACAGCAGCAACAGAAGTTTGGTGGGCTTCTATTGATACATTGGATGGTAGTAAAGGGGACCAACCTACTAAAGAAGTGGTTAGCACGTTCGCCTCACACCTCCAGTGTCCGGGGTTCGATTCCCGCTGGGGCCATGTGTGTGCGGAGTTTGCATGTTCTCCCCATTCTGCGGGGGTTTCCTCTGGGTACTCTGGTTTCCGCCCCCAGTCCAAAAGACATGCGTGGTAGGCTGATTGGCGTGTCCAAAGTGTATGAATGGGTGTGTGAGTATGTATGTGATTGTGCCCTGCGATGGACTGGCACCCTGTCCAGGGTGTACCCCGCCTTGTGCCTGATGCTCCCTGGGATTGGCTCCAGGTTCCCCCGCGACCCTGAAGAAGGAGTAAGTGGTAGAAGATGGATGGAATATGATTATTGGGCTCCCTTTATGTTGTTCAAGCCCCATGCTTTTTATTTACACATTGAAAAGTGGGGTGGTGTAATACAATGATGTGTGCTTACATTGGTACATGCTCTTGAGCTCAGATGCAGAAAGTATGCATTCAATAGGCTGGAGGGCACTAATGTATGCTAATTTGTATTTAATAAAAAAATATTGTCACCATATATTAATAATTCCCTGACTGCTCAATTGTCAATGGTTTTAATGTTATGGCTTATCTATGTATATACAACTGAACAGTCATTTCTTGAAGTCATGTGTTGGAAGCAATACAAAATGGGCAAGTGTAAGGATCTGAGTGACTTGTGATGGCTAGATGACTGGGTTAGAGCATCTCCAAAACAGCGGGTCTTGTGGGGTGTTCCCGATGTGCAGTGGTTAGAACCTACCAAAAGTGGTCTAAAGAAAGACAACCAGTGAACTGATGACAGTGTCATGGGTGCCCAAGGGAGCTCCTTGATGTGCCTGGGAAGCAAACGCTAACCCATCTGTTCCAATCCCACAGATTGCTAAAAAAGTTAATGCTGACTATGATAGAAATGTGTCAGTACAAACAGTGCATCACAGCATGCTGTGTATGGGGCTGCATAGCCATAGACCTGTCAGAGTGCCCATGCTTTCCACCCCGCCTACTGCCGAAAGTGCCTACAATGGGCACGAGCATCAGAATTGGACTATGGAGCAATGGAGGAAGGTGGCCTGGTCTGATGAATCATGTTTTCTTTTACATCATGGATGGCCGGGTGCATGTGCACCGCTTACCTGGGGAAGCGATGGCACCTGGATGCACTATGGGAAGAAGACAAGCTGGTGGAGGAAGTATAATGCTCTGGGCAATGTTCCGCTGGGAAATTTGAGTCCTGGCATTCAAGTGGATGTTACTTTGACATGTACGACCTACCTAAACACTGGTGCAGACCGAGTACACCCTTTCATGGCAATAGTATTCCCTAATGACAGTGGCCTCTTTCAGCAAGATAATGCACCCTTCCACTGTGCAAAAATTGTTCAGGAATGGCTTGAGGAACATGAAAAAAGTTTAAGGTGTTGACTTGGCCTTCTCTTTCCCTAGCTCTCAATCCAATCAGCTTTGTCCAGCACATCATGTGGGATGCGCTGGACAAACAAGTCCGATTCATGGAGGCCCCAACTCACAACTTACAGGACTTAAAGGACCTGCTGCTAACATCTTGGTGCCATATACCACAGCACACCTTCAGAGATCTTGTGGAGTCCATGCTTTGATTAGTCAGAGCTGTCTTGGCAGCACAAGGGGAGGGGAACCTACACAACATTAGGCAGGTGATTTTAATGTTATGGCTGATCAGTTTATGTGTAACACACATAAATTAATCAGCCACAACATTACAACCACCTGCCATATGTATATGTGTGTAGAGAGATTTTTTTTTTTTACTTTCGTGTGCTACAGAAACATGAAGTGCTGAATTATGAAGGTTGGGACAAACCACTTTTATTAATGTAAACTTGCAGTAGTCCTTTAATTACTTATAAATGTATTAAGTTGTATGTGCATTATTCATGTTTTTTGTTGTTCTTAAATATGTATGTACCATTGGTCACGATTTCCCCTTTAAGCAGCGCGCTGTGGAGCATGTGAGCGCGCGTGCATGAGCAGGTGCAAGCACCTGCTTTTCCCTTGTTGACAATCGTGACATTTCGACACGTGCATTTCTTTTTGTTATGTCTCCTCCACTTTCTGTCATTGGTTGTTGTTTCACGTGTGTCTGAATTGCCCTCAGCCGTCAGCCATTACAACGCTGATTATGTTTATATATATACCGCTCGCCTCCCAGCACACGGCGCAGAATATTAGATTCGATTCGATATGATATAGTAGATTAATTTAGATTCTTTACGACAGAGAACCATAGTCACAGTTCATGTCATGTCATGTTTCATGGTTCATGTTTAGATTCGTCTGTTTAGTTCACGCTGGTTTCTCCGCTCCCAGTTCATAGTCATAGGTTATGTTTCATGTTTTGTATCTCGACTCTGTTTTCCGTGACCACGACATAGTTTCCTGCCTTGCCCCGTTTATGCCTGTTTGCCGATCGCCTGACCTCTTGCATGTTTTGGATTAACATGCCTGTGTCTCTCAATAAAACCTGTTCAAACTGTGTTTGCATTCGTCATATCTCCGTTACGTCACGAAACGTGACACCATTCATCCACAGATAGGGGAGTGCCCTTCTGTTACTGTACTATTAGAAACTGGCAGAACGTAGCCTGGATATAAAAAGTCTACAAACCTCTCTTGAAGTATTTGTGATGTAAAAAAATAAAACCAAGATAATTCATGTCAGATCTTTTCCCATCTTTAATATGATATAGCACCCAACTCAATTCAAGTGAAAAACAAATAGAAATGTTTTAAGGGAAAAAGAACAAACTTCTGTAAAGAATAACCTGGTTACACAAGTATGCACACCCTTTTATAACGGTCCATATGGCTGTGCTCAGAATTAATTCAAAATCAGTAGAAAAGTAATTATCATACAGTTGACATCAATGAAATTATTCTGATTATCTGATTTTCTGTAGGATTTTCTTTACATCTACCTGTTGAAGCCATGGTCCACAAAGAGCTTACAAAGCATGGGCTCTCATTGTCAAAAGGTATTGATCAGGAGAGGCTACAAAATAATTTGTAAAATATTAAATGTACCATGGAACACTGTGAAGGCTATTATCAACAAGTGATGTCAACAGGACGTCCCTCCAAAACTGATGAATGGACAGAAACAAAGTTTATCAGGGAGGCTGTGAAGAAACCTCTGGTCTTTGCATGTACTGGTCACTCCCTGCATCTGACAACATTCTTTCACAGGTCTGACCTATGGGGTACAGTGGCTAAATGGACTCCCTTTCTGTAATGTATCACAATGATGGTGCTTATAGATTTTTGGGACCTTAGAGATTCCATTGTTGTAGTGTGTTGCTTCATGCTGGTAAATGTTGTCAGGAAGTGATATAGTAAAAAGAAACGTGGCATTGAAGTTAAAACAAGACGTCCCCTGTGTATTCTTTGAGTTAGTAAATCACAGTAAAATAATTGCTGATGAGGATAAAGGTGCAAAAATATGGCTCTTATAGGAAGTATAGGAGAGTCTTGGTCAGCTTACATTGAATGGCTGGAACAAGTCTTTTTGGCAAATGACAAAGAAGGAAAGGCAGTTTGTGACAGGTGCCTGAGTGTAATGGGAGCAATTACCTGTGGGTTACTGAGAAATTTGGTACAACCAAAGAAACCAAAAGATAAGTCATACAACAACACTGTGGTCATTATAAAGAGTCATTTTGAGCCTAAATCACTACAGATTGTGGAGAGATTCCATTTAAATCATTGTAATAAAAAAGCTGATAAGTTGGTGAAGGAATATGCAGCAGAGCTGAAACAGTTTGCTGTGAGCCATGAGTTTGGGGCTACATTGGATGAGGCACTACGTGACTGTTTTTTATGTGGAATCTGCAACGAAGCCTGATAATGACAACTATTGTCGGAGTCTAATTTGACTCATGCACGTGCGTTTGAGATTGCATTGGGCATGGAGACTGCGGAGAAAGATACGTAGAAGTTGAGAGGGCATGACTCACGCTCGGGAATTGTGCATAAAGTGGAGGTGCAACATTTTGAAAAAAGAGGGAAAATACGCTATAGATGTCAAAGAAAAAAAACAGCCCACAGGTATGCAACTTTAGAGATGCCACTTGCCTTAGCTGTGGAAAGACGGGCCATATCAAAAGAGCATGTTGAGCAAAAAGGGAAGCAAAAATGGAGTTAACCATGTTTTCGCTGCTTAACTAATGAAGACAGGAAAAAGTCATCCACTGAGACTTTTATGGTAAATGGCAAAAATATTCTGATGGGAATTGATACTGGTGCTGCAGTGAGTATCATATCTGAAAAACTGTTTCAAAATGCATTCTCAGTAGAGCCACTAGATGTCACAGGCATCATGCTTAAAATGTACACAGAAGAGCTCATTTCTGTTTTAGGACAGTTTCAAGCTACTGTTAATTATGAAAACCAGAGCAAACAGCTACCCTTGGTTGTAGTTAAAGGGGCGAGGCCAGCCTTGTATGGCAGGAATTGGCTGCAAAAGCTCACATTAAATTGAGGAAAAATAAAACATCAGTCAAGTGTGTCAAGCAAACTCCCTTGAAGAGGTGCTGGACTCATGCTCTGAGGTGTTTAAAGATGAATTGGGCATGCACCGTGGGGTCAAAGCAAAGATACTGGTGAACCCTAAAGTTGCTCCACATTTCTGTAAGAGTCATCCATTACCTTTTTCCATGAAGGCACAGGTTGTGTGGAACTGGACTGTTTAGAAAAGGCCCAAATAATAACTCCAATGAAAGACAGTGAATGGGCAGCATCCATAGTACCTTTAGTGAAGAAGGACAAAACCATAAGACTATGTGGAGATTACAAATTGACTGTAAATCAAGCAGCTGCTACTAAGACTTATCCACTACCGCGGATTGAGGAATTGATGGCGACCCTGAGTGGAGGAACCATGTTCTCTAAAATTGATCTGGCTTCAGCTTACCAACAGATCCTGCTGGATGATGAGTCGAAACAGCTAGTAACTATTAACAGTCAGAGGGTTATTTGGTTATAGTAGATTGCCTTTTGGTGTCAGTGCAGCACCCTTTATATTCCAGATAATTATGGAAAACATCATGAAAGATCTTGATATTGTAGTGTACTTGGATGACCTGCTGGTGACTGGGAGAATAGAAAAAAAGCATTTGCAGAAATTGCAGGAAGTGCTGCGGAAATAGCAAGAGAACGGCTTAAGAGTGAAACAGTCAAAATGTGAGTTTGAGAAAAGACAGATTGAATATCTGGGATATGTGCTAGACAGCCAAAGCCTTCATCCATCTCCAAACAAAGTTACAGCAATCAAGCAGGCACCAGCACCCACATGTGTAAAGGAGCTGAGAGCGTTTCTAGGGATGGTGAACTATTATGGATTTTTTTTGCAAAACCAAAGTACTGAGGTAGCTCCCTTATACAGACTTTTGAGAGATAATGCTCAATGGGAGTGGAAACAGACAGAGCAAAGAGCCATTGATAACTGTAAAGATTTGCTGACAAATGAAAAGGTCGTGGTCCACTAAGTTACCACTCACCTTAGCTTGTGACTCGTCAGCTTATGGAATTGGAGTTGTTTTGCAACATACAATTCCACTGGAGTGGAAAGTCCCATTGCTTATGCCTCGCGGACTCTGACACCCGCTGAAAAAAAAAATACTCCCAAATTGAAAAAGAAGGGTTTCCACAAATTTATGGAGTTAAAAAGTTTAACCAATATCTGTGGGGGAGGAAATTCAGAATGGTGACTGATCATAAGCACTTGTTGACTATGTTTGGGGAGCATAAAAGTCTACCCACAATGGCAGCAGCCAGGATTCAGAGATGGGCAATCATTCTTTCAGCTTATGACTATGTTATTGAATACGGTCCCTTAGAGAAACACGGTAATGCAGATGGTCTTTAGCGGGTACCCCTGGCTGACACAAGTGATGTGGGTACAGCAGCCCTGTCAGATGGAACAAAAAGCTCCAAACCAGGTCCCTCTACATCCTTGGGAATTTCCTGGCTGTGCTGGAAAAGACACATGTTTGTGATAATAGTAGATGCATATTCTAAGTAGTTAGAGGTGTTCAGAATGCCAAGCTACAGTCATGAGACTGAGGAGGCTGTTTGCAGCTTATGGGCTGTCTGAGCACACTGTCAAAAACAATTGAACTCAATTTATGTCTGAGGAGTTTAGGGTGTTCATGCAGCAAAATGGCATTCGTCATTTTATAAGCACCTCAGGGCATCCTGCTACCAGTGGCCTTGTGGAAAGGTATATACAAACTTTTAAGAGTGGAATGAAGAAACTCGCACACTCGACGATGGATTTGGAAGATCGGATCTCTCTCTTCTTATTGTAATTCCGCACTACCCCAAACTACACAACAGGTCAATCACCAGCAGATCTGTTTCTGAGCAGGCATTTCATTCACACTGATGTTGCTGTTAAGGTTTGTGTAAAGCGATACATGCAAAAGCAAAAGTTCTATCATATCCAACGGGCTATGGAGAGGTCCTTTTCTGAAAAAAGATGCAGTATACATGTGTTATACCACTGGAAAGGGAAACAAATGGATTCTGGGAGCAGTAGTACAACAGGACCAGTATCCTATAAGGTTCAGGGACAAGACTCAGATGGCATTTTCAGGAGACATGGTGACAGAGGATGAGCTTGTCAAAGAGACAGACTGTCCAGTGACTGGGACCACGGTACATTGCCCTCGTTGTTCATCCAGGATTCAGTGTCCTGTATATGCCCTGAAAACTGTGTCTGAAAGACACAGTGGAAGGTACCTCATGAATTTCCTGTAAATTTTGTGTGATACCAATGATACCTGGATGCACGGTAGCTTAGTGGTTAGCACGGTCGCCTCCAGGGTCGGAGGTTCGATTCCCGCCGTGGCCCTGTGTGTGCAGAGTTTGCATGTTCTCATGTTCATGTGCTGCGGGGGTTTCCTCCAGGTGCTTCAGTTTCCAAAGACATGCATGATAGGCTGATTGGCACGTCTAATGTGTCCGTAGTGTATGAATGGTTGTGTGAATGTGTATGTGATTGTGCCCTGCGATGGATTGGCACCTTGTCCAGAGTGTACCCCGCCTTGTGCCCCATGCTCCCTGGGATTGGCTCCAGGTTCCCCAGTAATCCTGAAGAGGATAAGCGGTATAGAAGATGGATGGATGGACTAATGATGCCTTCAATCCAGTGTCTATTTGCATTTTCACCAAGGTCTGAAATTAACTTTTCCTCCTCCTGCCACAGTGGCTGGTAATTTTTTTTCACTGCCCACTCAGAATTTCTACCAGCCATCTCACAAAAACAGAAACTAACAACGCTGTTTTAAATAATTTAACTGATATAAGCAAAAAAAATATTTTTTAATTTTAAAGTAATCATAAAAAGTCATTGTGGCAGCGGGGGCATGGTCGAGCGTCGGCTGTGGATGGAGAGGAGGCAGATCGAACCTGCAGGTAATGCGTGATGATCCTCACCTACGTGTAATTAGTGAAAGTTGATTTGTTTGTGCCTCTTTGTGCTTTCAGTTGCCTCCCGCAGAAGCAAGATTGAGAGTGAGAGACAACCAGCACAGAGCCGCACGTGTGTGTACACTGTTAAAAGTACATGAAATCTGCAGTAATTTCTGTGTTCATGCACAGGATACAAATTCTCAGCAGAATACAGTATATTCAAGTGAAACTTAAGGTAATTAATGAATTACTGTAGAAAATCACAGTAACTAACAATGTACTGTAGAAAATCACAGTCCGAGGTCGAAAAGATGGCCTCCCGAGCTAAGTTCCTGTCCAAGGTCAACGGGACGACCTCCAAAGCCAAGTTCCTGTCTGAGGTCGCTGACAGACAACCAAGTTCTCCTCATGCCTGAAGCCAACATCAGGACCAACCAAGTTATGCTCATGCTTGAGATTGACATGGCTGACCAAGTTTTCCTCACACCTGAAGCCAACATCACGACCAACCAGGTTCTGCTCATGCTTGAGTTTGCTGACACAGCCAACCAAGTTCAGCCTGCAGAGTCGATGGAGGATGATGCTCAGTATCCCTGCTCAGCTGAGGACGTTGCTCCCCCTTCCTGCTCCACTAGGGATGACGCTTCGCCTCCCTACTATGCTGAGGACGTTGCTCCACACCAAGTCAAGCCCCCGTCTAAAGCTGACGACACAACTTCCCAAGGCTAGGTCTCGCCTAATGATCCTGGCGAACCAGCCCCCGCCTCATGTCTGCTCCTTAAGTAACCTGATACTTGTTGGACAATGCCTGCATTTGAACATGAGGGGCTATGTGAAAATTTTGCCCAGAGGGTCAGGACCGCCAGGGGAGGGAGTGTATTTTGGCATGGGGCGGGGGGGGATTCTGTCATATCACAGCAAACCAGTGACTACATTTCCCATCCTGCACTGTGGCCTACAAACATGACCGCCATGGACCGCAATTCCCAGAACACTCACATTCATTCTAATCATGCACACCTGCATCCTGCATCCAATCTCACACACTCACTCCACAGTATAAAGAGACTGTTTTCAAACAATATCTTTGCAAAGTATTGAATGTATTCACCATGCCAAGCCTTTGTTCAAGTTTCGTTTCATGGTTTTTGATCTTGCATCTAGTTTCTCGTTTTGTGGTTTGCCTTGCCTAGTTTATTCCCATTTGCCGATCGCCTGACCTTTTGCCTGTTTTTGGACCACGCTTTTGATTACCGATTTGGAATTGTCTGCCTGCCTCTCTTTAATAAACCTCTTATCTGCAATTGCATCTGTCCTAGCCTCCATTACGTCCATTATGTGACACCACCAAGCAAGAATTTTGTATAAATCAGTGGCTCAAAAGTGGACCACTGTCAGAAAAATGGCAGCTGCCGCTAGTGGGCCACTGGAAAAATGATCAGCAAAACAATGGTGGACCGCAGACAGTTGCCGTCGGTGGGCTGCTAACTTTGCCACTGGTGGCCATATGTTTGCTGAGGCTGAACTAAAGTAGACAACGGCCAAATCACAGAATTGCATTTAAAAAAAAACTGTTCTAAGGAGAAAAAAGTGAAAAATGATCAATATGTCCAGATGTGGGTGCACGGTGGCTTAGTGGTTAGCATGTTTGCCTCACACCACCAGGGTCGGGGTTTGATTCCCGTGGCTCTGTGTGTGCGGAGTTTGCATGTTCTCCCCGTGCTGCGGGGTTTTCCTCTGGGTACTCCGGTTTCTTCCCCCAGTCCAAAGACATGCATGGTAGGCTGATTGGCGTGTCTAATGTGTGTGATTGTGTGCCCTGCGATGGACTGGCACCCTGTCCAGGGTGTACTCCGCGTTGTGCCTGATGCTCCCTGGGATAGGCTCCAGGTTCCCCCGCGACCCTGAAAAGAAGTAAGGGGTTGAAGATGGATGGATGGATGTCCAGATGTTGTGCCTTTTGCATATGGTTGCATAGTTAGCATAGAAAATCAGTTATGTGAGTGACCACATATTTCTTCCAAAAGTCTATAATATTCTAAATGAAAACTCTCTCACAAATATAACATTATATATTAAAAGAAATAACAGTAGGTGTTTGTGTTAATAAAGACATAAAAAATACAACAAACATAAGTTCTTTTACCCCATTTTCAAAATATAACTAGACAGTCATGAAATATGCCTTTCACGTCTAGAATACAACAGTTTACAGATAAAAGTTGTTAAAAATGTTTTGAACCTTAGGGTTTTCCATAGTACCTCAGTGGTATGCGCACAGCATCTCAGGGGCGAGTTTTTTGTGCATGCGTGTTTTTTTCACCATTTTGGTGGGGGCGGGGCTGGGGGAAACCTATCCCGATGGGGAAACGGAGTTTGCCACAACAGCTGAAACATAAAATAAAATCCAGCTGCACGTCTAATACTGCCACTGTCAGCACGGCTAGGTCATCAAACAGTGAAATGACCCAAATATCTCAAACAGGTTTGGATAGTGGGAATGATAATGTCAACGATCAAGTTGGGGAGCTGGAGGTGCAAGGAGGGAGTATTTAGAACTGATCAGTTAGAAAGAGCGAAAAACTCTCTTCAATAGTAAATTCAATTATGTTGAGCCAACCCTGATTTACCTTGCTATTTATGCTAATGGGAAGAGATTTTGCTACTGTGTGTCCATTAAAGACACAGTGAAGGCATTACTCAGTCAGATCTCAGTTGATCAAGTGCAATAGCTCCAAGCAAAATCTGATACACCAGCAACCCCTGACGTGCTGGAAGACCTGTGAGATGGTAAAATCATTAAAAACAATAAATTGTTACAGGAATGACCATTCTCAATATTCATAAGCTTGCAGCAAGATTCATTTGAGGTTGCTAAACCTCTAGGATCTGGCAGAAAGTAACATAGGATTTTAGCTGTGTATGTGACACTAGCAGAGATCGCAACACACAACAGGTCTTCCATTGATCCAGTGCAGTTAGTTTTGTTGTGTAGGGAAAAGGACTTCAAATTTTTTAGCCATGAAAAGTTATTCCCTTTCAAAGGGAACATTGTGGGAGCTTCACGCTGTGGGAAGCGCCCTTGCACATGACCGATATCTAAAGTCTGTGTAAAATTGCGCCTATTGCTGTGGTCAGGTGATGTGACATAACACACATTGTGTGAATATAAAACAGCACCTGTAAACCCTGTCCTCAGCTCTTCTGTCTTCAGTGCAGCTGCATGCTGGTTATCTGTGTGAACATGCCTAAAAAAGATATATATATACACACATACATACATACAGTATCTCACAAAAGTGAGTACACCCCTCACATTTTTGTAAATATTTGATTATATCTTTTCATGTGACAACACTGAATAAATGACACTTTGCTACAATGTAAAGTAGTGAGTGTACAGCTTGTATAACTTTATATATATATTATATAAATTTGCTGTCCCCTCAAAATAACTCAACACACAGCCATTAATGTCTAAACCGCTGGCAACAAAAGTGAGTACAACCCTAAGTGAAAATGTCCAAATTGGGCCCAAAGTGTCAATATTTTGTGTGACCACCATTATTTTCCAGCACTGCCTTAACCCTCTTGGGCATGGAGTTCACCAGAGCTTCACAGGTTGCCACTGGAGTCCTCTTCCACTCCTCCATGACGACATCACAGAGCTGGTGGATGTTAGAGAGCTTGTGCTCCTCCACCTTCCGTTTGAGGATGTCTCACAGATGCTCAATAGGGTTTAGGTCTGGAGACATGCTTGGCCAGTCCATCACCTTCACCCTCAGCTTCTTTAGCAAGGCAGTGTTCGTCTTGGAGGTGTGTTTGGGGTCGTTATCATGCTGGAATATTGCATACTGATCATGCTCTGCTTCATTATGTCACAGTACATGTTGGCATTCATGGTTCCCTCAATGAAATATAGCTCCCCAGTGCCGGCAGCACTCATGCAGTCCCAGACCATGACACTCCCACCACCATGCTTGACTGTAGGCAAGACACACTTGTCTTTGTACTCCTCACACGGTTGCCGCCACACACGCTTGCCAACATCCGAACCATATAAGTTTATCTTGGTCTCATCAGACCACAGGACATGGTTCCAGTAATCCATGTCCTTAGTCTGCTTGTCTTCAGCAAACTGTTTGCAGGCTTTCTTGTGCATCATCTTTAGAAGAGGCTTCCTTCTGGCACGACAGCCATGCAGACCAATTTGATGCAGTGTTCAGCGTATGGTCTGAGCACTGACAGGCTGACCCACCACCCCTTCAACCTCTGCAGCAATGCTGGCAGCACTCATACGTCTATTTCAGAAAGACAACCTCTGGATATGAAGGTGAGTACGTGCACTCAACTTCTCTGGTTGACCATGGTGAGACCTGTTCTGAGTGGAACCTGTCCTGTTAAACCGCTGTATGGTCTTGGCCGCCGTGCTGCAGCTCAGTGTCAGGGTCTTGGCAATCTTCTTATAGCCTAGGCCATCTTTATGTAGAGCAACAATTCTTTTTTTCAGATCATCAGAGTTCTTTGCCATGAGGTGCCATGTTGAACTTCCAGTGACCAGTATGAGAGCGATGACACCAAATTGAACACACCTGCTCCCCATTCACACCTGAGACCTTGTAACACTAACAAGTCACATGACACTGGGGAGGGAAAATGGCTAATTGGGCCCAATTTGAACATTTTCATTAGAGGTTTACTCACTTTTGTTGCCAGCGGTTTAGACATTAATGGCTGTGTGTTGAGTTATTTTGAGGGGACAGCAAATTTACATTGTTATACAAGCTGTACATTCACTACTTTACATTTTAGCACAGTGTCATTTCTTCAGTGTTGTCTCATGAAAAGATATAATCAAATATTTACAAAAATGTGGGGGTATACTCACTTTTGTGAGATACTGTAAATATATAAAGTATGTACAGTTTTCGTAATATATTTTATTATATTGTTATCCTCAAACCAGAGGCAGCACAAATGGGAGAAGTGTCAGAATGGTAGCTAGCTAACAGGCTCGAGCTTTTCAAGAATAAAAGTGGAATGCTGTTCCCGTCAACACAAACTCTTTTTTAGCTCACAAGGCAAGTAAAACTGTCATGGTTAAAAATTAGACACAAACCTCATTTGACGGGATGAAAAAGTCCTCGCAACTTATTACCAAATTATTGTGTAGACACAAACTGCTTTCATAAGCAAGTCCGAAGTCCACCTTTCTCCAATTCTCCTAGCTCTCCCGAGAAAACACACTTGAACTCTTACACCACTGAAACAAACACTTGAGATGTATGTAAATAGATATGAAATAAAACACGAGGGAGACCAAGCATGAGTAGCATGTAATTTTTATTGATAATTCACTGGGCTGGTGGGACTGTAGTCTGTGGGCAAAGACGAATGATAGGGAGAAAAAGGCTGGTAAAAAGGTGTGCGTCCGGGGGAGGAACGATAGCCTGCTGAGGTGTATGGAGGAGAATAGTCAGGACTGGCAGGTGAAAAAGGAAGAGAAAGGTCAGAGCCCCGGGTCAGAGAAGACCATGTCATCATCGGTCTGATAGTTGGAGGGGTAAATGGGTGGAACAGCCGGCAGCGGGTCAATCTGAGTGGCAGCATCCACTCACACATTAGCGGGACAAATCCTGTACCTAAGCTGCGGTGGAAAACCTAAGTCAGCAGACGAGGTGCGGAGAACCTCAATCAGCATGGTTATGTCAGCAGTGAGATGCGCAAGCTGATAGCGAGTGTTCAGATCCAAGTCCAACCCCTCCAGTAGAGGAGATAAAAGAGCTGATGTTCGCCTAGACACACAGAAAAACATAAAGTAAGCAATACTCAGGAGGAAAAACACCACATGTACTCAATTAGTGAGGCATGCCTGAGGGCCTAGTCGGATTACATCTGCACGCATGCACACACATATACGTAGGAGCATTACAAATACACACACACAGAGTAATTGTCAGGTATTTAGAATACACATACATACATATATATATACACACACACACACACACACACACTATATATATTATATATATATATATATATATATATATATATATATATATATATAGGGACGTGCAAGCACTAAAAGAGAAATGTGGGAAAAAGAATATAACTTACCCATAATTTGGAGATGGCTTGTGCAAGGTTACGGAGATCCTCTCTCAATGAAAATCCAGTCAGGAGTGACACAGTACGCGGAAGTCAGTTTTAAAAAAGTGAAACCAGACAGGCCAAACATAAGGGGAATGAAACCAAGCTAAACCCGAAAGATAAGGAGCAATGAAGTAAGCGAATTCTGCAAGATAAGAGTTGCTGGAAAACGTCAGGGTTACGCATGTAACCCTGTTCCCTGAGAAGGGAACGAGACGTTGCATTTAGCATAACAGTATGGGAGCGCCTTGTGCGCGTGACCGGTATCTGAAGCTTGTGTAAAATCATGCCTCTACTTATAGGCCTGCCATGATCAGGTGACGTGGCAATTAGGCGCGTCGCATTATATATGTATGGCACCTGTGAACCACGCCGCCAGCCTCTATTATCTGAAGCGAAGACGCAATTCACAGGCCTGCCCTGGTATGACAATGCTATGCAACGTCTCGTTCCCTTCTCAGGGAACAGGGTTACATGCGTAACCCCGACGTTCCCTTTCAAAGGGAACTTCGACTTTGCATTTAGCATAACAGTATGGGAACGGGAATATCCACTCCGTCATACCGAGGGTACGGCCTGTTCAAAAAGACCCAAGCCCGAGGGTCACTGCAAGACACTCAAGCCCGGGGTGGAATGAATATCCAGGCTGTAATAACGAATGAATGTGTGTGGCATAGACCACCCTGCAGCTGCACACACATCCTGCAAGGATACCCCTTTGGACAAAGCCTTCGAGGAGGCGACCGCCCTAGTGGAATGAGCTCTTATGCCCAGAGGTGTGGCGAGACCGCGCGCCTCATAAGCCATAGAGATTGCTTCCACTATCCAGTTAGAGATGCGCTGCTTTGACACAGCATCACCTTTACTGTCGCCACCAAAGCAGACCAACAGCTGCTCCGACTTACGCCACTGGCCGGAGCGGTGGACGTAAGTACAGAGAGCCCTTACTGGACACAGCAGGTGCATCCTCTCTTGTTCCGGTGTGAGGAACGGAGGAGGGCAGAAGGCCTGCAACACCACAGGGTGGGCAGCCGATGTAGGCACTTTAGGAATATAATCCAGCCTAGGGTACAGGAAGGCCTTGGCTAGTCCAGGGGCAAAGTCAAGGCAGGAGGGGGCAACTGAGAGAGCTTGTAGATCTCCCACTCGCTTGAGAGATGTCAGGACCAGTAGAAGAGCTACCTTTAGAGTCAGAAGCGTCTCAGAGGCTGACTCTAAGGGCTCAAATGGGGCCCCTGACACACCTTCCAAGACCATAGAAAGGTCCCAGGAAGGTATTTGCGGCCTGCAGATGGGCCTCAGACGTCTGACACCACGCATGAACCTCGAAGTTAGAGAATGTTGCCCCACAGAGGCTCCATCAACAGGGGTGTGGCTGGCCGAAATAGCGGCCACTCGCTAGAACTTGTGGGAGCAGAGCGATCGGGGGGAAGGCATATAGACGTGACCTTGGCCACATGTGCACCATGGCGTCTAACCCCAATGGTGCAGGAGGAGTGAGGGCGAACCACAGCGGGCAGTGTGTTGTCTCCTCGGAGGCGAATGCATCCACTTCCACTTGTCCGAACCTCTGCCATATGGACTCCACCACTTGTGGATGGAGCCTTCAACCCCCGGGCCTCAGCCCCTGCCTCGACAGGATGTCTGCCCCTACATTCCGGCTGCCTGGAATGTACATTGCACTCACTGACAAGAACTTTCCCTCTGCCCAGAGAAGGATTAGTTGCAACTGCCTGAACAGGGGGCGTGAACGTAACCCTCCCTGGTGGTTGATATATGAGACCACAGCTGTGTTGTCTGACACGACTAGCACATTGTGACCTCTCAACTGAGGAAGAAAGAACTTCAGTGCTAGGAATACAGCCCGCATCTCTAGGTGATTTATATGCCACTCCAGATGAGGGCCGCTCCAAAGACCGTGAGCTGGACAGCCATTTAAGACTGCACCCCAGCCCGTGAGGGACACGTCTGTCATTACCGTCTTGCGGTAAGGGGACGCCCCTAGAGTGTGACCCGAGGCTAGGAACTGCGGGCACCTCCAAATACTCAGAGAACGTAGGCATCGCCGCGTGACACTGATTACTCTCAGAGGTTTCATCCTCGGATGAAACCCCCGACTTTTCAGCCACCACTGAAATGGTCTCATGTGCAATAGGCCCAATGGTATGACGTTGACTGCTGCTGCCATAAGGCCCAACAGCCTCTCGTAAAGGCTGGAGGGGATGCCCAGACCTAGCTTTATCTTGCTCAAAGTTGATAGGATCGATTGTACACGTGTTGGGGATAGAAACGCCCTCATCGTAGTAGAATCCCATATAACCCCTAGAAAAGTTGTCCTCTGCACTGGAGAAAGCAAACTTTTCTTGAGGTTCAACCTGAGCCCCAAGCTTCTCATGTGGGCGAGAACAACATCTCGATGTTGAACCGCCTGTTCCCTGGATCATGCTAGAATTAGTAGAATTAGGTAGTTCAGTACACAGATGCCCCGGAGTCGCAAGGGAGCCAGAGCAGCATCCATGCACTTTGTGAAGGTGCGAGGGGATAAAGCTAGCCCAAAGGGAAGAACCCGAAATTGTTATGTGTTTTCTCCAAACGCAAACCTCAGGAACTTTCTGTGACTGGGCCATATTCCTATGTGGAAATATGCATCTTTCAGATCTATCGTCACAAACCAGTCCTCGGACTGAATCTGTGGCACGATAAGTTTGAGCATCAGCATCTTGAACCTGTATGTCCGAAGTGTACGGTTCAGATGACGCAGATCTAAAATTGGCCGCATACTCCCATCTTTTTTGCGGACCAGGAAATAACGGCTGTAGAAACCTCCCTCCCTTAGGGAATGGGGTACATGTTCTATGGCCCCTTTGTCCAAAAGGGAACTTATTTCCTGCGCTAACATTGGGCTCTGCTCTGTGCTGACAACTGTGGTGAGCACACCTCTGAACCCGGGGGGTCGAGCTCTGAACTGGCCCCGTAACCCTTTTCTATGGTAGACAGAACCCATGGGGACACATTTGGCAGTAGTTTCCACACTGCCAAATGGTCTTTCAGTGATGTTAGCTTTTCCACATTTCGTTGGGGGGAAAGCATCAGATTTCCGTCGCCCTGTGACAGCTCGCTGACCAGAGAAGCCTGAAAACGTGGGATGGCTTTGGCCAGGGCAGGCCCTACAGTAGCACTGGGGGCTGGTTGCCCTAGCAGCCTCATGTCCCCTGATATGTCCCTCCGTGGCCCATCAGGACCGTTCCTTCCTTGCCTGCTTTGCTTTTATGATCATTCTTAGATCAGGCCTCTTAGCAGGCTGTGGCTGTTCACTTTCTTTTCTTTTCTTTTTCTAAAAAAGGGATAGAAAAGTTGAGAGATATTGAGAAATATAGAGTAGAAATGAAGCATTTCTTTTTCTTTTGTCACACAAACATCAGACATGCAGTATTGCTGAAGATAATAAGGCTGGCGGCATGGTTCACAGGTGCCATATATATATCATGCGACGCGCTTAATTGCCACGTCACCTGATCATGGCAGGCCTATAAGTAGAGGCATGATTTTACACAAGCTTCAGATGTAAGAGTTGCTGAAAAACACCCTTTAGCAAACGTAAAGGTTTTCAGTATCAGTTAACTCAGAACATATTGGTATTGGAAAAAAGTTGCTGAGGGTGGGAAATCTGAACCTAAGAAACTGTATAAATAGGAGAGCCTCAGCTCTGGGTTTTTAGATCACCCTTGGGACGTCTCACCTGTGTGGATCTCATGTGAATTGGAACAATAAACTTGGACCCTTGCTTCTTCTCACTCACTGGTTCGGTGTCTTGCTTTCTTCATGCAACAGTCTGGTAGATGTGAGTATCTGTTTCTATGCTACATTTTTGTTAATCATAACCATATTCAGTTAGTGGACCTAATTTGATACAACAGTGACCCATCTGCATGCCTCTCTCATCTACTACGTCTGTAGCAAAGCACCACATGCTGTCATGAATTATTTTAAGAGACAGTGTCTTCCCATAGGATAAGAACATGCAGTCTCATGAATAATAATGAGACACCAACACGTCATCGATGTACCATAGTACAGTGGTTTTCAAAGTGGGGGCCGCCAGGGGGTGCCCAGGGGGCCTCAACAATTTGGGGTGAAAAATAGATAAATACATGATTTTCTCTTTCTCACTCTCAGACAACCACACACACACACACACACACACACACACACACAATCAATTCCTAATGTAATGTAATGTAAAGATGTAAGATGTAATTATTAATTAAAAAAGGGGGATATATTCAGAAGTCTGTATTTTTAATGTGTTTTAAAGACATCTTGCAAAAGGGGGGCCTCGGTCAAATGTTAATGCCATTTGGGGGGCCTTGCCCTGGAAAAGTTTGGGAACCCCTGCCATAGTGCATTGCCATGTCACTGCCTGTGATGTGTGACACAATGTGATTTAAACCTGGAAGATGAAAATAGCGATAAAAGCTCAAAATTAACCAGTTTTCTCCTATAATTAAAATTATCGGATGCTAAGGTTGTCTTTTATGATGTGTGACACGAACGCCACTGTTAAAATATCAGAAAATGTAGTTTAGTGTTTCATGACACTTTAAAGGTAGCACTTTTGGCTGGTCCTGACATGTCTGTTGCCCCTTCCTGCCTTGACTTTGCCAATGGATTACTGGATTAGCCAAGGCCTCCCTATATCCAAGGCTGGATAATTCCTAAGTGCCTATGTCTGCTGCCCAGCCGGTAGTGTTGCAGGGTTTCTCCCCTCCTCTGTTCCTTACACTAGAATGGGGAGCATTGCACCTACTGTGTCCAGTGAGGGCTCCTTGTACTTACGTTCACCGCTCTCGCCAGTGGCGTAAGTTCGAGCAGTTGCTGGTCTGCTTGGCAGTGACAGTATTGGTGATGCTGTGTCAAAGCAGCACATCTCTATTTGGATAGTGGAAGCAATCTCCATTGCCTATGAGGCGCACAGTCTCGCTATGCCTCTGGGCATAGGGGCTCATTCCACTGGGGGGGTCGCCTCCTCAAAGGCTTTATATAAGGGGTACCCTTACAGGATGTGTGTACTGTAGTGGTCTATGCAGCATATATTCATTCGGTATTACAGTTTGGCCTTACTGGCCAGCTCGTACATGGTTTTTGGAGATACTGTAATATCTCTGCTGGATGGCACTCCCTGGGAGATTCCCAATCGCAGGGATCTATTGTCTCAAGCCATAGGGTTGATTTATCACCCTCGGCCGGAACTATGGAAATTGTGGGTCTGGCCCCTGAGAGGCACCAGCTCATAAATTCTGGTCACTCGACTAGGTTGTAGAGACCATGTTTAATGCTAGGAACGTCAGTGAGTGAGAACGTTAGTAAACCGCACAATGGCTACAGTCCTGGAGTTCTTACAGGAACATTACTCTGTAAGGTTGGCTCGTTATACAATTAGGGTCTATGTGGCCGCCATTTTGGCCAGCCACACCCCTATTGATGGAGCCTCTGTGACAGGCCATACCCCCAGTATGACGGAGTGGGTATACTCGTTTCCACAGCATAAAGCTCATGCAACGTTGAGTTCCCCTTGAAAGGGAACATCTGGGTTATTCATGTAACCTTGTTCTCTAAGAAGGGAACGAGATGTTGTGTGGCTTTGTCATACTGGGGTATGCCTGGAAATTGCATCTGCATTCAGACAAAGAGAAGCTGAGGACGTGGTTTACAAGCGCCGTTTTATAATCATGCAATGCACGTTATGCCACATCACCTGACCACGGCAGGCCTATAAATAGGTGTGATTTTACACAGACTTCAGATACCGGCCACGTGCAAGGGTGCTTCCCACACTGTGAAGCTCATGCAACGTCTCATTCCCTTCTCAGGGAACAGGGTTACATGCATAACCCAGATTTTTTGTGATGCAGTTGGTGACTTGAAAGTGGAAGAAACTGGAATTCATGGTCCTGGTGGGAACACTGTGAGGGGTACTGTGATCGCTATAACTGGGGACAATCTAGGGTCACACTGCCTCGAAGATTTTACAGAAAACTTCAGTAAAGGCAGACATTTTTGTAGGAATTGCCTCATAGACAGGGAATCCTTCCAGCAAACATCCACAAAATCAGGTCCTGGTAGATCAGTAGAGACTTATAACAACAGTGTGGCACAAGCATCATTACAGCAGGAAATTGTCAATGGAGTAAAGTTTGACTCAGTTTTCAATCAGCTGAAGTATTATCATGTTTGCCAGCCTGGCCTCCCTCCCTGTTTGGGTCATGACCTGTTTGAAGGGATTGTTGCTGTTAATCTTGCTTTGTACATAAAGCACTTGGTGATGAACATGAAAAAATTCACTTATTGCCAGCTAAACAGGATAATATCAAACTTCCCATAAAAAGGCAGTGACACTAACCACAAACCATGTAAGGTAAGACAGGATGGGGAAAAGTTTGGAAGGTATGCTGCTCAAAACTGGTGCCTCTTGCATCTCCTTCCTATATACGATGTTTGGCAGTTGTGTCTTAAGATAAGGGAGGTTGTTGATCTGATATGTGCACCCAAGTCCATACCCAATAAATAGCATATCTTATTGAGGAGTACCTCCGACTAAGAGGCACTTTATTCCCAAGAAAACACCATTACCTTGTACATTACCCAGAGCTCTTCCTCCATTTAGGTCCACTTATTCGATTGTAGACATTGCACTTTGAAAGCAAGCAAAGCTATTTTAAGCAGCGACACTACATAACTTTCAAAACCTCTGCAGTACTCTAGCATATTTATATAACAGCATATTTACATGCTAGCAGCTTATTTCATCCCATGCTTCAAATAGGGGAAGCAGCAAAGTTTGATGACCAACTATACCAGATTGGCAGATTGGAGGACACTCTTGAAACACCATCTGTCACACTCAGTGGGACACTGTACAAAAGAGGTATGGCTGTTGTAGGTCATCAAAATGAAATGGGCTACAAGTTTGGAAAAATTTTGCTCATACTGATCAATCAGTCATGTGTGCATTTTGTTGTTGAGCAGTATCAGTCAGTGCCTGTTATGGATACTGGTGTGCACTGTCTACAAAGCACAAATGATGCTCTTTATGAGTGTTTGACCATGAAGAGTTTTGCAGATTACTATCCATTGCCTGCATATAATTAGTTTGGTCTCCACTTGATTGAACACTTGATTGTGTTACAGGTAAAAGACTAAATAATGGACTCCATTGAGAGTGCCATATAGACTGTGGTACCGCAGCTAGATATAGAAAAAAGGGAAACAGTGGTTAGTGAGTTGGTGTCCAAGTTAGGTGTGGAAGGGCCAGATGATTTACAGTTCATTAAAGAAAAAGATGTTAGACATCTTCTCAAACCCATTCAGTGCAGAAACATTCTTCATTCCTTCAAAAGTGGTAAGAATTTCAGTATAACTGTATTTTTAGCATCTTGTTTCATTTGCTGTGTATGTAAATGTTGAATGTGTTATATCATCATGATGATTCCATTAACATTGCAAACTGTGGTCAAAATATTTTCTCCCTATTAACATATTAACTATACTTTTTGATCTGTACTTATATTGATTTGTATGCAGATTCAAGCAGTCCCCAATCAGCCACCTCTTCACCTGACTCAGAAACTGTTGCTTCATCCAGCACTGTAACCAACCAAGTTGGTTGGACAGGTTCCAGGTGCCATGGGACAGAATAAGGCCCACTGTCAAAAGAGCCACTGAGGCTGGTAAGAGGCCAGAGGCAGAAGAGTGCCGACACATGGTAAAAGTCATTGCCAATTCCATGAGCGAACACCCCTTGAACAAGACTGCACAGCAGTAGCTAAAGCTATAACCCAGAAGTATCCAGGGAGCTTTTTAGACAAATCTGAGGAGGGAGAAATAATTGGATGTGGATACCTTAGTTTACTAAATCAGCTCAAGACCAGAATTGAGGATGTCAATAGAGGCAGCACACTCTCCAGTCTGAGGAAGCCCAGATGCTCTCAGACAAGTAATGATGACCAGCCATCAGCTGCCAAATGTGCTAGAATTGACAGTTATGGGTGTATTAGTTGGCAACCACAGGAGTACCCAGAGGGGGAAACAGAAGCATCACTTGAAGATAAGAGGAAAGAGATGTTGGATATATTCAGTTAAGAGGGGCTAAGGGCAGCTGAGAGAGGGAGGGTAAGTAGCTAATGACCATCACATACACAAAACAGCTTTATTTATGTCCAGCGAGAGGACATAAATGCAGACCCACCCCCCAGCATTCTGTACATAAGTAAGATGTGGCCATTTCTCCGGTCTTAGAAGTTCTTACTGTCCCAGTTCACCACACTCACTGGTGTTGAACTGTACTCCTGACTGAATGAATACTTGGATAAAAATGGGAAAAGTCTCCTGGAGTTCTTCAGATGTCAGCTGATGAAGTGGAGTAAGTAAGTTAAAGCTGTTTTGAAAGTAGCCTTGAAGGAGGACTGAGAGGGCACCAATGGTCTTGCAGCGATGCCGGTCATGATGACACGTTTCAAAGAGGCAGAGGATACCCTTTTTCTCCTTGCTGATGTAAGTTTTTTTGTCTCAATGTGTCTTCTAGAACTCCCATTGTACTCGATGTGTCTTCTAGAACTCCCACTGGTAGAGTAGGCACCACATAAGTTGTTTTTTTTTTTTTTTTTTTTGAGTTTTTTTCTAAGCCTTTGTTCATCTAAATTCTAATATTCATAGCGGACTACAACTCCGGCTGATGCTGAGGCCCAGTTCTCCCTTCCCATTACCCCAAGTCTCATTGTGCTAGGTAAAACAAGTAAAAGTTGTCTTTTGAAGAAAAATACAATTAAGTGGACATAGCTAATATAATCAGGCAATTCTTGTGGCATCACTGCTTTACAAATAAAGTACCATTTCAAAGATGTCATGGGATCCCTTTTCTTTTTCCCACAGGACAAAAGTGATGAGGGTCTGCCAAAATAACTATATTGCAACTGAATTGTTGTTTTATGTTTGATTATTGCAGGAGACCCTGTGTGGTCTGTGAACAAGTGGATGCTGTCCATAGAAAGCTGTGTTGTAATCCCACATTCACCTCCAATGCCAGATTTTACAACTGCCTTAGTTGTATTGTTCGCCAGTTTCCATGTGTTTAATATTGAATATCAGGTGGAAGCAGCCACAACTCTGGAGTTTGTTTAGAGGTATTGCTCACAATTGTCATGTAATGGAGGCTGAGACAGAAGCAAGTGCTGATATGGCAGTTTAATAAAACAATACGAAGTACAAAGGATCAGGCAGAAAACAAAATCCAAGGCAGGTTAGGGTCAAACGATCAGTGAAACAGGCAAAACTAGGCAGAACAGAGATTCGAGGTCAACAGGGTAAACAAAGTCCATAACTAGAAATGCAACCACGAGATAAGGCTTAGAAATAAGACAGAGACTAAGCAACTGAGCATAATACTTCACAAAGTCATAGTGGTCGAAAAGTCTCTTATATAGCGTGGTTGCGAGTGCTGTGAATTGGATGCGGGTGTGCATGATTAGAATGAATGTGAGTGTTCTGTGTGTGTGTGTGTGTGTGTGTGTGTGTGTGTATGTGTATTCTGGGAATTGCAGTCCATGGTGACCATGTTTGTAGGCTGCAGTGCAGTATGGGAAATGTAGTCACTGGTTTGCTGTGATACGACAACAATACATATATATAAATTACAAGAATAAATGAATGAATTAAATTTCTAAAATGATCCAATATACAATAAGCCAGAAACAGATCACAGTAATATAAGTCAGTCATCTAACAGCAACATCATAGTAAACAAATCGCCGGTGATATGCATATGATTTAATTTGAAGCGTCCATAACAGTCATGTCTGTAACATATTATTATGGTTGTTCAGAGCAAAGAAGGGAGATGAGTTGTTGATCATAATTAGCATGGACATAATTTTGCTTTGTACAGAAAGTTTTGTTAGTTGTATTAGTAATTATTATATGATATAAACTTAATCTTGAAAATGTTAAAGACGTGACACAGCATTGAAGCGTTGTGACTTCCTAAATATAGCCCTTAAATTCAAAAGGTATCTGTTATGACAAAGTGAGTGTATTTTTTTCTCAGACATTTGTCCATCTTTCTCCAAAATGCTTATTGCTAATATGAAGTAAAAAAAAAAAAAACCCTCTTGAACCCTTTTGAACCCTCTTTTGAAAACATGAAATATGGCTGGTTGAAAATGTCACTAGTATTGGTGCACACTTCATATGTGGTGGATAAACATGGCAATTTCCTTAAAAAATTTTATTACAGCACATTAATGCAGTAAAATACAGACCTAAATGGACAACTTAAAAATGGTTTTGTTCTTTTGTTAAGAACTTTATTTTTGCATTACAGGCATAGCAGGAACAGTTAAACACATTAAAATACTAAGATCTGGACAAATCCTAGTATAACGCTCCAAGAAAAGCCATGCTGAAAACATCATGCATGCAAATATGCTGGCAAATATACTGATAAAGGCATTTTATCACCCATCATTGAACAGCAGCAAAGGAGTTATATGCACTAGAGAGAGAGCTACATGACATGGATGAGACTGAAATAGCATCATTATTAACTCAACAAGGCGTAACGAATGTAAAGAGGATCAAGATTAAAAAAAGATAAACAGACTTACATTACACATACATTATGACTTTAATAAACCCCAACCCCCAGAGAGGATTCAGATTGGATATATGAGTGTACCGGTCAATATCTTTATTCCAAACCCATTGAGATGCTACAACTGTCAGAAATTTGGCCACGACTCTGCTTTCTGTAAAAGAAAAGCAATCCGGTGCAACAGTGTAGAAGAAGGACATGAACCAGGATGTTCAAGATCATCAAAATGCAGCAACTGTTCAGCTAATCACCCAGCTTCAACAAAAGAATGTCCAATTTGGATAAAGGGAAAAGAAATTCAAAAAGTGTGTTGAAAGGATTGGCTATGTTGAAGCATGTAAAATGGTTGACGAGTCCCCTTCCTTTAATCTGAGGAAAACATATGCTTCTGTGATGAAACCAACCATGAGCACTACTGACTGTCAGACTGATTTGTCCTGGGTGAACAGTGAGAAAACACAAAATGTCAGTAACAGAAGTTCTGTTTGAATCAAAAAGAAGACTCAAGGAACACAAAGTCAAATAATGACAAATCAAATCCAAACCAAGAAAGATGAAAGACCATCAAATGAGCACAACCAGTCCTTAAGAGTGAAAAAGATGGTAAATGGTCTAACACTTGTTGTAAATGGTAAACACTTCAGCATGTGGAGTCATGTTGGCTGGGAATCAAACCGCCAACCCTATGATTAGCGGACAACCCGCTCTACCACCTGAGCCACAGCTACCCCAGATACAACGAAGTATAAAAATACAGTCAGTAAAACCAAATCAAGAAAGGAAAACACAAAAGGCTGAATGCTCAAAGAATAATGATTTCGAAATGACAGAGACTACAAGTACCTGAAGTTGGAACTTGTCTCCAAAATGCAAAGGTAAATGGCAGATACCTGTCTTACCTACTTGAAAATGAGGAATCATAATTCACTGGAATTGTCAAGAATTTAAGGCAAACTTTTCAGAGCTGCAGCAACTAGCAGCTATTTTGAATCCCATTGCCTTCTGCCTCCAGGAAACCCATTTAACAACAAATAATCAACTGACATTGAAAAAGTACAATATTTATAACACTTTTGGTCAAAATGTACAATGTCAATCTGATGTATGAGCCAGATCATTAAGACACGACATAATCCATAGCCACATATCAATGAATAGAAACCTGCAAGCGGCAGCTGTGTGCACCTAACCACACAAAAGCATAACTATGTGCTCTATTTAGACTCCCCCCCCCCCCAAATTCCTCAGTGACAATACAATAACTGAACAAAATGGTAGAACAGCTACCATCAACATACATATTAATGGGTGATTTTAATAGCCACAGCACATTATGGGGAGGAAACATAAACACCAAAGGCAGAAGAATAAAAGAATTCATATATACTCAGAAAAAAAGAAACGTCCTATCACATGCAACTGCTTTTATTTCCAGCAAATTTCTTAACATGTGTAAATATTTGTATTAACATAAAAAGATTCAACAACTGAGACATAAACTGAACAAGTTTCACTTTGATTAAACAAGTTTCACTATTCATTTGATGAACAGAAATGGAATAATGAGTCCCTGAACAGAGGGGGGTCAATATCAAATGTAACAGTCAGTATCTGGTGTGGTCACCAGCTACTTTAATTACTACAGTGCATTTCATCTTCATCGACTGCACCAGATTTGTCAGTTCTTGCTGTGAGATGTTACCCCACTCTTCCACCAAGGCATTTGCAAGTTGTCAATCACATCTAGGGGGGATATGGTTGCATGTAATGTTCCACTGCAAGGACAATCAGCTGTCCTTCCTATCTCCCTGTAGCACTGTCTTAGGCATCTTACATTACAGACATTGCAGTTTATCGCTCTGGCCACATCTGCATTCTTCTTGCCTCCCTGCAGCAGGCTTATGGTATGTTCACGCAGGTGAGCAGGCACCCTAGGCATCTATCTTCTGGTGTTTTTCAGAGTCAGTAGAAAGGTTTCTTTAGTGTCCTAAGTTATTGTAACTGTGACCTTAATTACCTAACTGTTAGTGTTTTAAGGACTGTATCACAGGTGCATGTGCAATAATTGTTTATGGTTCATTGAACAAGCATGAAAAACATTGTTTAAACCCTTTCCAATAAAGATATGTAAAGCTTATTTGGATCTTACAAAATTATCTGTAAAATGCAGTCTCCTGAAAAATTTACATTTCTTTTTTTACTGAGTATATAATAATGACTTGTGCTTATTAAATGATGGTTCAAACACATATCTGCATTCAGGATAAGGAACATATTCTGCTATTGATGTAACCTTGTGTGAACCTGAAATTGTAATTGATTTCTCATGGCAAGTATGGAAGATCTCTGTGGGAGTGATCATTATCCATTGATTATAACATCTACTGAATAAGACATTCAAAAAGACACTTCATGATGGCAATTTAAAAAAAAAAAAAAAGCTACGTGGTATATTTTTCAAAAACTGTTATGAGAAGTTCAACATAGACTGGCAAGAGCATCAAGATGATCTTTATCAAGATTCGATAAAGAAATTCACTGACATACTGATTGAAACAGCAGAAAAATCTGTGCCTAAAACATCAACAAAATCAGAGAAACTAATGGTTCAATGAAGACTGTAAAAAGGCTATTGCTGATCGGAAGAACGCAGAAAGAAACTTTAATAAACATCCAACAACAGAAAACCTCATCAGACTGAAAATCTGTAGAACACATGCACAAAGAATCATAAATTAAACAAAGAGGCAGAGTTGGAAAAAATATGTATCAAGCTTAACATCACAGACACCAACAAAGAAAGTATGGGACATGATCCGAAAGATGAAAAACAAGGAAGGATACAAATACAACATGTAAAAAATCTGGATACTTTATCAATGAAACAGGACATTGCTAACAAATTTGGCAGAGACTTTTGAGAGAAATTCATCATTAGAAATTGGTCTCCCGAGATTTAAGGAAATACTAATAAAACGGAACAGTAAACAATTAATTTCTCCTCAGATAACACTGAACCATACAATCAGCCTTTTACAATGGAGGAACTTCTGAATGCCATGAAAAAGACCAAAAGATCAGCAAATATCAGTGTGGATTTAGATGAAGGGAAAAGTAATCTTGATCATCTGATAAGATTAGAATAGGATGTAGTAGCAGTATTTTTTTCATTTAGAAAAAAGCTTATGATACCATGTGGAGGCATGGTATCTTAAAAGATTTATATGGTATGGATTTTAGGGGATATTTGCCCATTTTTATTTCCAATTTTTTTTTTATCCAATAGAGTTTTTCATGTTAGAGTAAGAAATATGTTATCTGACTTGCATTTACAAGAATCAGGAGTGCCCCAAGGAAGTATACTTTCAGTCTCTTTTTAGCATTAAGATTAATAGCATTGTAAGTGTTATGAGGTCTAACATATTCCGTAGCCTATATGGAGATGATGTGTGTATTTGTTATAAAAGCAAAAATATGAACATAATTGAGAGACAAATACAAATATGTATAAATAAAATGTATTACTGGCCAGTACAAATCGGATTAAAATTTTCCAAATCAAAAACTGTATCTATGCATTTTTGTCTTTTGCGATCTATGCACCTTGAGCCAGAACGTTTGATGGAAAGAGAACCTATACAAGTCATAAAAGAGGCAAAGTTTGTTGGACTTAACTTTGATAATAAATTGTCCTTTATTCCTCATATATAAATGCTGCAAAACAGATGTTTCAACGCAATGGATATTATAAAAGTGCTAGCAAGGATTAAATGGGGTGCAGACTGTGAAATACTCATGAGACTCTATAGGAAGGACTTATTCTATCAAAATGGACTATGGGAGCATAGATTATGAATCTGCCAGGAAGTCATACATTAAAATGCTGGATACAGTGCATCATACAGGATTGAGACTTGCTCTAGGAACATTTAGGACCTCCCCAATTCAAAGCTTGTATACAGAAGCAAGAGAACCATCACTATATAACAGAAGGCTGAAAGTGGCTCTCATCTATGCAGTTAAGCTAAAAGCTAGCGAGAGTAACCCAGCATATTCTTCAGTGTTTCATCCTCAACATTCACACATGTATGAAGCCAGACCTATGTGCATCAGTCCTCAACACATATGTACCCTATAGTGCCCTATACCACCCTGGGATATTAAAAAACAACTATCTGACTCAGTATAAGAACAAGATAAATCATCCAGATGTCTATCAGAAGAAATTTCTGGACATAAGATACAGCTTACCATCCCATGTACCAGTGAACACAGATGGATCAAAGTCAGACAGTCATGTATCTGCAGCAGTAGTGACTGGTCCAAAATGTTTTAGCAAGTGTATCCCTGGACAGAGTTCAATTTTCACAGGTGAAGCTTGTGCATTACTTCTAGTACTTCTAGGATTTCCCCTCACGCAAAGCGCTGGAGCACGCAGCGAGCTCTGAAGCCCGAATTGCAAAGTCGCACTTTCAGGTTTGCATTTGACATTGTTTAAGTGCTACACGTGTATCTGTTATGGTTTATGTCCTGTCTCGACCCCTGTTATATTATTGGATGTCTCCCTCATGTCTCCTTATGTTCGGGGCTACGTATTGTGAGTGTTTTTCTCCTTACTAAGCCTTTGTCCCATGTTCTCGTTTTTGGTTTTTGATCCTGTATCTTGTTTCTCTTTGTGTACTTTCTCTTGCCTGCCTTTTGCCAGTTTGCCAATCGCCTGACCCTTGTCTGTCTTTGTTTATGCTTTGTGCCTTGCCCATTGGATTGTCTATTCTAAATAAAACTCTAAACTGCATTTGCATCCACCCCAGTGGTGCTATTTTTATCTTGTAGCCCATTTTATTACAGCACATGTCCATCCATCCATCTTCTATACCGCTTATCCTTCCTTCAGGGTCACGGGGAAACCTGGAGCCCATCCCAGGGAGCATCGGGCACAAGGCGGGGTACACCTTGGACAGGGTGCCAGTCCATCGCAGGGCACACTCACATACACATTCACACACCCATTCATACACTACGGACACTTTGGACATGCCAATCAGCCTACCATTCATGTCTTTGGACTGGGCGAGGAAACCGGAGTACCCGGAGGAAACCCCCGCAGCACGGGGAGAACATACATACTCCGCACACACAGGGCCATGGTGGGAATCGAACCCCCGTGAGGCGAACGTGCTAACCACTAAGCCACCGTGCGCTACAGCACATGTACATCAGAGAAACCGGAGTTCATGTTTACCATCGCCAGACACTGTTAAAATACAGAAATCATGCAACAACCAACCTGCATGATGATCTGCTGGAGAAGCTACGAGATCTCGGCTTGCTACAGAGACCAGGCCTCTGGTCCTTGGTGTCGCCTGATGCCGGAGGCCGGGAGAGGGGACGTGGAAAACGGTGTGCGAGGAAGTGGAAGCGTGCAAATAGGGCGGGGGTCCATGCTAGACTAAAAGCAAACCCTAGCCGGCTGGCTCTCCAATCCATACTGCTCTTTAATGTCTGCTCCGTGGACAATAAACTGGACTACATTCAACTCCAGCAGGCAACGCAGCATGAGTTTAGAGACTGCAGCGTCTTGGTTTTCACAGAGACATGGCTCAGCGACCGAGTTGAGCGGTCTGCCATTCAGCTAGATGGGCTCGCCTCGTTTCGTGCTGACAGGAATGCAGCTCTGTGTGGTAAGGCTCGCGATGGTGGCTTGTGTGTTTACATCAACACGGAATGGTGCAAGAACTCGATGCTAGTTTCTAGTTACTGCTCATCGCTGGTGGAGTTTGTGATTATTAGATGCAGACCATTTTATTTAGCATGGGAATTCACCACTGTTCTGATAATCGGAGTATACATTCCCCCCAGCGCTAATGCTAAGGAGGCGCTCTGTGAACTTTATGGGGCTATTAGCGAACTGCAGAACACACACCCCAATGGACTGTTTATCATCGGCAGAGATTTCAACTATGCAAATCTCAAAACAGTGCTCTCTAAATTTCATCAACAAGTGGACTTTGGAACGAGAAGGGCGAACACTCTGGATCTTGTTTACACAAGCATCCCTGGCACGTACAGGGCAGAGCCCCGCCCCCACATCGGCTACTCAGAACACATCTCTGTTATGGTACTCCCAGCATACAGATGCTCGTCAGAACCAACAGCCAAACCAGTTTTGAAGCAGGTGAAAACCTGGTCAGCAGGAGCCATCTCTGCTCTTCAGGACTGTTTTGAGCACACTGCCTGGGACATGTTCAGGGAAGCTGTAAGTGACAGCAACTCCACCAACTTGGAGGAATACAAGGCATCAGTGACCAGCTACATCAGCAAATGCATTGATGACGTCACCATCTCCAAGACCATCACATCACGCTCCAACCAGAAGCTGTGGATGACTGCGGAGGTGTGTGCACTGCTGAGGACCCGAGACTCCGCCTTCAGGGCAGGTGACAAGGCGGCCCTAAGAACAGCGAGGGCCAAACTGTCCTGGGCCATCAGAGAGGCAAAGCGTGCACACGCCCAAAGGTAAAGCGTGCACTTCACGGATAGTGGCACATGTTGCACTCAGGCCATCAGCAACTACAGGACAACATCACCCGCCTGTGACAGTGATGCCTACCTTCCAAATGCACTGAACAACTACTTCACTCAGTTTGAGGCGCAGAATGACGTGACAGCGAGGAAAACCACCCCTCCTCCCAACAACCAGGTGCTGTGTCTAACCACGGCTGATGTGAAGAAAACTCTACACAAAGTCAACCCACGAAAGGCTGCTGGACCAGACAACATTCCTGGCAGGGTGCTCAGAGGATATGCAGATCAGCTAGCAGATGTTTTCACTGACATCTTCATGATCTTCCTGAGTAACGCCATTGTTCCAACGTGCTTCAAGGTTACCACCATTGTCCCCGTGCCAAAGAAGTCTTCAGTGTCCTGCCTCAATGACTACCGTCCCGTTGCACTCACATCCATCATCATGAAATGCTTCAAGAGGCTTGTCATGAGGCACATCAAGACCCTGTTGCCCACCTCATTGGACCCGCTGCAATTCACATATTGCACCATCTGCTCAACAGATGATACCATTGCCACCACCCTACATCTGGCCCTCATCTAACTGGACAAGAAGGATACCTACGTTCGAATGCTGTTCATAGACTTCAGTTCAGCATTCAAAACAATCATTCCTCAGCACCTGATTGTAAAGCTGAACCTACCAGGCCTGAACACCTCCCTCTGCAACTGGATCCTGGACTTCCTGACTGGGAGACCTCAGTCAGTCCGGATCGGGAACAGTATCTCCAGCACCACCACACTGAGCATGGGGGCCCAGCTGGGCTGTGTGCTCAGTCCACTGCTGTTCACTCTGCTGACTCACGACTGTGCAGCAATGCATGGCTCCAATCACATCATCAAGTTCACCAATGACACGAACGTGGTGGGCCTCATCAGCAAGAACGAAGAGTCAGCATACAGAGAGCAGGTGCAGCAGCTAACGAGCTGGTGCAGAGCCAACAACCTGACAATAAAACCACTTGAACTTGCACCTAAGTGGCAAGGAACCATAGACCATTTTGTTTAGCTAAGTCACTTTTTCAGCTAACTGTAAAATAGGGTGGGCTCTCTGTGCATGTGGATTTGTCTGTAAGGGGAAAACACTATTATGAAGATGTTGATGTAATGAAGTTTTAAAATAAGTTATATAGGTTAAATACGTTTTAAATAGAACTGTTAAGGATGCAGATGCTTGGTCCAAATTGCATGTAAACTTTTAAGTATGGACTATATGCACTAATCTTTATAGTACACCATGTTTGCTGTTAGCATTGAGGTTTTTCTAAAGATCTAATACTTAATTTTGTCTGATATTTAATTTGGACATTTTCCTGTGTAAACACACAAAAGACTGAAAACTTGATGAGACACAGCTAGATTTACTTTTTAAGCTGTCTACCACAAATAAAGTATTCATTTCCTATAGAGTACATGCCAACTCTATCACAGCACTTTATCGGCACCTTCTTACTATGGCAACTCCACCACATTCCCAGTGTTTGAGTGGACTTTGTTTCAATTGTTTGCCACTATTTTTGCATTTGGTTGTTTGTATTCAAAGTGTTTTTAAATATTGTATTTTATGTAAGAATAGAGACAATGTATTTGCCAAACAGTGCCTTTTCAACTGCAGAACATCTGTAAAATGCCTTGGCAAAAGAAATGGCTTCATATTTTTTATGCTGATTTGTTATCACCACTGGTTTTAAATATGCAATCCTCATGTTTATACACAGTTTAAAAGACATGGAAGATAATTGCTATGGAAGACAAACTTATAAATAGAGTATGTGTGTGGTAGCCATGGTATACACAACCATTAAGCACAACAAAAATGTTTATACTTGTTACTGTTCAACAATTAAGAATAAATAGTTAAATGTATTGTTTGCTGTCTTTTTGCAGTTATTGTTGAAGCTTAAATGTGTAAAGAATTTTAAAATGCAGTAAAACTTTATTTTAACAGTACAATACATTTGTAATTTGTAAATTATTTTATTTAAGTTACATTACTGAAAATTGTAAATTTGTAAATTATTTTATTTAAGTTACATTACTGATACTGTAACTTAAAAATACAGTTTTAAAGTTTCTATTTAACAGTCAAAAATGACTACATTTTAAAGTTAAAACACTGTAACCAAAAATATACTACTTGGAAATTACAGTGTTTTATTTTACAGTTACATGGTTGCTACTGTAAATAAAAACACTGTAAAACTGTTTAAAAATAAATTGTTCCAGGGTTAGTTACATGAGAGTTGTTACCAATTAATTATAAAAAATGATATTTTTTTTTTACTGTGAATTACTTGTAAATTGCTGCCAGTTAATTACTGTGAATTTCACAATAAGTTTCTTACCGTGTAGAAATTAAAACAGCTGGAAAGTGAAAGTAAAAGATAAAGAATAAAGTGCCTTTTGAGTTGTTCCAAGCCTGCCTCCAGCGTCCTCATTCCCTACCCGAACCTGGGAAGTGTTACACTCATCTGCACACATGCATTCATTAAATTTAAGTTTAAAACACTCAAATATATAATAACTCGCTTCTAACGGCTTGTGAAAACAGTTATTTTATGAATGCAACAAACAATTCTCACACTTCCGGGTTTTTTGCATTTTTTTCGCTTCCAATTTTAAAGTGACTTTTAATGTTTGTACAGCCAATGGTAATCACGAACATTGAGGGAGGAATGGGTACAACTAAATTACACTAATTTTTATATATATTTTTATAAGCCCTACTTGTGCGAGAAATGTACTCGCCAAAGTGGCAGATGACCAGACAATTGTACATGCCACTGCTGACAATTCACCTGTATTTGGCTGGTGGCAGGTGCTAATTTTGTACCCTTATTTTCACAGAATGTCCCTCAAACATTGGCCTTCTGAGTTCTCATCTACACTCATTATCCACACAGTATTTACTGCAGCAGGCAATTCTTCCTCTGAAGCATCACTGGTTTTCTCTTAACCATGGTTAACTGTGTAATCTTTTATTTTTGTGTTTTACAGTGTCTCTTTTAGTTTAAGTCTTTGAGATTTTGTCTTTGCTTTTTTAATTTCTGCATGCATGTTCTACATGGCCTTTTTTCCACATACAGATCTTTACCCCAGCATGCAGATGCAAGGTGTCCAGATTTACCACAGTGAAAACATGGGCCTTGTGCGTTTGATTTACCACTGCTGAATTTGTGCACTCTCCCTTTTGCATTTAGCTGCGGGGCTTCTTTTGATGCCATTTCCATTGTTACACCAATATTAATGGCTTTTTTTAAGCATCAAGTCACTTTGTGAGTAATTTCTTCTGCGTCCTCCCACGTTCAAATCACATGACATCATGACATTTCCTCAAAATAACTCGGAAAGATAGAAAGATAGAAACAAACAGACTAATGCATGAAAGAGCAGAGGGCAAGCTTTCTCATGATACCTTGTTAATGTATGTAAGCAGAGATTATATAAATTTAGCAATGCATATATGCATATCTTCAACATATTTTGACATAAAAAAACAAGCAAAAAAAAAGAAAAAAACTTTTGCCAAAAAAAAGTGTTGATTTCTGTAAGAGGTTTTTAGTGATTCAGGAAGATTTAGCTGCACTTTTTAAAGATGAGGATTGATTTGGAAAATCATCCTGGAGAGGGAGTCTCTATGTGCATCACTTTTATAAGGAAAGTTTATTTCTAAGCATTTCTAGAAACTGCCACAGTGCAAGAGACAGAAAAAGAGTATTGGCTGTCAGACTGTGTGTGTGTGTGCGCGCGCACGTGTGAACAATCACAAACAATTCACTATTTTAGACCGACTGACAGCCAGCATGTGCATGTGCTTGATGTGTATTTATTTGTTTGTTTATTTCTTTCTTTCTATTATTATATCTATACAGCTATGATCCGCAAGGCCTGTGATGTGGCACTGTGCCTCATTGTGGACATGAACTGCTTTGAAAAATGGCACAACTAAAAGGACACTGACATTGGAGGACTGCACAAACTTAAAAAATGCCTGTGATTGATCTGTTTTACTTGTAAATAGTTCCCTTGCATTTCTTGTTTCTCATTGTTAATACAGCAACTCAAAATATTTGATAAAACATTAAAAATCTGTTTAGACTTCAAAGTGTTCAATTCAGTGTTCAGCTAACTTGCATAATGCTGCAACAAACATAGTGACAGACTCACACTGTTCCTGGTTGCATTTATGAAATCAGAGGGTGCTTCTCATTTCTTATTTGTGCATCCTCATTTCCTTTCCTTGTTTCCTTTCCTTGCATCTTAGCTGCACCCCCTTAGGATGTGAGAGAAAGATGCAAGGATGAGACGCGAGGAGAGAGGAACCGAAGCAAGTCAAATGGAATATCCTCGCTCTCTCAAGCGTCACTTCAAAGTGACATCAATTAATGATGACTGTGCTCAGCTGGATTACCTCACTGTGCTTCAGGGATCTACAGTTATGCTTTTTTTAATGTGCCATTATGTTGTTGGAGCTTGGTTAATAACAACATTCTTAATAAAGCAAAATGCACTGATAGTATGTGAGATGTCTGGGTTATTCAACAATGAATTAATGAACAATAAATACATTATTGTACCATCAAAGGACTTTTTGTTTGAGATTGTGGCAGATGTAAAGAAGCAGGAAGCAGTGTCCCTCGAGCTGACGCTATTTTCTTCTAATCTCTATACTTTAAAATTATACTTTTTTTACCTTACATTATTTTTTTTACCTTTATAATGTTCTACAAATATCACTGATACTATTTTAGATAAAAAACAATCGTAACGTTGCGCTGTCGCTAAGTTTTATTGTTCTTAGAAACATCCGCGACTAGCTTGTAGCCCACTAGCATCACCTTACCGCTAGCCTTGTTTACATTTCACATTTATCTCATTTACCGCTGTTTTTTTAAAGCAAATATGTCAGTTGTTTCTCCTCTTTTGAGTGCAGATAAGGACTCGCTCGAGCTGCATGGTGCTGCCTGAACTGGAGGATGTGGAGAAACAGATTCGCGGCCTACTCGACTAGCAGGCCCAGCTGCTGGATCGAAGAAACGCACTGGAAACATCTTCTGCTTCCGCCTACACATCCAACATAAGCACGCAGCATGGTATTACCACTCCCAGCCCCTCTATGCCGTGTGTTTCTCTGTGCAGGAACCGTGCACCCAAGATTTTCCAGCCGAGGTCTCTGTCACGCTGGCACTGACTCACCATGGACCTTGGGTGCACCAGCAGTGAAAGGCGAGAGCCATACCCCAGGCGAGGCCCTCTCTACCTTCAATGTTCGAGATCCCAACCAGGAACCACTTCGCCCCTCTCCATCAGACCAGACCAAACACTGTGATCATTGGGGACTCCATTGTGCGAAACGTCTGCGTCGCTTCAACAAAGGGTAAGGTGCACACACATTGTTTTTCTGGTGCTCGTGTCCTTGATGTCACTATGCAGGTACCTGGGATCCTGAAGAAGGATGAGAGCACTGGAGCGGTCGTGCTGCACGCAGGGGCAAAATCTCTTAGTGATGCTAGAAAAGTCTATCTCTCCACCTTAATAGGAGATAACAAAAACAATTCGAGATTTCTATTCAACACAGTAGCAAAATTAACTAGGAATAAAAGCACTACAGAAAGAAACACTCAATCATTACATAGCCTCGAAGATTTCATGAAATTTTTCATTGGTAAGATTGAAAATATTAGATGTGAAATTCAGGCTATTAAATTAAAACCAGACAGTATTATAACTAACCCTATAGATGATAATATAGCAATATCAGATCAAGGTTTAGAATGTTTTACTCCCCTTAGAGAGACTGAACTAGCTACATTAATCTCTTCAGTGAATTCATCAACTTGCATACTAGATCCTGTACCTACATCATTCTTTAAACAGATTTGAACAAATATAATCAATTCTTCCCTTAGCACTGGCTATGTACCTAAATCACTTAAATTAGCAGTTATTAAACACCTGATTAAAAAACCTGACCTTGACCCCTCTCAAATGTCCAGCTATAGACCTATATGAAATCTCCCCATCATCTCCAAGATCTTAGAAAAGGTTGTAGCACAGCAGCTATGCTCATACTTGCATAGGAATAACATTCATAAAATGTAACAGTCAGGATTTAGACCTCATCATAGCAAAGAGACAGCGTTAGTTAAAGTAGTAAATGACCTACTACTGGCCTCTGATCAGGGTTGTGTCTCGCTGCTTGTGTTACTTGACCTTAGTGCAGCTTTTGATACTATAGATCATACTGTTCTCCTTGATAGATTAGAAAATGTTGTTGGCGTTAAGGGAACGGTCCTCTCCTGGGTCAGGTCTTATTTGACCGATAGTTATCAGTCGTAGATGTAAATGGAGACTTCTCCACGCATACCGAGGTTACATTTGGTGTTCCACAAGGTTCTGTTTTAGGCCCACTGCTTTTTACTTTATATATGCTACCTCTAGGTCAAATTATTTGTAAATATGGAATTAGCTTTCACTGTTATGCTGATGATAAACAGTTGTATGTTTCAGCAAAGCCAGAGGACAGACAGCAGCATAATAAAGTTGAGGAATGTATAAAGGACATTAGAAGTTGGATGCTAACTAACTTCCTGTTACTTAATTCAGATAAGACAGAAGTACTTGTACTAGGACCACGTGTAGCTAGAAGTAAGCTTTCTGATCTCATAGTAACTCTGGATGTACTTTCTGTTTCATCATGTGCAGCAGTAAAAGACCTTGGAGTAATTATTGACTCCAGTCTATCATTTGATGCTCATGTAGATAAAATTACTATTATAGCTTTCTATCATCTCAGAAATATTTCTAAGATAAGAAATATATTGTCACTACATGGTGCAGAAATATTACTTCATGCTTTCGTCAACTCTAGACTAGATTACTGTAATGCCTTACTGTCTGGATGTTCCAGTAGGTGCATAAACAAACTCCAGTTAGTCCAGAATGCAGCTGCTAGAGTCCTAACTAGAAACAGAAGATATGACCACATCACCCCGATCTTATCAACACTGCATTAGCTCCCAGTGAAATCTCGCATTGATTATAAAATACTACTATTAACTTATAAAGCACTAAACAGTCTCGCGCCACAGTATCTAAGCGACCTTTTTTTTTTCTATGATCCACCATGCCTACTTAGATCAAAAGATGCAGGCTATCTGACGGTACCTCGAATAGCGAAGGCTACATCAGGGGGAAGAGCTTTCACTTATAGAGCCCCGCAGTTATGGAACACAGTCTTCCAATTAGTGTTCGGGACTTAGACACAGTCTCAGTGTTTATGTCTAGGCTTAAAACGTATTTGTGTACTCAAGCCTACCATGACTAGACTTTCTGTTACGCTAAGCACAGTCCTAACAATCTTTTCTCTCCCTCTCTCCTTCTGTCGAGCCACACACGATTTTATGATCTTTATGACCTAATCCTTTCTGCTCTCCGGACATGCCTGATCCGTTTCGGATGCCCTCCCTCTGGATGGGGCTCTCGTCTACTCCAATTCCAGATTGCTGGGACTATGGCTGCTTCTAAGGTCAAACAGACTTCATATAAAACCATAATGAACTTTTTCACACTATCTGTTGTTACCCAAATGAGGATGGATTCCCTTTTGAGTCTGGTTCCTCTCAAGGTTTCTTCCTCTTAACATTTTAGGGAGTTTTTCCTTGCTACCGTCGCCACCGGCTTGCTCAATTGGGATAAATTCTATTGGGACAATGTCTATTGTAAAAAGCGCTATACAAAAAAAAATTGAATTTAATTAAAGGAGGAGGGGAATTTATATGTGCGTCAGGTTTTTTGACAAGAAACAAATCTGCATAGGATACACCTGTGTATCCTTGCTACAAGCTCCTCTGGAAGCCTTGTTCCTTGACCCCTAGTGGTGCAATTAGAGAATTGATATATCCTTCAAGATGGTTGATGTCAATTGATTTCCCGGTCATGGGCTGGAGGACCTCAGCTGGGAAAGCAGAGGAATATTCACTTCTCCATCGTGTCTGTTAAGACGTCCAACACTACATGTTAAATTATTGTCCAGTTACGTTGCCAACTGTGCTGCCGATGTCATCATTCAAATCTAAATTTGAAGTTTAGAAATTGTTAGTTGCTTTGACCTTTTGATTGTGACAGTGGAGCCCTGAGGTGAGGAAATGAAATGACCACAGGTAACTTAGCATTCATCACTATTTAGAATTAAAGTGGCTACATCACCCCAAGTTGTTTGGAAGGGTCTAAAAAAAAAACCCTCTACTCTCATCCCAAAACAAACTCAAGCATCTTCAGTTTGCCAGACACTACTGGAATGTCAAATGGGATTGGGTTCTATGGTCAGATGAAACCAAAATAGAGCTTTTTGGCAATAAACACCAGAGGTGGTTTTGGCGTACACAGAGAGATAGCCATATAGAAAAGTACCTCATGCCCACAGTTAAATATGGTGGTGGCTCTTTAATGTTTTGGGTCTGCTTTTCTGCCAGAGGACCTGGACATTTTGTTAGGATACATGGCATCATGGACTCTATCAAATATCAACAGCTATTAAATGAAAACCTGACTGCTTCTGCCAGAGAGCTTAATCTTGCTTCTTGTTCCTCGTTGATGATTCTTGCCTTGCCTAGTTCATGTCTATTTACAGATCACATGACCTATTGCCTGTTTCTTCATTACTCTATTCTCCCGGGATTTGGATTTGTCTGCCTGCATCTCTTTATTAAAAGCTCTTATCTGCACTTGCATCCGTCCTCACCTCCATTATGTAAACATCATGACAGAATACTTCGCCAACAATGGAAGCAGCAGGAGACCAAGGAAAGTGTCATGCCAGAGTACATGGAATGTGTGACTACCCGATGCAGCTACAATGTCTAAACTGTGATAAGCTGGGGCGATCCGGAACATTTTACTGCTCTCAGGAATGTTTAAAGGGCAGATGGCTTGCCCGCCACTAGCTCAGCAAGAAAGCAGAGCAGAGCTCCAACCTGAGACTCATGAAGTGGTCTCACCTGCCGAGCTCCAGCCAGAGGTCAACATGGCGACCTCATTCCCAGAGTTCCAACCTGAGACCCATGAGGTGGTCTCACCTGCAGAGCTCCAGCCGAAGGTCAATGTGGTGACCTCCTCCACAGAGCTCCAACCTGATACCCACAAAGTGGTCTCACCTGCCGAGCTCCAGCAGGAGGTCAACGTGGTGACCTCATCTCCAGAGCACGAACCTGAGACCTACGAGGTGGTCTCACCTGCAGAGCTCCAGCCGGAGGTCAATGTGGTGACCTCGGTTCCAGAGCTCCAGCTCGAGACCTACGAGGTGGTCTCACCTGCCGGGCTCCAGAAGGAGGTCAACAAGGTGACCTCATCTCAAGGACTCCAACCTGAGACTCACAAGGAGGTCTCACCTACCGAGCTCCAGCCTGAAGTCAATGTGGCGGTCTCGTCCCCAGAGTTTCAACCTGAGACCCACGAGGTTCCCTCAACTCCAGAGCTCCAGCATAAAGTCAAGTTCCTGCTAGAGGTCAACGAGATTACCTCCCAAGACATGTTCACATCCGAGATCGAAGAGGCGACATCTCAAGCCAAGTTCCTGTCCCAGGTCGAAGAGGCGACCTCCCATGCCATATTCACGTCTGAGGTGGACAATGCGACCTCCCAAGACACATTCTTGTATGAGGTCAATGAGGTGACCTCTCATGCCATGTTCCTGTCCGAGGTCGAAGAGACGATCTCTCAAGCCAAGTTTCTGTCCGAGGTCGAAGAGGCGACCTCCCATGCCCTATTCACGTCTGAGGTGGACAGTGCAACCTCCCAAGACACATTCTTGTACAAGGTCAATGAGGTTACCTCCCATGCCATGTTCCTGTCCGAGGTCGAAGACACGACCTCTCAAGCCAAGTTCCGTTCTGAGTTCGAGGAGACGACCTCTCAATCCAAGTTCCTGTCCAAGGTCAAAGGGATGACCGCTCAATCCAAGTTCCTGTCTGAGGTCGAAGAGACGGCCTCCCAAGCCAAGTTCATATCTGAGGTCGAAGAGGCGACCTCTCAAGGCAAGTTCCTGTCCGAGGTCGAAGAGGCGACCTTTCAAGCCAAGTTCCTGTCCGAGGTCAAAGAAACAGCTTCCAAGGCAAGTTCCTGTCTAAGGTCGAAGAATCAACATCTCAAGCCAAGTTCTAGTCTGAGGTCGAAGAGATGATCTCTCAAGCCAAGTTCCTGTCTGAGATCGAAGAGATGACCTCCCACGCCATATTCACATCTGAGGTGGACAATGCGACCTCCCAAGCCATGTTCCCGTACGAGGTCAGCGAGGTGACCTCCCATGCCATGTTCCTGTTCGAGGTCGAAGAGATGACCTCTCAAGCCAAGTTCCGTTCCGAGTTCAAGGAGACGACCTCTCAATTCAAGCTCCTGTCCGAGGTCAAAGAGACGACCTCTCAAGCCAAGTTCCTGTCACAGTTGAAGAGACCGCCAACCTAAGCTCTGCTCACACCAAGTTCCTGTCTCAGAATTCCTGTCCCAGGTAGAAGAGACGGCCAACCCAAGCTCTGCTCACACCAAGTTCCTGTCCCAGGTCGAAGAGACGGCCAACACCAAGCTCTGCTCACACCAAGTTCCTGTCCCAGGTCGACACTGACGTCATGACCAACCAAGATCTCCTCATGCCTGAAACCGACGTCACGACCAACCAGGTTCTGCGCACGCCTGAAGCCGACGTCAGGACCAACCAGGACCAAGTTCTGATCTCGCCTGAGTCTGCTGACACAGACAACCAGATTCTGCTCACGCCCGAGTCTGCTGACACGGACAACCAAGTTCTGATCAAGGCCAAGTCTGCTAACACGGACAACCAAGTTATGCTCATGCCCGAGTCTTCTGACACAGCCAACCAAGTTCAGCCTACAGAGTCGAAGAAGGACAACGCTCCGCTTTCCTGCTCTGCTGAGGATACCAATTCATGTGAAGACATTTTGCCCAGGGGGCCAGGACCGCCGGGGAGGGAGTGTATTTTGGTGCTTCAGGAGAAGTGCCCTGGGGGGGGTTCTGTCATATCACAGCAAACCAGTGACTACAGTTCCCATCCTGCACTGCAGCCTACAAACATGGCCGCCATGGACTGCAATTCCCAGAAAACTCATTCATTCTTATCACGCACACCTGCATCCAATTTCACACCCTCACGCCACAGTATAAATAGATTGTTTTCTAACAAGGGCTTTGTAGAAAAAGGAGCCATTATGCTTTTTAAGTTCTTTGTACCAGGTCACATCCATTGGAGTAATGCTACTGTGACCATAACTTTTGATGAGTGTGACGTAAATGGAACCAGGTTTCACTCCACTGTGTTGCTGTTATTACCGGTGAATGCACATCTGATAACAAAGAGAACTGTGAAGTGAGGTATGAACGAATCATCTGGCATTATGTACAATGCTACTTTAAACATATCGATGAATTATTTTTAAAAAATGGGAAGAAACAAAGAAATAGCAGAAATAAAAGTAAGAGTAGATGATCTCTTCTGAGGTCATCATTTTACTACTCTTTCAAGGCTTTGCAGAAACCCCACCTTCTTCCAAGACTCCTCCCATATGAGTCTGACTACATGTTGAGTTAAAAGCCTTATGAGCATCAGCAAGCAGTATGGCTCATGAATTCAGACTCGTTTTTTACAACTTTGTTGCTACCTTGGATGATGCTGGTGTGTCCAGTTTGGGAACATCGGTAAAACCCTAGGAAAAAAAAATCTGACCTATCTGTCAATGAATGATGAAGCTGATGGATGCATAACCAACACTGTGCTAGCCATCATCCGTGCAGTGACAGGAAAACTGTAACACAGAATTATTGATAAATATCTGAACGACAACTGCCACGACCGCATGACTGCATCTATTCTGACTGCAAGAAAAGCCTGAAGGCCGAGTTAAACTCTGCTCTTCAAAAAATTGCTGAACTGAGAGTCAATGATCAAAGAATTTTTACTAATCATCTTCCTGTTGATATAGAAGTTGTTTATCGACTAGAAATGTTCATGAACAACGTGAAATTTTACTAAAATTGCATTTGCAATTGCAACTGCAATTGCAAATAATATTTCATTTAAATACCTTGTATCCTTTGTACACTTATGTGCAACAAGTTTTATCTATGTTTTCTGAACCCTTTGAATGCAAAAATAGTCGTGTATTATGCATCTTAACCTATGTAAATGATAGGCCTATGTGTGTTCTAAAATCACTTAGAACGGAAAATGTTGATGTCACTAAAATGTTTGATTGCCTGTTTGAAAATTTAATGCATAAAAATGTAAACCGTGCTCACATCATATGAGTTACAAGATAAAATGCGTTTAATCCTTCTTGTTTTGACACTTGTGAGGGAAATTATTAATTTTTACTTTGTAATAGTTTTGTTCTTGCTCTGTTCATTCTCATCAGAGGGTAATGCCTAAGAAGGCCATGTCATGCCACTTAGATTAGTACAGAATGTTTTTCTGCATGCAGAGACACAAACATGTTTTTCTGTTCAAGGTTTGTCTGCACATCTTCTAAGACCCTGAAACAAAGCCTGTTTGAACTGCCTCAAACTGCTTCTTATTGGTACACAGAAGTGTATCATGCTCTGCATTTCATATATATAGTAGTTGTTCAGCACAAGCAGCTCAGAGCACTCTCATTATTCTATCCTGCTTTCTTCTATCCTGTATTAACCATCTTTCTGTAATAAACCTTTTTCACCTCAGAGAACGAGTCTGCGAGTGTTGTCTAATTTCCACAACATTTGACGTCTTCTGGCTGGGCTGCGTGAGTCTTTCAGCTTTTTTGGACAACAGGCAAACCGGAGGACGCTTGTGAAAAAGTTTCACCCTGAAGTCTGTGTTGACACAGGCGGTTTTGTGCAGAGCGAAAGACCACTTCAGTCTTACCACTGACTGGTAGGAATCATCAAGAACCAGCGTTAAGGTAAATTAGAATTTTATAAAGTCATTGTGTATTTCTGTCTGTGTGGAAGGGAGTCAATGAAATAAGAAATGCGTGTATTACAATGAGAGAAATATAACATGGAGCGATTTCTTATAATTAGTTCCAGGAACTTCGCCTCTGCAACGGCAGAGATATTGGTGTTTCTTAGATCACAGCTTCAAAACTAAGATATATACCAACGGGTATATATATAGAGAGAGATAATAATGATAAAAATATTTGCTAATGGACAGTCCCTTTCGAGCAATCAATAAGTAAAGAGAGTACTTATTAGAAGCGCAAAAGGCGCAGTATTTTTGCTATGGGTTATTATCAAGTGGCATGCCCCACTGACTCATTCCATCATATCAGCAGTACATGACACATTTGGCAAATTTAATGCACAAGTAAATTTTGCTGAGATAAAAAAAAAAAAAAAGAGGGGAAGAGAAAACTGTAAGTCCTACCAAATTGTTGTATGTGGACTTGCCCTCACAGGTAAACTCTTTTACATTCTTAAAGTTTGCTCTATTGAACCTGTAGGTTATATGATTAATTGAATGTCTAGACATTTGGCACACATTTTGAACCTTTTGTCTGTGCACGAGAATGCATATTCACTTGATTTTCATGGCACGTTAAATTGATTAAAACTTTGAAAGTTATAAAAGAAAGCTGAAAAAGAAAAAAAATATGGGAAAAACATGTAGCAAAGCACATCCTGTGACACATGCTATGGTCTTTACAGGGTGCTCATACGTGGGTCCAAATATTACGTTTATGTGAGTGAACTATGGGGAAGGATATTTGAACCAATATGATGTACGGTTTAAAGAATGTGCTTTCCCAGAAAAAGGTAGTTTTAGTCTCAGACAGTTAGAACAACTGAAACTTAATTTGGAGACAAAGGAGAGAGAGAGACCCTTAAAACAAAGAGAGAGCACAGTTTTTAGCAGACTGGAAGGCATTTGCTGAATGGCAGAGCGAGGCAGATAAAAGAAAGAAAAAATATCAGGCATGGCCCTCATTTGTTTCTCAGTGTGCTAAGTTACAGAAAGCCGATTCTGACCTGGACTCCGCCCCACCATGGCAAACACAATCAGCAGCAGAAGTGGGTCCCTCAGCACCATCATCAGATCCACATTTCTATCCAGACCTCACTGCACTCCACCTGATTACTCAGAAAATGCAACGCAGGACTTCTCACCACTGGGCACAAGATCAGGACTCAAGTTCAGGGGGACAAAACAACTGTCTGAAGCAAATGCCCAGACCTCCCCAAATGCACAGGGATCTGTACATGAGTTAATAACAGCCCCTACGATGGAGGTGGCAGGGCCTTATGGGGAAATGCTCATCCAAAGGCCAGTAGCACTGGCAGATGGAAAAGCAGCCGAAGTCATGGTATGGGAAGCACATCTCAGAAACAGCTTCATGAATGGTATGAAAACAGAGATTGCTGCTCTCGTAAAACATCAACGCATTACCTGGGACACTGGAAATCTGACTCAGGTAGAACGATATGCAATCCACACGGAGAAGTTCCTACGAGAGGCAAAGGAAAGAAAGATGGAGAAGACAGGAAGAGACACAGCCTCTCTCACCATGATGCAAGCCATCGGTACACAACCACAGCAAATGGAAGGCAGAGGAAGACAGAGGAAGAGGCCCAGGGTGGAGAGGAAAACCAAAAGGATGTGGACAAGGAAGGCCAGGTGGCAACCCCCATAGATACAACTTCACATGTTTTATCTGCGGAAAATTTGGACATTTTGCAAGAGACTGTCCAGAGCAGAACCAAGAGGAGGCCAACTGAGGGGAGGAGGAAAGGAAGGGTGAGGCACCTGGGGACAGAAGAGGTGACATCAGACACCCAAACTATCAGTTAGCTCACAAAGAACAGCAATATATGCACACACCCGCATCCAACATTAGTCAGACTGACAATTCACAAATGTCTGAACCAGTCATTGCCCTCTATCTTTTCAAATATAACACCTTTCACACCGGTACCATGCATACCTCTTGTAGTTAATGGACAAACTCTCACATTTTTGGTAGATTCCGGGAGAACATAGTCAGTAATAAAGCACGGTGAACTAAGAGAATCCCTAAAAATGAGTTCACAGTCACTGCACTCCATGGGGGTGACATTCAGTATTAGAACGTTTCTCTGAACCGTTAGTTTGTGAATGTGAAAATGGGAAAAGAGTAACCCACCAATTCCTAATTTCGTCTTCATGTCCAGTCAATCTACTGGGCAGGGACTTAATGTGTGTTTTACACTTAAATTTGATCTCCTCACCTCAGGGAGTAACAATAACTGATTACTCATCTTTGGGAACTCTGTTTGTTAAAGAAACAGAGCTCTGTGTTTATCAATGCTCCATGCATAACAAGCCTAGAGCCTGTGCTCGTTTGTTGACGTTGGCACATGATAAGATGAAGGACAGCTATGTTGATTTTATGCCGCCCTCTACCCTCCATTGCACAGCGCAAGTGCATGAAGGAAGAGACTTTAATTTTGAGAAAGAATGGTTTATGGATATCCCAGAAAGCAAAGAGTTTTACCTAAAGGCACTAGATTGGTGTAACAAATTTTGTGCATGTTCAGTCAAATTAAGTGACACGCAGTTGTGTGTATTTTTGGTCCTAGAATCAGCACCTCATGTCTCATTAGCCAAAATAAAGAACAAACAGTGAAAAGATGTTGGACCGGGGGTCAGATTATGTGAGAGTGGGAAAATTACAAATTGGGAACAGAAACCCACCTCCAACATATGGTACAGCCAGACGCTGGGAGTTTATAAACTTTTTTTCAGGAAATGTACAAGGTTAACCGGGATGTAATATGTCATGACAAGGGAATGTTTCTTAACCATGGGACAATCCCCACACCCCTAGAGATACACCCACAATTGAAGAAAGTGCTTCTCGGGCTGTGGGCCCAAGGGAAACATGACATAGGTCTGATTAAAAGTGCACCACCAGTCGTGATCATGCCCAAATCTGACTTTAGGCCCAGACAATCTCAATACCCTATTGAATCTGAAGCCACTGAGGGCATTAGACCAGTTTTCAATTCATTATTGAAGGCCGGGGTCATTGTCCCCTACCCCGGTGCGCACCCCAATATTTCCGGTAAAGAAAGCAAGAAAACTCCGACAACCTGATGAATGGACATTTGTACAAGATTTGCAAGCGGTCAATGCAGCGGTAAAACTGAGAGCTCCAGATGTGCCAAATTCTTACAGTATATTAAGCCAGGTTCCAGCAATTACGAAATGTTTTTCAGTTGTAAATTGACCTAATGCATTTTTCAGTATACCTTTTGATAAAGACGGTGAGTTTTGGTTTGCAAAACGTACGTACGTCCTTACACTCTCACTCACTTGTGTTAAGGGTATTGTGAGTCATCAATGATATACAACCAAATGCTAAAGGACAGCTTAGCACCTCTAACACTTTATCCAGTGCACAGTGTGAAATTGACACCATTAAATTGTTGCAACATCTCGCTAAGGAGGGACACAAAGCCAGTCTCTCAAAATTATAGTTTGTGTAGCAAGAAGTGAAGTTCTTGGGTCATGACATTTCTGCAAAGGGAAAGAAACTCTCCGCTGAAAGAGTATCTGCAATCCAGAAGATTCCCATGCCTCTGACGAAGAAATAAGTTCTCTCTATCCTAGGTATGTGTTCATATCGCAGAACTTTCATTCTAATCTATTCCATTCTAGAAGCACCGCTCAGAGAGATGGCATATGTGACAGGTTGGACAGCTCGTTCTCAGCTAAGTTGGATCCAGTCACTGCAGAATTTCCCCCATGTGTATGTGCAGTAGCAGCAGCTGAGAAATTTGTGGTGGCATCCAGAGACCTTGTAGGTTACTCAGAATTGAACCTCTTGGCTCCACATGAGGTGTTGTTACTCCCACTTGAAAAAAAGACTTCCCACCTATCCACCCAACAGTGGCTGCGCTATAACACTATACTACTAGATATGCCAAATGTCACTATAAAACGATGTACTGCTCCTTAACCCTGCTACTCTTCTTCCAACAGAGGGAGACGGGGAAGCACATGACTGTGTTGCACTAATAACGAACTCTGCTCCCCTAAAGTCGACCTGTAGGATGTTCCACTGCAAAACCCAGATCTGATTCTCTTTGTGTACGGATCAGCGTCACGTGAGCCAGAGACAGATAAAAATCGAGTTAGCTATGCAGTAGTAACCACACACAAGACGGTTGTGTCAGGAAGTCTCCCCTCAAACCTGTCAGCACAAGCAGCTGAAATGTATGCCCTCATAGAGGCATGAAGACATGCTGAGGGACAGTCAGTAACTATCTACACAGACAGTAGATATGCCTTTGGGGTAGTGCATGTTTTGTGGACAATTTGGAAACAAGGAACTTCCTGATGAATTCAGGAACACACACAGCCCACCAAAAACTTGTCTCTGAGCTGCTGGATGCAGTCCTGCTCCCCAGAACTACTGCAGTACGCAAATGTGATGCACACACTAACAAATCAGATCCTGTCTTCCTAGGTAATACCCGAGCGTACCATGCAGTGATACAAAAGCAAGCAGCGACAACGACGCCCCTAACACCCAAACTTAGTGCACTATCCTCTGACAAATTAATCACTCCTTCTTCACAGCTTCCAAACCTCCAAGCATGAGCTACAGTGGAGGAAAAGGCTGTGTGGCACAAAGCAGGCTGCATGGTTGTTGACGGAGTTTGGTGGTGCCCCCTGGGCTGGCCTTATTTTCAAAGTTGATGCATGGCAGGGACCATGCTTCAAAAGGGGGAATCGTAGCTGTGATAAAGCATTGATTTCTCTAATTACTTTAAAAAAATGTTGTTTACGCTGTTTGCACAACTCATAACATGGGTTGAGGTTTGAATGTGGAGAAGGCCATGTTCCTACGTCCAAACAGGACTCAGATGTGGTGCTTAGAGAAGTAATTCCTAGATGGGGAACTCCCACAAAAATCTCCAGTGATAATGGCACACCTTTTGTGAGCCATGCCCTTAAGCAGGTGGGTGAATATTTGGGTATTGACTTAAAGCAGCACTGTGCATATCATCCAGATAGTGTTGGGGCAGTAGAGAGAGAAAATGGAACACTAAAAAACAGACTGAGCAAATGCTGTTCTTAAACAGGCTTAGGATGGGTTTAGCACCTTTGGGATACTGTTTGGGAGACCTCCACACACAGGAGTTGGACCTGTGACAGCTCCTCTTCACGATGCAGCAACATGTGATGATGACGGGACTTCGACAGGAGGACTAGAAAGTGATTCTCTAACAAGAGGCCTCTAGGAGGACCGATGCCCACTAGCAACGACCTGCAAATACACACCCACACACATGACACACTGCACTCAAACACACCTTCTCACACCAGTTCCTTGTGGTTACACAACACAAGACACCAAGTGGTATCTAGTAGCCTGTGAAATCACGGACACATAGTTTTTGGAGAAAATGTTGACAACACGGAAACTGTATGCTTAGGAGGACTGAACTTCATTAGTGCGTACTATATAGCCATGTGACCAGGACAGAGGTTAGCTGATGTGACTTTGCTACATCACCTCTTATGCCCCAAAGCTTCCTGACCACAGACTACTTAGTTGCAGACTAGACACAAATCATTAGATGTCGACCTGCACATCCACTCACACATACAAACCTATTCCTAATTGTGCACCCTTCTCCTGGTGTAGGTGGTATCTGTTAGTAAGCCCTGTCACAGAAATAAACTCACAAATCACTGGGACCGTTCCCGACAACACTGGGTGTCCGGGGGGTAGACCCTTAAGCTGGAAAGGTAAACCAAAGCGCGATATTGAAGTTTATTGGGTGGAAGACTTATTGATCAATCACGTTAATCACATTGTTGTGGCAGAAAGAGTGCATGAAGCACACACTTTTACCCAAATTTGGTATTTAGCTGATTGTGGTGACGGAACTAAGTGCCTAAGACGACGTGATTTCTATAGGTCCCACATAAGCCCGCAAAGTTCTTTAGTAGACTATTGCTGCAGATTGGACGACAGTAGTAGTAGTTAAAAGCCCATATGCCAAGATATTGGCCGCCTCTGTAAACCGTTCTATATCACCTTTGGTCATAAGAATCATTGACAACAGTGCAACCCACACAATGTAACACGTCCCCTCATCATGCAGACACATAATGGTTATTCTATCATTGAACACATGTGGTCTGCCATACACAACCCTCCGCAGACTAGTGAGACGGGGTTTTGATTGGCTGAACTCAGTACTCGGGGGATGGGGCTCGTGGATATTAACAGTCTGTCTACCTATAGATGCAATAATTCTTCTTGTCTTGCTCATTTTGCCTTGTATTGTTTATCTCATTCGGAGCAGTCTCTCACGCATGTTGCAATCACTAATGACCAAATGCTGATGTTGACAAAGGCTTATTACGATCTCTATGATGACCAACCTGACTTGTATCCTAAACCTAACTGGGTATCAGATCCTCCCAGTGACACTGACGATGACAACTCATTGACATCCATTTCACACCTATTGTAAATATTCATTTGACCATGACGACTCTCATTTCATCCTAAATGAGACTGCTTGACCACAGAATACTTTATATCTGCAAAAACAGCCTTTACACAGGGAGGACTTTCTGTGTGGAGTGTCTAGGGTTGGAGCATGCCATGGCAGCCTGCGAGAGGTCTGACTGTGTGCACTGTGAATGGCTTACAATTAGGTAACTCCGCTCGCGACTCGCTCTCTTCTCGGAAGATGAAGCGAGTTGGGTTTCAGAGCCTCCCGGATCTGGGCAGGCCGCTGCCGAGGCAGCTAGCTGTCTCAGGTCCAGGGTATCTCATATGGCTCTCCACTGGATTTTGGAGCTTGCGTTGCGACTCCTCCTTCCACTATGGAAAGCCAAAAAAAAAATGCACATACACATACAAAAATGAAAAATAATAATTCCTCTCTGACTCCGAGGAGCCAGAAGGGTGTGCTAAAAACTGAGAGCAGTATATAAAGAGCTGCTTGTAGTGATTACTAATACTAGTGTTCTCCCCAGTGAAAATAAATCCCTCACACTGCAGAAAGCTCCCCTTTTTTCCAGAAGTGCATGAAAAAATATCACGCTTCTGGGGGAAAACCTTGCATAAGCTATATTTATAATACCTCTGAGAGTAATCAGTGTCACGTGGCGATGCCTATATGCTCTGATAATTTGGAAGTGTCCTCGGTTTCTAGCCCTGGCTCATACTCTAGGGGTGTCTCCTTATCGCAAGACGGTAATGACAGACACCTCCCTCACGGGCTGGGGTGCGGTCTTAGATGGCTGTCCAGCTCACGGTCTATGGAGTGGCCCTCATCGGGAGTGGCATATAAATTGCCTAGAAATGCGGGCCATATTTCGAGTACTGAAATTCTTTCTTCTTCAATTGAGAGGTCATCATGTGTTGACAGACAACACAGCGGTGGTCATATATCGACCACCAGGGAGGATTATGTCCACGCCCCCTGGTCAGGCAGGTGCAACTAATTCTTCTCTGGGCAGAGGGAAAGTTTTTGTCAGTGAGTACAATGTACAGTCTGGGCAACTGGGATGTGGGGGCAGACATCCTGTTGAGGCAGGGGCTGAGGCCTAGGGATTGGTGGCTCCATCTACAAGTGGTGGAGTCCATATGGCAGACATTCGGCCAAGCAGAAGTGGATGTGTTCACCTCCGATGCGACAATACACTGCACTCTGTGGTTCACCCTCACTCCTCCCGCACCATTAGGGCTGGACGCCATGGTGCACATGTGGCTGAGGTCACATCTATATGCTTTTCCCCCTGATCGCTATGCTCCCACAAGTTTTAGCGAGAGTTCACCAAGACTGTCTAGGTCTGCTGCTAGTAGCACCTTTTTGGCCAGCTTGAATATGGTTCTTCATCCATCCGCCATCTAGAATGCCATCCCTGACGAAATTGTACGCGCTCAAGTGGCACTTTTTTGTCTTGTGGTGTGAGGAACATCAGCTAGACCCAGAAAACTGTGCAATAGTTACAGTCTTGGAGTTCTTACAAGGACATTTCTCAGCGGGGTTGGCTCCTTCTACAATCAGGATCTATGTGGCTGCCATTTTGGCCAGCTACACCCCTATTGATGGAGCCTCTGTGGGGCAACATCCTCTAACTTCGAGGGTTACGCATGGTGTCAGTCGGCTGAGGCACATCTGCAGACCATGCATACCTTCCTGGGACCTTTCTGTGGTCCTGGAAGGTCTGTCAAGTGCAACATTTGAGCCCTTACAGTCAGCCTCTGAGAGACTTCTGACCCTAAAGGTAGCTCTTCTGCTGGCCCTGACATCTCTCAAGCGAGAAGGAGAGCTACAAGCTCTCTGTTGCCCCTTCCTGTCTTGACTTTACCCCTAGATTAGCCAAGGGCTTCCTGTATCCTAGGCCGGATGATATTCCTAAAGTGCCTACATCTGCTGCCCAGCCAGTAGTGTTGCAGGCTTTCTGCCCTCCTCTGTTCCTCACACTGGAAAAAGATTAATTGCACTGACTGTGTCCAGTAAGGCTTCTCTGTACTTACGTCCACCGCTGGGCATAAGGGCTCATTCTACTAGGGGGGTCGCCTCCTCGAAGGCTTTGTCCAAAGGGGTATCCTTACAGGATGTGTGTGCTGTGGTGGGGTGATCTACGCCGCACACATTCATTCGATTTTACAGCCTGGATATACATTCTGGCCCGGGCACAAGTGCCTTGCAGTGATCCTCAGGTTCGTGCTCTCAGTATGATGGAGTGGGTATTCTCGCTCCCACAACATTCAGCTAACGCAAAGTGGCATTCCATTTTAAAGGGAACATCTGGGTTACGCATGTAACCCTGTTCCCTGAGAAGGGAACGAGACCTTGTGTAGCTTTGTCATACTGGGGCATGCCTGTGAATTCCGTCTTTGCTTTAGATAATAGAGTCTGATAGCGCAGTTCACACATGTCGTTTATATATCACGCGATGCCCTTAATTGCCACGTCACTTGATCAAGGCAGGCCTATAAATAGGCATGATGTTACACAAGTTTCAGATACTGGTCACACGCAAGGGCACTTCCCACAGTGTTCAGCTAATGCAACGTGGAGTTCCCTTCTCAGGGTACAGGGTTACATGCGTAACCTAGATGTTCAGGTTGATTGTTCTACTACTCTAACAAGTTTTGAACAAGACAGATGATGTTCAGATTTCTGTGGTGGGTGTAAAAAGTCTTTTTATAAAAGTCTTTACTACATTGTTTTTACTGGCAGATTCCATTCATCATGGCATATTCAAGTCATTGATTACCAATAAGTTTTTTTTCGCTGGGGGGAAATAGTTTGTCATCACACAAAGAATCAGGGATTCCTTGAAGAAAATTTATATTTATTCTGGTCATCATTTCATCATATAGAGGTTGCCAACACATATAACACCAGACAAATCTTTCGGGAACTACTGACATTGTCTTTTTACAGTTATCCAACAACATTAAAATATTATTTACTGCTATTAATCCACACACCATACAGAAAAAAGGCAATTGCATCCTGGCATCAAAAGCAGGCACATTCATATGTTCAAAGCACATCAACAGAATTACATATATACAGATGTACATATATACATAAAAGGTCTTAACAACAGTAAGGGAGAATTGTGAAATCATATAACAAAACACGCTTATCATACACAACCCTGAATCTTTTTAACTGTGATTTGTTTCTCAAATGGAATTCCTTTTTATCTCGCACAATTTGGTGAGGTGAAAAGTTGACTGGTTGATCCAGATTTTTCACTTGCCTGTCCACCAGCTCTGTCAGTGATTTCAAATTGACAACTTCATAATTGGTATAATTTAAAGTAATGCCTTTAGCTTTCATAGTTATTTTTCCTTTTACAGTTTTGTAACTGTAGGTTTTAGGGCCTGCACTTACGAATTCTATGATTTGATCGCCATCATCTAGTTCACTGGTAAGACCACCCAAGTAATTGCTTAAGGGTGGCATCCAATCACCTTCCTTACTTTTACAAATGACACTGTCGCTGTCCATGTACAAACAACACTGTTGCAGTCGATCCTTCAAATTGTAAAATTTGCTGTAGTGAAAATGCCTATGAATACATTAGCATTCAGCAGTTTAATCAGTCTCTTGTCTGCGTGCCACCACTGCACCAATGCAACCTTATCACTGAAAAAAAGAGAACTGGTTAACATTATAAATATGAGAGAACATGAAATGTAATAATGCAGAAGGATTGCGGATTAAGCTCATGTTTGATCTGTCTGGTCGAATTTAGTGCAAGTTTAGATCTTTCGGCAGGATTAAGGGCAATATTGTTTAATACAACTAAATTCCTTCATTCTCCTTATATTTGCAAATGTACTCATGCATAGAGGCTTCATCAATGACCCAGGATGGATATCCTGAACTTTCCTGTTTGGTCCTTAGAAACATTTTAATATATTTGGTAAAAAGCTTATCAGACCAATTAGGAAAGTACCACACTTCAAACACTTTTAGAATTTTATAACCTTTTTTGACAACTTTCACAATTTTGACAGAAGCCCATGTTCCTGTAAGAGCTCTCTCCTGATCTGTATGGTCACTTTGCTTTTGTTGTTGCTCAGAGTATGTTCTACATAGAGGAAAGAGGAGTTTGCTTTTTACACGAAATGGAAGAACAGGTGCACACAGACCCCTAGGTGGTCATACTTTTGCTCTGACAATACCAAAGTAATTTTCCAGAGTATTAAGGTCATGATAAATGATGATCGGGTGATTGATCGGGTATATCTGTCTTATTTACATAAGAGTAAAGAGAGGTAAAATCTAAATAATCGATTCTCTCACCAGGCTGAGCTACATAATGCAAATGTAATGCATTTGTTCAACCACTGAAAAGAGCATCTTGTGGGAAAAGTCAAAGTCTTTTAGAAAGTTTATCATGCGGTTGTTGCTTTTCTTCATTTCATTTCACTCATGTTCCCACATCACTGTGACTTGCAAATTGTGAGTCTCTTGCATATTCTTAATATTTTCCAAAGCTTTTTGACAGACATCTCTGAAAGTAGCTTTGGACGAGCATGTCGAATGGGTGGGTTTTGTGTGGTAGAAACGTATTCCAGCCATTTTGTGAAAGGCAATGAGAGATTTCTGTCTGCTGATGTAATTATCAAGCGGTGGCATAGCTAAAGTGTTTTTAGGAAAGAACTTGGTTCTAAAGATTTTCATGCAGACAGATGCAATTGTTATGCATTTAAAAGGATCGACCTTTGTACTTTTCAGAATTTCATCTCTGAAAGCTAAACAGCCCCTTTTCAAAATGTCCACATCATTCACACAATATTTGGCCATCTCTTTCTTGAAATCAAAGACTTCGTCACAAACCATTTTGTACCACTTGAAAATTCTTCTCTTTTTTATGGCATCATGCTATCTGCACCATAAAACATAGGCTCAGGATATGGTCCTGTGTAGTCCTGATGTTCTATGGTGTTCCAGAAATGGGGGAAAATAGCCTTTCTTTTGTTCTGAAAATCCCATGGCTTCTGGTATGCTGCTCAGCTTCATGGGTAAGAATGATAGGCTATCAATGGACCACTGGAAAAATGTAGAATCACTGAAACACAAAATTTTACTGCCTTGTGCTATGATTTCGGGCATGAATCCTTCTTTCGCTAAATGATTTATGTGCATTATGTGTGATAAACTTATAGCCATTGTATTTATTACAAGAAAACTTCTTAAAAAAGGCACTGACACATCCATCCCCTTCAACCACCCACCCCCTCCCTCAAAATCAATACAGCATGAGAAATTAGCTATATGAGTTCCTGTTTCCTGTCTAGTCACAAAATAATAAAATGCATATTTCTCATGTTCACATTCTTTCTTTACTGGTTGTATAAAACATCTATGCTCAATATCTGCATCGACTTTTTCACCACAGAGCTTGCATTTGCATTTAGAGCACTCATATCCTTTACAGTGAAAAGGTTTCTCCGTTATCACACAATTACATTTACTGCAGTAGAAACATAGATAATCAGCCATTGTGATGCCATCTTATGCACGGGCATTTGTTGTATGATCCTGATGTTTTTGTTTTTGTTCCCTTCTCCCCACTATGAATATGATTGTTTATGATGGTTTATATGTATGGTGTTGTTGTGTTTGTTTTTGTACACACCCATGGTGGAAACAAATTTCCTCTTTGAGGACAAATAAATTACCTATCTATCTATCTATCTATCTATCTATTCATCTAGAAAGCTGTTACACATGCAGAATATTCACCTTCACTCAATTGAAGCGTTGCTTTATGCATATCAAAACAGTATTGTGATCTACACAATCTCCAACACTCTGGACATCTAGACACACTCTTAGAGCATTTGTGACAATCGGAATCGCGACAAACGTTTCAGACATATTCACATTTAAATTTCCATGAAACTTCAAACCCTAAGTGACAGAAATGACAAACAAAACTTGATCCTAAAAGACTGGTGATACTTTTAACCCAATAATATTGGTTGTCATGCAAGAACAAGTAAATAGTTATTTCATGGGAAGTCTTGCTAGTTTGAAAGAAAACTTATCTGGCTTTGCTGTCAAAACAGTATATGATTATGATTTTACAGTTCAAATGTCTCTCAAATCTTGATACATCAGCAAAGCTCAATTTTTATTTTCAATTCAAGAGTTGGGTTACACACAAAGCAAAACGTCTGGGTTACGCATGTAACCCTGTTCCCTGAGAAGGGAACGAGACGTTGCGTTTAGCATAACACTATGGGAGCACCCTTGCACGTGACCGGCATCTGAAGCTTGTGGAAAATCATGCCTATTTATAGGCCTGCCATGATCAAGTGACGTGGCAATTAAGCACGTCGTGTGATATATACAGTGCTTCTGGAAAGTATTCACAGTGGTTCACTTTTTCCACATTTTGTTATGTTACGGCCTTATTCCAAAATGGATTAAATTAATTATTTTCCTCAAAATTCTACAAACAATACCCCATAATGACAACATGAAAGAAGTTTGTTTGAAATCTTTGCAAATTTATTAAAAAATAAAAAACAAAAAAGCACATGTTAATAAGTATTCACAGCCTTTGCCATGACACTCAAAATTGAGCTCAGGTGCATCCTGTTTCCACTGATCATCCTTAAGATGTTTCTACAACTTGATTGGAGTCCACCTGTGGTAAATTCAGTTGATTGGACATGATTTGGAAAGGCACACACCTGTCTATATAAGGTCCCACAGTTAACAATGCATGTCAGAGCACAAACCAAGCCATGAAGTCCAAGAAATTGTACACCTCAGACAGGATTGTATCGAGGCACAGATCTGGGGAAGGGTCCAGAAACATTTCTGCAGCATTGAAGGTGCCAGTGAGCACAGTGGCCTCCATCATCCATAAATGGAAGAAGTTTGGAACCACCAGGACTCTTCCTAGAGCTGGCCGACCGGCCAAACTGAGCGATCGGGGGAGAAGGGCCTTAGTCAGGGAGGTGACCAAAAACCTGATGGTCACTCTGACAGAGCTCCAGTGTGTCTCTGTGGAGAGAGGAGAACCTTCCAGAAGAACAACCATCTCTACAGCACTCCACCAATCAGGCCTGTATGGTAGAGTGGCCAGATGGAAGCCACTCCTCAATAAAAGGCACATGACAGCCCACCTGGAGTTTGCCAAAAGGCACCTGAAGGACTCTCAGACCATGATGAAACAAAATTCTCTGGTCTGCTGAAACAAAGATTGAACTCTTTGGCCTGAGTGGCAAGCGTCATATCTGGAGGAAACCAGGCACATCACCTGGCCAATATCATCCCTACAGTGACGCATGGTGGTGGCAGCATCATGCTGTCGGGATGTTTTTCAGCGGCAGGAACTGGGAGACTAGTCAGGATCGAGGGAAAGATGAATGCAGCAATGTACAGAGACATCCTTGATGAAAACCTGCTCCAGAGCGCTCTGGACCTCAGACTGGGGCAAAGGTTCATCTTCCAACAGGACAACGACCCTAAGCACACAGCCAAGATAACAAATGAGTGGCTACAGGACAACTCTGTGAATGTCCTTGAGTGGCCCAGCCAGAGCCCAGACTTGAACCCGATTGATCTCTCTCTGGAGAGATCTGAAAATGGCTGTGCACCGATGCTCCCCATCCAACCTGATGGAGCTTGAAAGGTCCTGCAAAGAAGAATGGGAGAAACTGCCCAAAAATAGGTGTGCCAAGTTTGTAGAATCATACTCAAAAAGACTGGAGGCTGTAATTGGTGCCAAAGGTGCTTCAACAAAGTATTGAGCAATGGCTGTGAATACTTATCTACATGTGCTTTTTTGTTTTTTATTTTTAATACATTTGCAAAGATTTCAAACAAACTTCTTCCACGTTGTCATTATGGGGTATTGTTTGTAGAATTTTGAGGAAAATAATTAATTTAATCCATTTTGGAATAAGGCTGGAACATAACATAATGTGGAAAAAGTGAAGCGCTGTGAATACTTTCCAGTCGCACTGTATATAGTACCTGTGAACTGCACCATCAGCCTCTATTATCTGAAGCGAAGACGCAATTCACAGGCCTACCTCGGTATGACAAAGCTACACAATGTCTCGTTCCCTTCTCAGGGAACAGGTTTACGTGCATAAACCAGACGTTCCCTTTATAGGGAACTCCACATTGCATTTAGCATAACACTATGAGAACGAGAATACCCACTCCATCATACCGAGGGTACGGCCTGTTCAAAAAGACCCAAACCCGAGGGTCACTACAAGACACTCGAGCACTGGGCGGAATGTATATCCAGGCTGTAATATTGAATGAATGTGTGGGGTGTAGACCACCCTGCAGCAGCACACACATCCTGTAAGGATACCCCGTTGGACGAAGTCTTCGAGGAGGCGACCCCCCTAGTGGAATGAACCCTTATGCCCAGAGGCGTAGCAAGACCGCACACCTCATAAGCAATAAAGATTGCTTCCACTATCCAATTAGAGATGCGCTGCTTTGACCCAGCATCACCTCTGCTGTCGCTGCCAAGCAGACCAGCAGCTGCTCCAACTTATGCCACTGGCCGGAGCAGTGGATGTAAGTACAGAGAGCCCTTACTGGACACAGCAGGTGAATTCTCTCTTGTTCCGGTGTGAGAAACAGAGGAGGGCAGAAAGCCTGCAACCCCACAGGCTGGGCAGTAGATGTAGGCACTTTAGGAATATAATCCGGCCTAGGATACAGGAAGGCCTTGGCTAATCCAGGGGAAAGGTTAAGGCAGGAAGGGGCAACAGAGAGAGCTTGTAGATCTCCTACTCGCTTGAGAGATGTCAGGGCCAGCAAAAGAGCAACCATTAGAGTCAGAAGCTTCTCAGAGGCTGACTCTAAGGGCTCAAATGGGGCACCTGACAAACCTTCCAGGACCACAGAAAGGTCCCAGGAAGGTATGCGTGGTCTGCAGATGGGCCTCGGCCGCCTGACACCATGCGTAAACCTCGAAGTTAGAGGATGTTGCCCCATAGAGGCTCCATCAACAGGGGTGTGGATGGCCGAAATGGTGGCCACATAAACCCCGATTGTAGAAGGAGCCCACCTAACTGAGAAACGTCCTTGTAAGAACTCCAGGACTGTAACTATTGCGCAGTTCACTGGGTCTAGCTGGCGTTCCTCACACCACAAGACAAAAAGCCGCCACTTGAGCAGATACAATTTCCTTGTGGATGATGCTCTAGGGTACAACATGGTCTCTACAATCTCAGTTGTGAGACCAGAATCTATGAGCTGGTGCCCCTCAGGGGCCAGACCCACAGTTTCCATAGTTCTGGCCGAGGATGATAAATCAGCCATCCGGCTTGAGACAGTAGATCCCTGCGGATGGGAATCTCCCAAGGAGTGCCATCTAGCTAGGATATTATCTCTGAAAACCATATTCGAGCTGGCCAATAAGGTGCTACTAGCAGCAGACTTAGACTGTCTCGGCGAACTCTTGGTAGAACTTGTGGGAGCAGAGCGATCGGGGGAAAAGCATAAAGATGTGACCTCAGCCACATGTGCATCATGGCGTCCAGCCCTAATTGTGCAGGAGGAGTGAGGGTGAACCACAGCAGGCAGTGTGTTGTCTCCTCGGAGGCGAACACATGCAGTCTTGCTTGGCCAAACCTCCGCCACATGGACTCCACCACTTGTGCATGGAGCCACCAATCACTGGGCCTCAGCCCCTGCCTCAAAAGGATGTCTGCCCCCACATTCCAGTTGCCCAGAATGTACATTGCACTCACTGCCAAAACTTTCCCTCTGCCCAGAGAAGAATTAGCTGTGCCTGCCTGAACAGGGGGCATGGACATAATTCTCCCTGGTGGTCAATATATGAGACAACTGCTGTGTTGTCTGTAAACACATGGTGACCTCTCAACTGCCATTGGCTGCTGCTACCATAACCTCCTATAGTCTCCCATAGAGACTGGAGGGGATGCCAAGATCCAGCTTTATCTTGCTCAGTGTTGATAGGATTGACCCTAGGCATGTTGGGGATAGAAATGCCCTCATCGTAGCAGAATCCTTATAACCCCTAGAAAAGTTGTCCACTCCACTGGAGAAAGCATACTTTTCTGAGGTTTAAACTAAGCCCCAAGCTCTTTGTTTGGGCGAGAACAACATCTCGATGTTGAACTGCCAGTTTCCTGGATCGTGCTAGAATTAACCAGTCATCCAGGTAGTCTAGTAGAAGGATGCTCTGGAGTCACAATGGAGCCAGAATGACATCCATGCACTTTGTGAAGGTGCGAGGGGATAAAGCTAGCCCAAAGGGAAGAACCCGATCTTGGCTATGTGGAAATATGCACCTTTTAGGTCTATTGTCTCAAACCAGTCCTCAAACTGAATCTGTGGAACAATAAGTTTGGGCATCAGCATCTTGAACCTGTATGTCTGAAGAGTACAGTTCAGATGACACCGATCTAAAATTGGCCGCATACTCTATTTTTTGTGGACCAGGAAATAATGGCTGTAAAAACCTCGCTCCCTTAGGGAACGGGGTACATGTTCTATGGCCCCTTTGTCCAAGACGGATCTTACTTCCTGCACTAACGTCGGGCTCTGGTCTGTGCTGACTACTGTGGTGAGCACACCTCTGAACCGGGGGGTTGAGTTCTGAACTGGACCCAGTAACCCTTTTCTACGGTAGACAGAACCCATGGAGACACATTTGGCAGTAGTTTCCATGCTGCCAGATGGTCTTTAAGTGATGTTAACTATTCCATATTCTATTGGAGGGAAAGCATCAGATTTTCGTTGCCCTGTGACAGCTCGGTGACCATCGAACACTGAAAACTTGGGACAGCCTGCGACTAGCAGGCTGCGACTGTGTCCGCCCAGTTCCCCTGGCTGTTGGTGGGGGTTGGCAGGCTGCCATACTCGCCTTCTGTGTCTCCCTCACACTAGCACTGGCCCAGGCTCCACTCGTGGATGCCCGGGTGAACTCAACACAACAGGGAAGGAACTATCTGAATGCCACCATATGTCGAGCTCACTCAGCAGGTTTGCTTGGTAGGCCTGCAACACTGTCATTGTCTGCAGTGACCCACAAGACTACTACTGCATAGGCCTTGCCCACCAATGCCACGGTGGCCTTACACGGTGGCTTGGATGGCAAAGCCGGCCCCCCTAAATTACCTGCCGTCGATGGAGAGAGGTAGCTCACAAGCGCCTCCTCCACCTTCAGCATAGCTAAATAGCCATGCCGTTCATTCCTCACAATGGCCGAATAAGCCCACATCGTGGGGTTATATATACAGCTTATGCATGGTTTTCCCCGAGAAGCCTGATATTTTGTCTGGAAGAAAGGGGAGTTTTCTGCAGTGTGAGGGATTTACTTTTCAGGAGAAAAAAGCTCATCCAGCCTTAGTAATCACTTCAAGCAGCTCTTTATATGCTGCTTTCAGTTTTTAGTATACCCTTCTGGCTAGTCGGAGTCAGAGAGGAATTATTACTATTATTTTTGTGCGTGTGTGTGTGTGTGTTTATTTTTTATTTATTATTTATTTATTTTTTGGCTTTCCATAGCGGAAGGGGGAGTCACGACGCAAGCTCCAAAATCCAGTGAAGAGCCGGACCCAGAAGACAGAGCAAAAGATAGAGCAGAGCTCCTCTCTGGCTCCTCTTCCGGATCCTTAAGAGATCCCCCGTACTTGAGACAGTTAGCTGCCTCGGCAGCGGCTGGCCCAGATCCGCGAGGCTCTGAAATATAATTTTCGGCTTCCAAGATGAGAGCGAGTCGCGAGTGGAGCTGCCTAATGTAGGCGTTACAGTGCGCAGTCAAACACCTTTCGAGGGCTGCCGTCGCATGCTCCATTCCTAGACACTTCACACAGAAAGTTTACACTATTCCCTGTGATGAAACCGATGCAAAGTGTAACACACTTCCTGAATTCTCTCACTCATATTTTTCTTTCTCGCTCGTTCCTTTTTTTCTTGTCTTTTTTTTAAAGGGATAGAAAAGTCCAGAGGTTTCTTTGTAAGTCTTTGTTTCTTTACACAAACAACCAACATGCAATCTCACTGAAGATAATAAGGCTGATGGCGTGGTTCACAGGTGCCATATACAGTATCTCACAAAAGTGAGTACAGCCCTCACATTTTCATAAATACTTGATTATATCTTTTAATGTGACAATACTGAAGAAGAAATGACACTTTGCTACAATCTAAAGTAGTGAGTGTACAACTTGTGTAACTGTAAATTTGCTGTCCCCTCAAAATAATTGAACACACAGCCATTAATGTCTAAACCGCTGGCAACAAAAGTGAGTACACCCCTAAGTGAAAATGTCCAAATTGGGCCCAAAGTGTCAATATTTTGTGTGGCCACCATTATTTTCCAGCACTGCCTTAACCCTCTTGGACATGAAGTTCACCAGAGCTTCACAGGTTGCGACTGGAGTCCTCTTCCACTCCTCCATGATGACATCACGGAGCTGGTGGATGTTAGAGACCTTGTGCTCCTCCACCTTCCGTTTGAGGATGCCCCACAGATGCTCAATAGGGTTTAGGTCTGGAGACATGCTTGGCCAGTCCATCACCTTCACCCTCAGCTTATGTAGCAAGGCAGTGGTCATCTTGGAGGTGTGTTTGGGGTCATTATCATGCTGGAATACTGCATACTGATCATGCTTTGCTTCAGTATGTCACAGTACATGTTGGTATTCATGGTTCCCTCAATGAACTGTAGCTCCCCAGTGCCGGCAGCACTCATGCAGCCCCAGACCATGACACTCCCACCACCATGCTTGACTGTAGGCAAGACACACTTGTCTTTGTACTCCTCACCTGGTTGCCGCCACACACGCTTGACACCATCTGAACCAAATAAGTTTATCTTGGTCTCATCAGACCACAGGACATTGGCTCCAGTAATCCATGTCCTTAGTCTGCTTGTCTTCAGCAAACTGCTTGCGGGCTTTCTTGTGCATCATCTTTAGAAGAGGCTACCTTCTGGGACGACAGCCATGCAGACCAATGGTCTGACCACTGACAGGCTGAACCCCCACCCCTTCAACCTCTGCAGCAATGCTGGCAGCACTCATACGTCTATTTCCCAAAGACAACCTGTGTGACGCTGAGCACGTGCACTCAGCTTCTTTGGTCAACCATGGCGAGGCCTGTTCTGAGTGGAACCTGTCCTGTTAAACCGCTGTATGGTCTTGGCCACCATGCTGCAGCTCAGTGTCAGGGTCTTGGCAATCTTCTTATAGCCTAGGCCATCTTTATGTAGAGCAACAATTCTTTTTGTCAGATCCTCCGAGAGTTCTTTGCCATGAGGTGCCATGTTGAACTTCCACTGACTATTATGAGGGAGTGTGAGAGCGATGACACCAAATTTAACACACCTGCTACCCATTCAAACCTGAGACCTTGTAACACTAACAAGTCACATGAATCCAGGGAGGGAAAATGGCTAATTGGGCCCAATTTGGACATTTTCACTTAGGGGTGTACTCACTTTTGTTGCCAGTGGTTTAGACATTAATGGCTGTGTGTTGAGTTATTTTGAGGGGACAGCAAATTTACACTGTTACACAAGCTGTACACTCACTACTTTACATTTTAGCAAAGTGTAATTTCTTCAGTGTTGTCACATGAAAAGATATGATCAAATATTTATAAAAATGTGAGGGGTGTACTCACTTTTGTGAGATACTGTACATATCATGCCACGAGCTTAATTGCCACGTCACCTGATCACGGCAGGCCTATAAATAGGCATGATTTTACACAATCTTCAGATGCCGGTCACATGCAAGGGCACTCCCATAGTGTTATGCTAAATGCAATATGGAGTTCCCTTTGAAAGGGAACACATGTTGTCTCTGTTGTGAAAAATGTATAAATGTCTCTTTTTTCCTGAATGGTTTCTGAACGGAATATATTACCTATTTTCCTTCTAGATGCACCACTACGAGGCAGTCGGACAATTTGGATGACTATTTCAAGGGTATTATGCGTAAATATTTCATGTTTACATTGAATGGCATTTTTGAGCATGGTCAGAATAGAATATAAATCAATGGCACCATTCAGTGTCCTCAGTGGAAATTAAATTATTAGTGATTTCAACCACACTGTTTAAAATCTCTAAAACAAAATTATAAAATTCCACTAAGCTGTTGACATCAAAATAAATTCACTCTTCTCCTAATCTCGGTGTTGTTGAATCTGTCACGATTAATTATTCTAATATTAGGATCTATCCCCTTACCATCTGTGATATTAGATGATGGCATGTTTTTCATTTGCAAATCATGGATATTAGCTGATTGCATGTTTTCCATTTGCGAATCATGGATATTAGGGGGTGGCATGTTTTCTATTTGCGAATCGTGGATATTAGGTGATGGCATGTTTTCCATTTGCAAATCATGGATATTAGGTGGGGCGCATGGTGGCACGTTCGCCTCACACCTCCAGGGTTGGGGGTTCGATTCCCACTGTGGCCTTGTGTGTGCAGAGTTTGCATGTACTCCCCGTGCTGCAGGGGTTTCCTCCAGGTACTCTGGTTTCTTCCCCCAGTCCAAAGACATGTGTGGTAGGCTGACTGGCATGTCCAAAGTGTCCATAGTGTATGAATGGGTGTGTGAATGTGTGCCCTGTGATGGATTGGCACCCTGTCCAGGGTGTACCCTGCCTTGTGCCCGATGCTCCCTTGGATAGGCTCCAGGTTTCCCTGTGACCCTGAAAAGGATTAAACGGTATAGAAGATGGATGGATGGATGGATGGATGGATATTAGGTGATGACATGTTTTCCTCCAGTGGAAAACATGTCATCACCTAATATCCATCCATCCATCCATACTCATTGTCATTTCCCAATTTTTTTGGAATATTGGCAGGGCGTTTTAATTAGTAAACTAGACTGTCATTTAACCTCATAAGACTTAGTGAAATTTTGTATAACAGACCATTAGGAGAAAATAGTGTATGTTCCTGAGGGAGTTGTGGAGTTGAGATTATATTTAAATTGTGTTTGGGAGATAAAATTTTGATCAAATTTACATCATCAAATTTTTATTGAGCTTGTTGACTGCTTCGATTAAATCAGGGTTTATTTGTACAGAATGTTCATTTGTGCTATATCGTAATCTTCACAGAAATTTGTTGAGTTCGTAGAACAAATAGTATTGACTCGCCGGTGTATTTGTTACATTGTAATTGGGACTCTGATTAGGGTTCTGACTAACAAACTGGTGTGACGAAATTAAACTTTCATTCAGCTGGTTGATCGCATCAGATCAATATGGCTTCAGAGTTGTGTACGGATCACAGTGTAACAAACTATTTGAAGAACTCTGGTTTTCACCATAGTATACATCATGGGGTGATTTCAGAGTATTTTCAGTTTTACATTTTTTAGCATCTGTAACTGAAATGTAATTCGGGCATTTCTGTGCCATATAATTTGTATAATTTTCTTATCAAATTTATGTTTGCTGTGACACACCTATTCATGGATTCCAGGGTACTGTACATTGATGGTACATATTCCCTCAGCTGATAACTTTGGGAAATGGGGGGGTGAGTCACCCAGACAAGCCCCAAGAACAATCAACACAGGCAAGGCACTTTATTCTCTCACCCAGTTCACCCTGTCCTTATCACACTGACTGCATCGGGACACTTCAAATATTCTATAGTGCCAGTGACTGCAAGAATAGTACATTAACAACTGAAATTGCCTGTTTTCTTCCATGTGTTATCCTGTAATTATCATGCTTATAACCACAAAGTTGCCATTAGACTTTTTATTGTTTATCATGCATGAGTATGATTGATTATGAGTATAGGTGTGTGATTGATTACTAGTGGTGTGTTAGCAGCAGCCAACATGTGTCTTGTTTGGTATGTGTGTGTTCATTGAGCGATTTCCTGAAAGATGAGAGTAAGGAAAGGCGGGTAGAATGTTGTTATGTATAGGTACTAACAGTTGAGTCTAAATGTTTGATTCACACTCTATAGCGGAAGAAAGGAGAAGTCATAAACAATTTGTTTGACCACAAAAACAATGGACTGAGTAAAGTCATGGGCAAAGACTGTAGGTATAACCCGCCCTAACTTCATGCTGATTCAGGCTCCGCCCAGCTAGGAAGAGTTAAAATCCTTGAACACCATGGAAACAATGATTTCTCTTCAACCAACACCTTCAGAGAGTTCTCCCCAATCAACATCTTCTGGGATTCCTCATCAACTAACAGCAACAGCAAGAGTTTGTGTCCATTCTAGTTCTCTGTAATAAACATCATTGATTGCATCTCAAAAGCAACCAGACCACTGACGAAACCCCATCACCAGAATCCCTTCTACACAATGACGTAATGAGGGAATCCCCATCTAGAGCAGCATAAATGCAAGTACAGTACCTCCAGATCCTAGTCAAAGCTGGTGTATTTAATAGAGCCCTTCTAAATGAAGCAAAAATTAAATTAAGTGTTGATGGTTCATTCAGGTCAAGATGTAAGAACAGAATCCGGTGTTGAAACTAGGGAGCCATTCATTCTCCGTCAAAGCCATTTTCACCCTGTTTGTGTGTGTGTTTGTGTGTGTGCGTGTATGTGTGTGTTAGATTAGTTTATGTGTTTTAGAATAGTCTAATTAAGTTTTGTCTGATTTTTAAAATTACAACTTATCAGTGGATGAATAGTCGATCAGCTGTTGAAATATTAAGTTGGCAAATTTCCCCCATTGAGCTCAATCTAAAAAAAAAAATTCCTTACATAGGGTAGCTGGAGTGAGGATGAAAGGATCTAAAGTGTCAGTTGACACAGGCACTAGTGGACTGCTGTTGACAATTGCTGTGACTTTGGCCAGGAAGGTAGTAAGTACCTCATGAGTGAGCTTGGGAGATCCCATTTGCTGGAGCATAAATCCAGGATTTTTAATGATCCAGGAGTCCATAAATTATCTGCTCTTGGACAGTCTGTTATTGAACCTGAGGAACCCAATGTCATCAGCATAGACTTCCTGCTATGTGTGGATAATAAGTTTTGTACTCTGAGTGAGCACATCTATAGCCAGGAGTGAACTGCAGTGGTGTGATCCCTCTGAGATGTAATTCTGAGTTTTCTTGAAACACAGAATGATATGGATCAAACTTACAACAGCTCTAGTGACAGACCTCCAGCTCAAGAAATGTTTAAAGCACTGAGATCCCACGTGCACAGAGACCACACTGGACAATGTGGTCACCTATGGCTGAATCCCTGAATCTTGTGCTGGTTCCACAAGTTTAAACATCTCCTTAACCAAAGGCTTATATTCTGGCTGAGACAGAAACTTTGGACTGGTGAACCAGATAGTGACTACATGTACATGGACATCAGTAATCTAATTATTGACTTTACTCTGATTAAGATAATAATGTGATTAAGGTTTTTACATGAGTCGCTTTTAGAATACTCCAGTCATGTTCTCGTTTTACATGTTATAGACCATAATTAGATTAACAGCTCGCGTCATTACGTCACCACGCCACGCCGTCCGATGTCCCTCCAGAATTTCACGTATCAACATACAGTTCATCTTTGTTATGGTACCGTATACAGTTTGGGGTGTTTTTATAAAAAAGTTTTACGAACGCTTTAAGTGCAGTTAATTATTTGTCATGCTATACGTGCTAATAGACAACTGCTTGAAGCGGTGGGTGTGTCCCAAATCGCGTAGTTACCGTCTATATAGTAGCCGAGATACATGTATTTTTCCCCACTACAGGCCTATAGTAGGAAAGTATGCGATTTACGACACAGCCGAACTCTCTTGTTCGCCGTAAAACGTAAAACTGCCGTGTGTGATCGTTTCCTGTCGCAAAATGCAGTGAAAACTCCCACACGACGTTCATAATATGATTAAGGTGTTTACATGTCACTACTACACGTCCATAATACGACTAAAACAGGAGTACTCCACCTGTCTTAATTAGATTATTGCTTACTTCGATTATGACCTTAATTAGATTAAGGTAAGTAAAAATTGCTGTTTACATGGTAGTTTCTTAATTAGAGTATGGTCTTAATCGGATTAAGAGTGGATTATTGTTGTCCATGTAAACGCAGCTACTGTCTGCAGGATTATACAGGATTATACTGCATGCACATAACAGTTCTGGGAGTGTGCTTCTTCTGATCCTCTGAGCCTTCTAAGTGACTTTTTTCCTGCTTGCACAAAAAATGAAACAGTCTAAATAAAAAAATGTTTACAATGGAATGGTTTCAGAACCTATGTCTAAGTATTTAAGGTCACTGATATGATCATTAGGCAGGAATGCCTTCATGACCGCTTTGCTGTTCGAGGCTAGTTTATGTAGCTTGAGGTTAGAGCAAGTAAATTATTCCTTGGAATCCAGTGGAAATTTTCTTGTATGTTGTGAGGGAAATTATTCACTATGTGGGTTTAAAAATCACTTAGAAAGGAAAATGTTGATGTCACTAAAATCTTTGATTGCCTGTTTGAAAATTTAATGCATAAAAATGTAAACCTTGCTCACATCCTATAAGTTCCAAGATAAAATGCGTTTAATCATTCTTGTTTTGACACTTGTGAGGGAAATTATTAATTTTTACTTTGTAATAGTTTTGTTCTTGTTCTATTCATGTTCATCTGAGGATAACGCCTAAGAAGGCCATGTCATGTCACTTAGATTAGTACAGAATGTTTATCTGCATGCAGAGACACAAACATGTTCTTTTGTTCAAGGTTCATCCGCACATCTCCTAAGACTCTGAAACAAAGCCTGTTTGAACTGCCCGAAACCGCTTCTTATTGGTACACAGAAGTGTGTCATGCTCTGCGTTTCATATATATAGTAGTGGTTCAGCACAAGCGCTTTAGACCGCTCTCATTATTTTATCCTGCTTTCTTCTATCCTGTATTAACCATCTTTCTGTAATAAACCTTTTTTTACCCCAGAGGACGAGTCTGCGAGTGTTATCTAATTTCCGCGACAATGTCCACAGCAAAAGCAATGACATCTTTTCAGAAACGAAGGACTCCAATGAGGCTGTTAAGATCTGGTCCAGTTAGGAGGATTTGGTTCAATCACAGACATATATGTTGAGCACTTAAGTCAAAGACAACTCAGATCTGAGATGGTTCTTTGGATGGTACACTCTAAAACAAGGAAATACCAGCACTGTTCCCCAGATTTCAGTAGTGGGACCCTTTCAACATGACCACTCTGGAATATTTTATCTGTGAACTCAAAGAACTGAACCTTCATATCAGGCTCTTCCTGAAGGAGGCATTCTACAGCCTGTGATTGTTTGTTGGTAAAACTGTTTGGAATCTCATTGCATTCAAACAGTGTTGGCAATCAGAGATCAGAGAGCAATGCTATCTATAATCAATTGATTCAATCTGAAAGTAACATACTGGTCTACCTTCTGTTTTAATGTTCCAGCACATGTCTTGAGGGAGTATGGAGAGCTGTACCCTGTAACATTGAAGAGGTCAAAAACACTGACCATACCAAGACTCAAACTGGCTTCTCTGGTCATCTAATACTGTACATTATATAACTGAGCTGCTTCTATAGTGTGTCTTTGTACCTTGGTAAGTGCATTTGGATCATCATGTGGTAGTTCTATTTTGCTGAGGACATCCTCATTTTCTTGCTCTGCCGCAGCTTCTAAGCCTTCTGCTTTGGCTAATGCAGCTACTGCTCTCTTCTTGAGATATAATTTATCCAATGATGATTCCAAGTGTGCCTTTTCCACTATTCTAGGGCTTGCTTCACCTTAAGCTGGTTCTCTCTTTCAGCAAATGCAGCTTCAGCTTTGGCTGCTTGAGCTTCAGCATGAGGAAGTGAAGCAGATATGGATGCTGATAATCTGCGAGTCCGTCTGGAGGAGCATGATGAGCTGGATCTAATCTTAAGGAGACTTAGAGCTTAAATCTGATATTGCATTTGTTTGAAGAGGTTAGCATAACTGTAGAATCACAAGCTCCTTGCTGTGAGGTTTCACTCTAAACAGGTGTCATTTTACTGCTCTGTCCTCAAACTCAAACGACTTGCTTAAGTTGACAGGCAGCTAAACTCCTCTCTAATAACCACACTGACAAGGAGCTTCCAGTATATCTTGATAGGCAGATGCAGTATGTCAGCTGCTACACAGCAAAATGAAATGATTAAATTGCACCTCTTGGTGGCTCTATAGCTCAATCTGCCCACTAATTTCCACCATGATATAAGTTTTTCCTAATTTGCATAATTTGCAAACCCAACTTTTGCAAACTAGTCCTATGATTTTTGGCCTACCTTCACAAACTTGGTGCCAAACTGCTCAGCAGATTGTGAAACTCAATAATTATCAAAAACTTGTTGACAATATGGCCACCACACATCAATCAATTCTAATGAGGCAGAGCCTAATTTACTCAAACAGCTATAACTCATGATTGGTTACAGGCTTTTGCACATGTACAGGACTTGAGATATGAGATAATATGAAAAGTTTGGGCCATGGAGATACAAAGGGGTCAGAGCTGAGCTCAGATAGTTGTTTCTCAGGAACTGTAAGTCCATTTGAGCTTAAATTTGGTATGATGCATCTATGTGCTAAAGTGGCTTTTTGACATAGACTTAATTGCTTGAAAAACATGGCTGCCATTAGCCAATAAGGTGTACAGTGAAAATACTTTTTTATTATTTTAAAATACGTTAGGTTAATGTGTTTGCTCACAGTATAAAAATTTTTTTTTGGACACCACCCACTTAAATTTGTCATAATTTGCATAATATGCAAAACCTACTATTGCAAACTATTCATAGGATTTTTGGTGCCAAACTACTCAGAAGAGTGTGAAGCTCAATAATAATAATCAAAAACATGTTGACATTTGTAAAAATATGACTACCATACATGAATAAATTCTAAGGCAGTGCTGGATTACTCAAATAGCTGTAATTCATAATTGGTGATATGGATTTGAACCAAACTTGAAAAACATGTTCAGTACAAGTATCCAAAGACGTGTACAGTGACTGGGGTGTGGTTATCAATAGTGTGCAGAAATTTGGTGTGCTGTATTGAACTGCTAATCTGTAACTGGATTTTCATTCATCATTGAATTACTTAAAAAACATGAGCTATTATAACAAAACTTGATAGTTCATCTGTGGGCTCTTTTTTGTTCTATGTATCTTAGTGTCATGGATATACCAGAAGGAACCTGGGACTACAGTTCCCAACAGCCACTGCATCCCTGACACATGCCCACCTGCTTCACATTCATGTTAAAGAGCACTTGTTTGTGTGTATATACAGTCACAGTTTGCACTGCACTCCTTGTCTTGCTTTGATTGTCTTTCTTTGCTATTATTTCTGTTGTTGTGATTATGATCTTGGTTTTATGTTTATTCTTAGTCTTAGTGCTTTTGCCGCAAGTTCTATAGATCCTGTTTTGGTGAGTTTGTATTGATCTGCACTTGCATTTGTCGTCGCCTCCAACCCTGACACTTAGCAAGAACTGGCCACTGGGGGCATTATTAGCAAGGAGTGCTTTGACCCTGAGATTACTGCCTGCAGCTATTAATATAATAATAATAATAATAATAGTAATAATAATAATAATAATAATAATTATTATTATTATTATTGTTGTTGTTGTTGTTGTTGTTTTTGTTATTTTATTATTATTATTATTATTATTATTATTATTATTATTATCTGCTAAATTGAATGGAGAGCAAAGATCATACGTCATAGAACCCCCAAATTTGGGGTAAAAGGTGCTGTATGTCCCCGTTACTTAGGCACATTAAGTTATCCACATAGGCCTGATGGTGGCACAAAAGCATATTGTGGTTCATATTTCATGAACCGTAAGTTTTGCAAAAGATTTTTTTATTATTATTAATTCCTTAGGATCTTCAAAACAAAACAAAAAAAAAGCCTCAAGAAACATTTACCTCCACCCACTCAAATTTATGATAAACAGCACAATATGCAAAACCTAGTGAACTTGCGATTTAGTCCTAAGATTTTTGGCCAATCTTCACATTTGTGGTGACAAACTACTCAGGACAGAGTGAAACTCAATAATTATCAAAAATATGTTGACATTTGTAAACAATATGGCCATCATACATCAATAAATTCTAAGAAGCCTCAACAACCATTTAGCTCAACCTGCTTAAATTTATGATAATTAGCATAATATGCAAAACCTAGTGAACTTCCTAGAACATACAAAATGGACTTTTGGAACATTTACCTCCACCCTGTCATATCACAGCAAACCAGTGACTACATTTCCCATCCTGCACTGCGGCCTACAAACATGGCCGCCATGGACTGCAATTCCCAGAACACTCACATTCATTCTAATCATGCACAACTGCATCAAATTCACAGCACTCACAACCACAGTATAAAGAGATTGTTTTAACACAATGACTTTGTGAAGTATTGAGTGTTATCACCATACCAAGCATTTGTACCCTGTTCCTCATTTTGTTTCATGTTCATTGATCTTGTTTCTGGTTTCTTGTTCTAGTTTCTTGCCTTGTCTAGTTTATGCCTGTTTGCAGATCGCCTGACCCATTGGCTGTTTTTTGACCACACTATTGTCTCATGATTGGGATTTGTCTGCCTGCCTCTCTTTATTAAAAGCTCTTATCTGCACTAGCATCCATCCTAACCTTTATTACATGGATATATGTGACATACCCATTCAGATTTGTGACAGTTTGCATAATATGTGCTAAAATAAACTTACTTTTGCAAACCAGTCTTAGAATTTTTGGCCTGTCTTCAAAAAATGGTGAATGTGAACCTCAATAATTATCAAAAACATGCTAACATTTTAAAACAATATGGCCATCACATGCCAATCAATTATAAGGTGGAACCTAAATTATTCAAACAGTTTTAACTCAATTGTTTGCATGGACTTGCACAATACCTGAAAGTTGTGTACAGGAAAAGATTCTGTCATTTGCAATGTTTTTGTGGTCATACATACAAGTGATGCTTGGAAGTTTATGAACCCTTTAGAATTTTCTATATATCTGCATATATATGATTTAAAACGTAATCAGATTTTAACACATGTAGTGAATTGGGCCCCTCTCTAACTAAGAGAATGGAGAAAGGTTTGCTGCATTGTGATGGGATCTTAGTGAATTAACATAAACAAATGACCGAAATCGTCAGATAAGCAGACAACTGCCAGATAACTCTTACAGGGCAGAAAGGGAGACCCCCTTCACCTACATCCACATGAGGAAGTACTATTCATTGGACCACAGGTTGACCCTAACCACCAATCTCATTGCTGAGGGTTTACATCAGCACTGCCATAAAAATTCCTTAGGAACTCTGGATTTAGCAGAAGTAGCAGTGAAGTGGCTGACACATCCACTTCATATTCATGTAAAGAACAATTCAGGTTAATGGAAAATGATTGTTGACAACAGTTTATATGAGCTGACCTATTAACACATAAATGAATGCATGGGTGATAGTTCAACCATTTCTTATCAGCTTTGGACTTTGTGTTCAGCACCATGCATATAATATTTTGAAAGAGGTTCAGAAAAGAAATAATGCATAGGCAAACTTCAAAGACACTTCTAAAACTGTGTACTTTACACTATGCTAATGAGTTCCACACTAGGTGAGCTACATTGTGGCCACTTCTGGCATCAATAGGAAAGAGACAATGAAAGAGACATTAACAGAAACACCACATTTTGAGAATTTGGCCTGTGAGGTAGAAGACATTAACAGAAACAACCATCCTGAATCTCTGTCCTGACAAGGAAAGAGGCAGCAGTATGATTAAGGTTAAACTTACCTTCCCTTCAAGGTACATTAAGCTGTGTGTTCCAGACTTTAAGGACCTTTTGTGTCTGCGGTCAATGCCCAACCCTGATAACTCTTTCAGCTGCGTATTTGAGTCTGTAAAGATCCCTCCATTGGCAGATATTGCCTGACACACCCGGCCCCTCTGGAACATAAATATAAGCTTACCAATCCTCTTTACAGAGACCTTGGAATTAGTTTATAATTGCAGTATATGTTTGTCTAAATTGCTTAGATAGCATTTATCTGGGGTTAGCTCATAAAAAATATTAGTTAAATTATTTGTTTAATGATAAGTAAGCATTTATTAATCATCATTTGCCTTTAAGTGGTTTCCCCATAAGATGTTTGCTGCCATATAATTCTCTTCCATTGCTACATTCAACTCAACAGCATTGCATTTATCCATTCCGTGTTCACCTCATGCTTTGTTTTTTATGTGTTAATTTGGCATGTTTTGTTTAATTATTAGTTTATTATTCATTAGCAGTGCATATTAATTTATTAGTAGTTATCATTATCTTTTAGTAGTTGTGATATTTACTCTTGGATGTCTGGTGTTAATAATATTTTATTACAACTGTGTCTTCCTTGAGTTGATGATCAGAGGCTCTACTAATTATCCAGAATCTCAAGAATCCTTCATATAATCAGTTGGCAACCTTTCTCCAATTCACATTAATTCTAATTTATTGAACAGTCCTTTTAGATTGTTCTTATACTGTTAAGGTGAAATTCCTTAGCTGGTGCCCCAACGTAAAAGGAGGGAGCGGTCATCTGACACATTCATACACCCACCTTATGTGATGTGTGACCAAAACGCACCACGTCATCGGTGCCCAGGGGCGGACTGGCCATCTGGAGCACTGGGAGTTTTCTCGGTGAGCCGCTAATGATAGTAACAATAATATTGCATCTCCTTTCTTTTGGCGTGGGTGAGTCACAGTTGCGTGGCCCACCTTGGGGGGGGGGGGGGGGGCTGTTGTTTCGTCTCCCGCAAAATACTTCTTACCTATTGCCCCCTCCGCCTCTCAAAAATTTGTTTGGTCTGCTCCATTGTGCATCTTGAAACACGCCTCCTTTCACCTCTAATTTACACAGAAAGTGAGATTGATTTCCATGGATGAAAAAGGGAAGGGAAGAAAACATAAGGTGGAGCTGAAAACCTCTGCAAAAAAAATTAAGGCATTAGAGGCAGATGCTGTGAAATGTTTTAAATTGACAGATTTTGCCTTTGGCATAAAGGCAAGTTGCCTTTCTGCAGGCACTGACAGTTATCATTACAGATTATTCTAGCATTACAGTTCATTCTCTCTCTTATATACACTCTCTCAAATATACACTTTCTCATCCACATACACACACACACACACTCATATGTATACACTCCTCTTCTCCTCTTCCTCATTCCCTCCTAAAGCTCTGCTGACCTGCTCCCAAGAGAAACTCGGAACTATGCAGACATGATCATAGGTGAATTTAATGTCACATGATGGTGTGCCATTGAAATAAAGTTTCAGTCCTGATTCAGGAGTTGTACAGGTGAGTGATGCCGCTCTCCTACACTGCACCCAGGTGATGCCGCCTTACTAGTGTTACGGATCGGGACTGGAGGCAGATGCGGGTGCAGATCAAAGTCTTTATTAACCACGTAACTCTAAAATAAAGAAAACGCGGTCTTCACCGGAAAACGAGAAACTGGAATCGTGGCATAAAACAAGATCATGAATCAAGGCATGGAAACAAACGACATCAACTATACAAACTATAATACTGAGCGACGTGCTCAGTAACCGAGGCGTTTAAATCCCAAACATAATCACCTCAAAACATAAACACCTGTGGCAAATGAAAGTCACTTCAATAAATGTTCAGCAGGAAGCGAGCGAACCAAAGCAATGTCATGTGACTCGTCAAGAGCCGAGCCACAGTGCCCTCTGCTGTCCGTAGCGTAACAGAACCCCCCTCCAACGGGGGTCCTGGGCCCCTGTGCGAGCTGTCTCTCGCTGCCACGGAAAGCGAGGTAGCCTCCGTCGGGCAGCAGATGGGCGGAGCAGCACCCCCACCGGGGTTGAAAGTCGGGGCACCGCCCCCGGCGGCACTGGAACGCTGGGCGCCACCCCCGGCGGCACTGGAACTCTGGGCGCCGCCCCCGGCGGCACTGGAACTGGAACGCTGGGCAGCGTCCCCAGCGGGACTGGAGGGCTGGACGGTGTCCCCAGCGGGACTGGAAGGCTGGGCGGCGTCCCCAGCGGGACTGGAGGGCTGGGTGGCATCCCCAGCGGGACTGGACAGCGGGACGGCCTCCTCGGCCGGGCAGGGCAGCGGGACAGCTTCCTCGGCTGTGCAGGGCAGCGGAACAGCCTCCTCGGCTGGGCTGGACAGCAGGACAGCTTCCTCGGCTGTGCAGGGCAGCGGGACGACCTCCTCGGCTGGGCTGGACAGCAGTATAGCTTCCTCGGCTGTGCAGGGCAGCGGGACGGCCTCCTCGGCTGGGCTGGACAGCAGGACAGCTTCCTCGGCTGTGCAGGGCAGCAGAACGACCTCCTCGGCTGGGCTGGACAGCAGGACAGCTTCCTTGGCTGTCGGGAGCTCCCCAGCTGAGACCTCCCCGTAGGCCTCAAGCTGCAGCTCTGAGGTCGCCCTGTTGACCTCAGGCGGGAGCTCCACAGCTGAGGCCTCCCCGTAGGCCTCAGGCTGGAGCTCTGCTGTCTTCGTTGCCCCCCCCAAAAAAAATTTCTGGGCCAGCCTTCACCTCTGGACTGCGCGGCGTGGTGCAATTCGCTGTACAGTTCCTCTGAAGTGGGAAGCCCCAGATGGTCAGATCACTCTGCTGGCTGCGTGGCGCTGTACAGTTCCCCTGCAGTGGGAAGCCCCAGATGTTCCGGCCGCTTTGCTGGCTGTGTTGCACGGCGTGGTTCTCCGGTGGTGGGGACGGGGTCAAGGGCGCGGGGGGCGATGTGGCACGTAGCTCAGCTTGCAGCTGTCTCTGTTCTGCTACCATGCGCTTGAGTCGAGCAAGTTCCTCGCTGAGCTGTTGGTTGAGCTCCCAGAGCGACGCGGATGGTGGCGTGGCGCATGGACCGGCTCGCTGCAGCAGCTTTTGTTGCGCGATCTGGTGAATAATCCGCGCCAGTGCTTCGTCCATTAGTCTGTTCCTCTCCCAGAACACTCGGTTCAACTCCGCGCTCATTTTGTTGATCTGCTGCTTCCGTTTGGTGGGCTCAGTATTCTGTAACGGATCGGGACTGTAGGCGGATGCAGGTGCAGATCAAAGTCTTTATTAACCACGTAACTCTAAACCAAAGAAAACGCGGTCTTCACTGGAAAACGAGAAACTGGAATCGTGGCATAAAACAAGATCATGAATCAAGGCATGGAAACAAACGACATCAACTATACAAACTATAATACTGAGCGACGTGCTCAGTAACCAAGGCGTTTAAATCCCAAACATAATCACCTCAAAACATAAACACCTGTGGCAAATGAAAGTCACTTCAGTAAATGTTCAGCAGGAAGCGAGTGAACCAAAGCAATGTCATGTGACTCGTCAGGAGCCGAGCCACAGTGCCCTCTGCTGGCCGTAGCGTAACAACTAGCTAATGTTATGTTCACACATACAGCGATTTTATCGCTGTAAGTTGCCAGTCTCAGTACTATGAAGTTGCAGGTGGACATTTCTAATAATGGGTGGCGCAACTAACATTCCACTTTTGACAACAAACCAGTTTTCTTACTGCTAAAATTTAACATTCTGGAGGGATCTTATATAAAATTCACCAGTGTATATATGCATCATATCCTACAAGATGAAGGAGAAGCAGCGTGTGCTCTTTTCCATTGTGGCCATCTATCTGCAGCAAATTAGCTTAGCTTAGCTTATGGCTTTAGCGCATTTGAAACAAAATAAAAATAATGAATCACACTCACCTTTTGTTGCAACTGAGCAAAATCCCAGTGTAGCTGCTATTTTAGTAATTGAGCGTCACCATCAGGGTGTCATTCACTATATGTACGATGGTGACCGGGAGCTGGACTGTAACTCCTCGGCCGTTGCTCAGGTTGCCGGAAGTCACCAGCTCTCATTGAAAATGAATGGTCTCCGGTCGCTTTGATACTGCGAGTCGCTGAATGGGTGAACGTACCTTAACATGCTTTCTTGATTGTTTTATATTCTTTGTCACATTGTTCTTCTGTTTCTGTTTGCCTGTTTTACAAATATGACTTGATATCTGTTCAGTGCTACTTCAAATAAATATTTTTAAATAGTATTTATTTTTCTGTTTTTTTTTATGTTAGCAAGTGGTGTTAAAAATTGGTCTAACCATCAATGAGCCAGTGTGTTATGATGTTGTGTGTTGTGGTCCGCTCTGGGCAAGAAAGTCCAGGACCACTTTTTGGTCCCAGTCCGCCCCTGTCAGTGCTTTCAGTAAAAATCACTAATCATATCTTAGTTCTAGTCATCCAACCATCTTCTACTGCTTACTCCTTTTCAAGGTCACGGGGGAACCTGGAGCCTATCCCAGGAAGCATTGGGCACAAGGCGGGGTACACCCTGGACATCGCAAGGCACAATCAGATACACACTCATTCATACACTATGGAAACTTTAGACACACCAATCAGCCTACCATGCTTTGGACTGGGGGAGGAAACCCCCACACACATGGCCCCAGCGGGAATCGAACCCCGGACCCTGGAGGTGTGAGGTGAACGTGCTAACCACTAAGCCACCATGTGCTAGTGCTAGTCATTTTTTGTTTAAATGAGAAGCACTATGTTTGGAGAGAGGAAAACACTGCATTCCAGCATAAGAACCTTATCCTATCTGTGAAACATGCTGCTGGTAGTATTATGGTTAGGGCCTATTTTGCTGCATCTGGGCCAGAACTGCTTGCCATCATTGATTGAACAATTTATTCTGAATTATACCAGTGAATTCTAAAGGAAAATGTCAGGAAATCTGTCCGAGAACTGAATCTCAAGAGAAAGTGGGTCATGCAGCAAGACAATGACCGTAAGCACACAAGTCAAGGGGATATCCAACCAAATATTAAGTGTTTACTTTCATTTACTTTAACACTGTCTGTTTCTATACTTTTGCTCATTTAAAAATTGGGGGGTCTGCCACAAGAGTTGTCATGTTCTACGTTAACAAATCTTTATGCAAATATCAGGATATAAGAAGCTGACATTCTGATCTATCGTCTAATATTCATCTTTTGATCTCAAACCCAAATGTGTATAGCAAAAACAAAAGAACTAGCCTTGCCATTCCAAAACTTTTAAAGGGCACTTGAGTTAGGGGTGCACTAACCACTGCCTAAGGCTTAGTGATACTAAGACATGACTGCTCTGTCTATTGCTAGTCTCTCTCATATATGCACTCCTCTAATTCTATAATCGCTCCATCAGAGTGCAGACTAGTCTACATTTCTCAGAAATAAAACTATTGCTAATAATGAAAGAAGAGCATCCTGCACACAACACATCTTCAAAGTTTCAACACATTGTCCATGTAAGACATTACTTACATTTGTCATCTGATAAGGATTTTGATCAAATCTAACGTGAATAGTCTCTGTCTGTCGTGTTAATACAAGAAAAAAACATTCTTTGAAAAAAAATGTGGCAAGGAAAAAAAGGAAAGAAAATACAGCAGTTGTATAAAAAGATATAGAAAGCTATATAAAAAAAGCAGATATTCTTAATAGTAAAAAATGTGGACCCTTGAAGAAGTGTAGCGAGAACCTAAACACTACAGATTTGAAAACAAGAACTACAAGTTGATAAGGATTCAGTTATGCAATGTGAGAAAAGGGAAATTAATATAAGATAAACAAGCTTATACATAGAACATCCCAATGCAAGTTCTCCATTCAAGTACCTGTTGAGAAAAATGCTGCTGACGTCATCATGAGTGATGGGTGGCTTCTTGGAACTGGCAGCCATACGGAGTGGTCGAAGGAAATTGTTCACAAGTATGTGGAGCTGTTGGACATACTCAGCCTCGGCTTCCAGCATGCTAAATACCACCTGGTTTCTCTTCCTCATGCTTTCGGCATGCGGTGAGCGAATGTAATCCTGGATAATGGTCTTCCATTTCCTCCGACACATCCAACCACGCAAGAAACTCTGTACCTGAACAGGTTTTTAAGGCAGTCTAACATCAGTAGAGTTTAGAATATACTACCATACTGAGCTATTGTCTTATGTGAGTCACTTAAATAATTCTGATCTATATGTTCTCCACTAGGAGCAATGAGAATCATGTGGTTATTTTCTTGTATGTATGAGATAAGACCTTCAATAAAGTCACAAAGCGATTGTATGACATTAGTGTTTGATATAAATACAACTGTCATAAGGTCATTGTTTTTTCTTATTCAAACTCCATACAAATAAGACCTCATATGCACCATGGCAGTATCTGCATAATAGCTTGTGACTATGGGAGCTCCAACAGACTTCCAACAGCTCCATCATCTTTCATCTCTTCATGGCTATGGTGTGTGTATTTTGTACGTTTTTGGATCCATTAATTACCATCTTGAGTTTAGTCCCCTTGTTCACTTGCTAGACTTGTTGTATAACTATAATGTCCATGCAGTATGTGTTTACTACAAACTGTTGTTCTACTGCCCAGCAGAACAATGGTAGAACTCACCTTTAGATCCCTGGCCAGGTGTGTCTTCCCTCACTGCTCTGAGTTTTTCACATCACCTGCTGTCTGTGATTGCATCCGGAAAGTATTCACAGCGCTTCACTTTTTCCACATTTGTTATGTTAGAGCCTTATTCCAAAATGGATTAAATTAATAATTTTCCTCAAAATTCTACAAACAATACTCCACAATGACAATGTGAAAGATGTTTGGTTGAAAAATGTGCAAATTTATTAAAAATAAAAAACAAAAAAAAGCACATGTACATAAGTATTCACAGCCTTTGCCATGACACTCAAAATTGAGCTCAGGTGCATCCTGTTTCCACTGATCATCCTCGAGATGTTTCTACAACTTGATTGGAGTCCACCTGTGGTAAATTCAGTTGATTGGACATGATTTGGAAAGGCACACACCTGTCTATATAAAGACCCACAGTTAACAATGCATGTCAGAGCACAAACCAAGCAATGAAGTCCAAGGAATTGTCTGTAGACCTCCGAGACAGGATTATATCGAGGCACAGATCTGGGGAAGTGTACAGAAACATTTCTGCAGCCTTGAAGGTCCCAATGAGCACAGTGGCCTCCATCATCCGTAAATGGAAGAAGTTTGGAACCACCAGCTCTTCCTAGAGCTGGCCACCTGGCCAAACTGAGCGATCAGGGGAGAAGGGCCTTAGTCAGGGAGGTGACCAAAAACCTGATGGTCACTCTGACAGTGTGTCTCTGTGGAGAGAGGAGAACCTTCCAGGAGAACAACCATCTCTGCAGCACTCCACCAATCAGGCCTGTATGGTAGAGTGGCCAGACGGAAGCCACTCAGTAAAAGGCACATGACCGCCGGCCTGGAGTTTGCCAAAAAGCACCTGAAGGACTCTCAGACCATGATGAAACAGAATTCTCTGGTCTGATGAAACAAAGATTGCACTCTTTGGCCTGAATGGCAAGCGTCATGTCCAGAGGAAACCAGGCACCAGTCATCACCTGGCCAATACCAGCCCTACAGTGAAGCATGGTAGTGGCAGCATCATCCTGTGGGGATGACAAACATCCCCACAGGATGATGCTGGCAGTAACTGGGAGACTAGTCAGGATCGAGGGTAAGATGAATGCAGCAATGTACAGAGACATCCTTGATGAAAACCTGCTCCAGACCATTCTGGACCTCAGACTGGGGCAAAGGTTCATCTTCCAACAGGACAACTACCCTAAGCACACAGCCAAGATAACAAAGGAGTGGCTACAGGACAACTCTGTGAATGTCCTTGAGTGGCCCAGCCAGAGACCAGACTTGAACCCGATTTAACATCTCTGGAGAGATCCGAAAATGGCTGTGCCATTTTCCCCACACTCCCCATCCAACCTGATGGAGTTTGAGAGGTCCTGCAAAGAAGAATGGGAGAAACTGCCCAAAAATAGGTGTGCCAAGCTTGTAGCATCATACTCAAAAAGACTTGAGGCTGTAATTGTTGCCAAAGGTGCCTCAACAAAGTATTGAGCAAAGGCTGTGAATACTTATGTACATGTGCTTTTTTGTTTTTTATTTTTAATAAATTTGCAAAGATTTCAAACAAACTTCTTTCACATTGTCATTATGGGGTATTGTTTGTAGAATTTTGAGGAAAATTATTAATTTAATCCATTTTTGAATAAGGCTGTAACATAACAAAATGTGGAAAAAGTGAAGCGCTGTGAATACTTTCCGGATGCACTGTAGGTGCTGCTAGCATGGTTGAGCCTTACTGTAATCTATATCACTTGCAAGATTAGCTGTATACCACTAAAACACAAACTGGAGCCTCTCTCCATTTCCCCATTTTTGAGAGGAGTGGAGCATTTTTCTGAGGTGTCTTCACTCCTTGCTATCTAGCTGAACAGAGTACCTGTGACTTAGATTTACTGGCAAGTTGAGATTCTTTTCATCTAGTCTATTGCCAAAAGTCTGCATTACACATGTAACCCTGTTCTCTGAGAAGGGAACGGGACATTGCGTGAGCTTCATGTTGTGGGAAGCATCCTTGCAAGTGACCAGTATCTGAAGTCAGTGTAAAATTGCGCCTATTTACAGGCCTGCCATGGTCAGGTGACATGGCATTTTGCGCCTGTAAACCATCTCATCAGCTTCTATTATCTGAAGCGAAGATGCGATTCACACGAACACCCCAATATGACAAAGCTATGCAATGTCTCGTTCCCTTCTCAGGGAACAGGGTTAAGTCCATGACCCAGATGTTCCTGGTGGTTGATATGAGACCACCACTGTATTGTCTGTCACAATTAACACATGGTAATCTCAATTGAAGAAGAAAGAATTTCAGTGCTAGGAATACGGCCCGTGTTTCTAGGCGATTTATATGCCACTCTATATGAGGGCTGCTCCAGAGACAGACTGTGAGCTGGATGGCTGTCTAAGACCGCACCCCAGCCTGTGAGGGATGTGTCTATCATTACCGTCTTGCGATAAGGAGACGCCCCTAGAGTGTGACCCAAGGCTAAAAACCGGGGACACCTCACGTATGACACTGATTACTCATTTCAGCCACCACTGAAACAGTCTCATGTGCAATAGGCCCAATGGTATGTTGGCTGCTGGTGCCATAAGCCCCAACAGTCTCTTGTAGAGACTGGAGGGGATGCCTAGACCCAACTTTATCTTGATCAATGTTGATAGGATTGACGCTACATGTGTTGAGGATAAATAAGCCCTCAACATAGTAGAAAACCCTTATAACCCCTAGAAAAGTTGTCCTCTGCACTGGAGAAAGCATACTTTTCTTGGGGTTCAACCTGAGCTCCACGCTCCTTATGTGCGCAAGAACAACATCTTGATGTTGAATCGCAAAAACGATATTGGACCCGTTGACTTCAAACGCAACCCTCAGGAACTTCCAGTGATTGGGCAATATTTCTATATGAAAATATGCATCTTTTAGATGTATCATCACAAACCAATCCTAGAAGTGAATCTGTGGAATGATAAGTTTGAGCGTCGACATCTTGAACCTGTATGTCAGAAGAATATGATGATGCAGATGTAAAATTGGTCACATACTCCCATCATTTTTGCAGACCAGAAAATAATGGCTGTAAAAACCTCCCTCCCTCAAAGAAAGGGGTACATGTACTGTGGCCGATCTGACATCTGACAATGGCCACGATGGCCGATCTGACATCTGACGATGGCCACGATGGCCGATCTGACATCGTGGGGTTATAAACACGGCTGGTGTATGGTTTTCCCCAGAAGCGCGATATTTCGTCTGGCACTTCTGGGGGAAAAAAGTGTTTTCTGCAGTGTGAAACGGGAGTAGGGAGTAACACACTTCCTAAACTCTCTTCAGCTCATTCTCTTAAACAGGTTAGCATCAGAAAATAAATAATAATAAATAATTATATATATATATATATATATATATATATATATATTTATTTATTTATTTATATACACTGAAAAAATAAAGAGAACTGAAGAGTTTTTAGGAATGTTCACACAGACAACTAACATGCGGTCTTCGCTTAATATAATAAAACTGATGACATGGTTTACAGGTGCCATTTTATAGTCACGCAATGTGCGAAATGCCATGTCACCTGAGCACAGCAGGTTTGATTTTACACAGACTTCAGATACCACTCACGCAAAGTTGAGTTCCCTTTGAAAGGGAACTATTAACAACACACCCTTTCTCTCTGCTGCCTGTTTTCCCTCCCCCAGCAATCCATTCATCAGCTTCCATCCTCCAACATCTGAAGACTAGTGCACCTTTGAATTCATTCTCACAGGTTTTTCCCCCACCATATTGAGTACTTCTTATGATTAGCTACCAAGTTAGCTGTTTTCCACTACAGAGATTTAACCTTTTGTGAATAATAACCATTGCTGCTGGATTCATGCTTGAGCAACCAAAATATAAACTCTGTGTGAGCTGGAAACACCACTAAGGACTAGCAGTCTCTGATTTGGATGTGTTCACTGTAGAGTGAGACAGCACACCCAGCTGACACTTTTAGGGCCTAAACGGTCAACTGTCTGTCATGGGGCAAGCTAAACTGTCAAAACAGAGAGTGGCTCACTGGAAGGTGGACATCACGATGGCCTACAGTCAAACCAGGCACTCAGCCCTACTGTGCCGCTCTTCAAGGAACATCTTGACTATATGTACATTACATAGAGTAATGTTGCTAAAGAAACTATGCTGCTGCTACCTGGGCATCACTGTGACCTTCTCCACCTTCTTCAAGGTGACCATCATCCCAAGGTTATCATCTCAGTGGTGTGTCATCTCCACACCTTTCCAGTGGTTCTTAATGACATTGTGGCATAGGTAATCCAGGTGATTTTTACCCCCTATGGCATTTAGGAAGGTTGAAACAGAGTGGTAATTGTGTGTGTATCTGTTGCTCCATGAACACTTGATAACTGACATGGTTCTTCAGTTATAGAAGCAGCATGGTCCCAGCTGGAACATGATGAGAAGGCTCCAGGGAATGATAGCCATATGAAAGACTAAGTCATATGGTAACTTGTGACATTGTTGAAGGTCTCAGCATGTGTATGCATGTGCAGAAGAGTTGTCTGGTGCTCACAAAACTTCCATACATTTTCAACCAAATGTTATCACTGTTTTTAAAAGTCTGAACAGTCTGAACAATGTAATATAGCAATGCAAACTGCAAAGAGTTATCACCTCACATTATAGTGTATATGAACATGTCCCTGTATCTTAAATTTTCCTCTGAAAAAAAAAAAACTGTCTGTTATACATGGCAAAAAAAAAACCTTACCTTCTTGATTTTCTTAATTTCAGAGTCATCTTCGCTGGGGGCAATGGTGGGGTTTGACTGGATCTTCTCGTTGTCTTTAAGCAGTCCAGCAATCTGCCAAAGTAAATGACTAATAGTAACAATGCACTCATAAACATTACTTTTAAACTCCTCCTAAATGGCTAATTGCACTTATATATTGGTATGTGAGTCACATGTGTTAACACAGTGGTAAATACTTTTTTTAAACAGTTTTATATATACACACCATCCACTTTATTAGGAACACCTGTACACCTGCAAATTCATGCAATTGTCCAATCATAAAATAATGTGACAAAAGCTGAGTACATTAAATCAAATAAGTCAAGAGCTTCAGATAATGCTCACATCAAATATTACAATGTGGAAAAATGTGAAAAGAGGGACTGTGGCATGGTTGTTGGTGCCAGTTGCGCTGGGTTAAGTATTTAAGAAACTGCCAATTTCCTGGGATTTTTGTGCATACCGGTCTCTAAAACGGTGACAGAGAATGCTGCAGAGAATGGTGCAAAAATAAAAATGCATCCAATGACAGCTGACAGGAAGGGTATGGTAATTAAAAAAAACACTCTTTATGACCATGATATGCATCTCAGAATACAACATGTTGAGCCTTGAGGTGGATAGGCTACAATAGCAGACCACTTCAGGTTCTACTCCTGTCACCCAAAAACAGGTTTCTGAGGCTACAGTGGGCAGAGGCTCATCAAATGTGGACAGTAGAAGATAGGAAAAACTGGTCTTAGATGCACACATAGATGCACACATGGGTTACACTGAGCTGGAGTGACCTGGAGTTTATCTGGTGTTGCAGAATCCTCAGTATCTTGGAAAGGGTAAATATTAAATATTGAACTGAAAAGGCCCACAAACCTGTCTGAAACCAGTTCTGTCAGGTGTAATGGGCAATTTATTTATTTATTTATTTGCAAAGTATTAAGCTTGTGGATTCAAATTCTGGAATTCAAGCAAAATGTGACTCTGATCGTTTTATCATTGGTGCCTTCATTATATATATATATTATATGGTAATGAATAGGCCAAATTCCCTTAGTCATTCATAACAATGGGTAAGACCAAAGAGTATAGCTGTGATGTGTGGCAAAAAGTTGTTGAGCTTCACAAAATGAAAAGTGACTATAAGAAAATAGCACAAGCTTTGGTTTGAGTGGACAAACAATTTCCAAGGATCACAGCTTGAGAATTGCAGAACCTAGTTGCGTCTTGGGGTCAGAAAGGCTCCAAAAATACAATCCAAGGTCACCTACATCACCACAAGTTGTTTGGAAGGGTTTCACGAAAAATGCCTCTACTCTCATCCCAAAACAAACTCAAGCATCTTCAGTTTGCCATACACTACTGGAACTTCAAATTGGATTGGGTTCTATGGTCAGATGAAAGCAAAATAGAGCTTTTTGGCAATAAACACCAAAAGTGGTTTTGGCACACACAGAGAAGTAGCCATAGGGAAAAGTACCGCATGTCCACAGTTAAATATAGTGGTGGCGCTTTAATGTTTTGGGGGTGTTTTTCTGCCAGAGGACCTGGGCAATTTGTTAGGATACATGGCATCTTGGACTCTATCAAATATCAACAGATATTAAGTGAAAACCTGACTGTCTTTGCCAGAAAGCTTAATTGGGCCGTGGAAGGACCTTCCAGCAGGGCAATTATCCAAAACATACATCAAAATCAACACAAAAATGGTTTACTGGCCACAAATCAAGGTCCTGCTATGGCCATCCCAGTCCCCTGACTTGAAACCCATAGAAAACCTGTGGCGTGAACTAATTACTCCATACTCCCTGTGGGGGAGTAACCCCCTCCCAACAAAGGTGTTTATGTTAATGAGTCTGGTTTTTTGGGGGGTGAAATACGTCTGAAGAACGTGTCAATGTTTAATATTGGGTATGGGTTTGTGTTACTGTGTGGGGTTATTTCGTTTTGTGTAAACATTGTTAGAAAAGCATGATGTTTGAATGTGTACATATATGAGTAGAATATTTGTTTTGTGAAATAAATGAAAACAAATGTTGATTATGTTTTTAGGGAGCCCGGTTTGCCTTTGAATAAAAACTTTAGGAGGTAAAGCGTTTTTTTAAAAAAAGAATCTGTTTAAAAGCATCGCACGTATTACATACTTCTGAACCTTTAGGAGGTAAAAAAAGATTAAAAGAATTGTTTAAAAAGAAATCCGTATTACTTGGCTTCCAAAAAAAACCCCACATAAAACCCTTAGGATGTAAAAATGGTTAAAAGAGCTGTTTAAAAAGAATAGCGTGTATTACATGACTTCTAAACAAAGATCCTTTTGAGGTAAAAATGTTAAAGTGCTGGCTAAAGGAATCGCCGTATTGTTTAAACTAGGAGATAAGTTTTTCCCGAGATGTCTTCCATTCGCTGGGTTAAAGCCATAATGATATGAAAACTGAATCACATCTCTCTCTCTCTCTCTAAACCTCGCCCATACATACGTGTTTCAGACACACCTCTCTCTCTCGCTCGCTCTCTCTCTCTAAACCCACGCCCATACACGTGTTTCATCGGTAGACAGCGCTTTCTGCAAAAATGTCAATCGAAGTAGTGTGCTAATTTATGATCTTTGTGTTTTTCTTGAACGACAGTTGTAGGCACAACTAATTTATGGCCCTTTGTGTCTTTCCTGACCAAGAGTTTTATGACCAGGGCTGTCATGGTGTAATCCTATCAGCTTGTTTATGATAATGAGTTAGTGTCTGGAGGGGTGTTACTGGCTTTACGATACACCCTACAGTAGGTAGGCTCTATGTTTAAAAGTGGAGTCAGTTACGCAGAAGTCTCTAAGTATCGGCTGTGTAACAGTGCGCTGTGTAATTTGAGATGAACCAGCGGCTTCTCATTTTAGCTCACCGTTAAGTTTTATATTTATTTTGTGGAATACTTCAAAGAGGAGATGGCTGTCTATCGTAACAGTAAGTGTTTTATTATTATTATTATTATTATTATTATTATTATTAGTGGTGGTGCTTGAAAAGCACTACTATTGTTCTTGTGCATACTTATTATTATTATAATTAGTGGTGCTTGAAAAGCACTACTATTGTTATTCGGCATACTTATTATTATTATTATAATTATAATAATTATTCTTCTTCCACTTTTTTCGGCTCGTAACTAGTCCCGCACCGTTGTCGGAATTCCACGGGTGAGGTGTCAAATCGATCGGCTTATTGAGGAGAGGTGTGCTATGACTTTTATAAGCGATCAGAATGCCGGAATTCCCGCTACGGAAGCTCAAAGTCAGATAATTTCCCATAGACTTGCATTCAGTTTCGAAAGTATTGGCCCTCTAAACAGAAAGCTCTAAAAGTATTGCCTCCGTACACATTCGGCTCTAAAATGTATTGGCACCCGATCTGTTCAGCTCTTAGAAGTATTGGCACCCTATCTGCCTGGCTCTCAAAAGTATTGGCACCCCGCATGGCCAGCTCTCTAAGTACTGGCACCCTTGACGGTCGGCTCTAAAAAGTATTGGCGCACTACACGGCCGGCTCTAACAGTGCTGGCGCCCTATCTGTCCGGCTCTTGAAAGTATTGGCACCCTACACGGGCGGCTCTCGAAGGTATTGGCGCCCCAACCCGGTTTCGCCACGACAAGCACCACTCATATTTTCTTCAGGAAATGTACCGGTCTAGTTATTATTATTACGCATTATTAAGAATGTTTATTTATAAATGAATTTATGGGATTTATTGTAATGGATAAACAGGTACCCAACGCTACAGGTGTTGCTGACATTGTGTTTATTCGGGACAGCATAGACGAAATCAAGTTTCTGAACAAGGCAAGCGGTATGTACATGTGTTATTATTTATAAGTATTCGTTCCTATGTATGACGTGTTGTGTATGTGTAGAATGATTATACTTTTTATTTTACACAGGCGGTACAGCTCTGTGAGTCAGGTTGGATAACCCCGTGTTGGGTAAGTGATGTAATAATTAGATATTTGGCGGTTATGTTTAAATGTGGTTTATGCTGTTTTATGCTGTTTTCTTATGTTTTTGTGTTCATTTGTTTACTGTTCAAGGATTGTCAAATCTTGTAAACAAGATCGCCGCTCCAGAGTTTAAAAAATAATGTTGCGGTTTCTACTGAACGGCGTATGTCAACAAAACCAGGGAAGACGAAGCGTAAAACAGTCGCTCAGGTCCATAGCATAGGCATAGTGACATCTACAACTCCTAAGCGCAAACGATCAAGATCTCGCCCAGGATCGATAGACAGTATGTAGCATGTATTTAAAAAAAAAAGAGTGTTTCATCATCCTAATTCGTACTGATTTCCTAATTCATGTTGACTTTTTTTTCCAGAGTCAGTTGTGAATGAACGGGCTGTCGCTGAACCGCATGCTATAGACTCTGGTTTGAGCTGGTATCATGAGTTGTTAGAATCGTGGGACGCTTGTGCATTTTCCCCGGCTCCTGGAGAAACACATGCTAGCGATTGTCTGACTGCGGTAGAGGACGATTCTGAGGCTCTACCTTCAAATCAAGAAGCTTATGGTCGTGAGTCGCTGGCTATTATAGACAACAACAGAGACTTGTTTGAACTGATACGAACTGGGTTCAAGACCATCGAGGGCCGTATTGTGGAGGTTGAAAAGAGTTTTGCTGACGTCGCAGAACATCTGGACAACATTGAGAAGAAACAACATTTTTATAATCAATCTGTGACGGATACATTACGACGGCACACCATCATGCATAAACACATTATAGCTACCCAGAGGCTCCTTGCGGGGGAGATTCGCCGTGTTGGCCACGATCAATATTTGACAACGGAGTTGTTAAAGCAGCTTGTGCAATTAGTTAAAAACAAGAAACTTGGGTGAGTTGTAAAATAAGTTTTTTTATACATCTGTGTGTATGTGTGTTTATTTGCTGGTTCATATCTGTTTTACTGTGTGTGATTTTTTTTACTAGTTTTGTTTCAATTTAAAAATCTGTAAAAATGTCAAAGCGTTGTGGTGAAACACTTTGTAATCAGGGAGCAGTAATTAAATTTAGAAAATGCGACGACGACGGTTTGTGTTCCTTTGAACAGCGCGGTAACACAGAGACATTACAGTATTTAATTTGGACAATGGAGGATCTGAGTGGAGTCTACCACTGATACTTTGGTGGGATTATTAAACACTGTTAGGTCAGTGGCCAAGGTTCAAACGGAATCAATGCCAAATTCGTCATTAGACCACGATTCAAATTGTGGTATATCTCCAGAAAAGAAGATAGCGAAATGTCTGCCAGACTTTGTAGAAACCTGCCGCTTTTAAAAATATTATTAAAAGCAACACCCAAACAAAGACGGATTATTTTACAAACTGCCACAGACGAACTCATTGCGACATTGTGTGAAGTAGCTCTAAATGTTCTCTATGGTAATATACCGCTCACATCATAACAATACCAGAAACTGAGAAAAAGGAAAGCATAATCAAATTTGTAGCGGATAAGACGGTTGGAGTTAAAAGAAAGAGACGTGTAATAAACCAACAGGGGGGCTTTCTTCTACCGCTCTTACGCGTTAAGCTCTTGGCTATTCCTTTCATCTCCAGCCTGACTGCTTCTAGATAACAGGGAATGGAGTACGCAGAGAAAATGTTTTTAGTCCCTCAGCACCAGTTGGATAAACTAAAGACCGGAACAAATTGCAATTCTATACAGCAAATTGTGGAGAATGATTTGGACATAGCTATAAGAAATATTTTGCACCAATCTGACTTGGACAGTTATGAAAAAGCGAAGCTGTACACAAGCGTTTTACAGCGCTTTTTAACCATCGCTAGACAAGGGGACCATGAAAAGAGTACATTAACATTAACATCCATGCAGACTGATCACCCTGAAGAAGAAAAGCCGTCTGCGCCGCCCGACGTAAACCCCCACGACGATTTAGATAACGTGGCCGATATTTTGAAGAATGTTCCGCAGAGGAGTGTAAAAAACGTTCGCTACATTTTAGATAAAATGTCTAAAATGAAAGATGTCACATCTTGGGACGATTCGGGGGAGTTTGTGTTTAACGGTAGAACAATTCCTGTTTCACACATGCTCGATTTAGTTAAAGGCATCACGGCTCCGCAAAAGATTTCTGATGCCCGAAGACCTGTCGGCTGAAGTTTAGGTTTAGAAGTTTAGAACCTAAACTTCTAGGTCATAGTTTTTAAATGCGAACGGATTTTTATTATACGAGCCTGTAAACGCGTCATTATCAACCATAGCCAAAACCACAGATTTTGGTAGAGCCCCCAAGAACAAGTTTTATTGATTACAAACACGTGAGAATACAGCAATTGAGAAGTATTTTACACATACTCTGTCGATGGGGAATTTGGCTGGTGTTGAGAGCAATGCATGTGCGTGCCCCAATCTCACACCTGGTGATACAGACACTTTTTTCACAAACAGCGAAGCTGACACGATGTTTAGTTTATAGGCTACAGCGTCGCTCCGCATCAAACAGAATTCATCTTTTGCTCGCGTCATGCGAATTTTAATGTCCACACCGTTAAGCATTAGTTTTTCTTGAAGAATATGTCACTGTGAATGGGGGCCAGTAGTTCAACAACATTGCTGGCGTTGGTAAATGCAGCTTGTTTGGTCAAACCTCCATTACCACCAGCGGGGTCTGTAACGTCCATGTGACCGGCCATGTCTTTGTAAAAGAGCCCCGCTGAGAATAGCGTTTCAAGAGCGTCTTTACCATAATTGGTTAGACACTCTATTATGCAACGATAAGGATATGTGTTGGAACTATGTGATATGAGTTGGTCTCCAAGCGACACGTCCACTTGTGAAAATATTGTAGATCCAGCATAGTTAAAAAGCCCCACGGGGGCTCCGTTTGCTATGTCTGTACCGTCTGCATTAGTGATTTTGAGACGTAAAAAAACAAGGGTGTTGTTTAGGTCCACATAATCCTATCCAGTCCCCGCTATAAAAAAATTCCAGAGGCGATGTTTCTGATATAACTATATTGATAGTTTTCGATAATCAAGTTGTATAATACGGGATACGATTTTCCAGAGGCATTACAGAGAAGCGTTACATAAAATCCACCCTCAGTCATGGTTAAATTTTTACATGAATGTGTGCTATCTACGAGGTTTCGTTTGTTTTATGGGATCTGTACATCGACCAATTCTTTCTGGTCAATCCATGATGTGAATTTTGAGGGCCATCCAAGCCATCTAACCAAAACCATTGTTTTTCGGCCTTGTTTCTTCTTGTCTAAAATTTTTTCCACTTTAAATATTTTGTTTTTGTCCACAAATATTTTTTGTAATTCCTCTACATAAAAAACACCATCGATGACATCGCCGTCATAATCACACAATCTATAGACGGGACGTTCGCGTGATATGCATTCTGTTATAGTGAAAAACTCGTGCGTATAGTTTTCTTTGTAACCTTTTGTGAACGGACCTCTTACTTTAGAAATTCTAACAATGTCGTCAACTTTATATTTAAATTTAGGGGTTACAGTGGGCCCGTCTTTAGTACCATATAGGTTTTTATACACCGCAGATTCATTTTCTTTGTTCACATCAATAGGTCTCATCTTAATGCTCCTGTGATAGCTGGCATTGTATCCATCTGTAATGTCTTGTAGAATATCGATATAGCGTTTGGAGTTTGTGGCAGTTAAATATCTCCACATCCGCCCTTTTAAGGTTCTATTAAACCGTTCGATGATGCATGATTTTAAATCGGTGGCTGTTGCAAAATGTTGTATGTCGTACTTTTTTGTCATGCTTTGAAAATATTTATTAAAAAATTCTTTCCCATTATCTGTCTGTAGTTTACGGGGCACCCTGCCCTCATCCAGTATAGACTGGAAAGCTTTAGACACCTCGACGCCGGATTTATTTTTTAAAACCCGAGTCCACGCATATTTACTAAACATGTCTATGCACATCAACAGAAAATGAACGTTGTCGTTTTCCTTGGCATATGCAGACATATCGACCAGATCGGTTTGAAACTGCATATCAATACCATAAACAAAAACACGATTTCTTTTGTATTTTAACAGTGCAGTTCTGTGTAACGTGTAAGCATCCTCGCCGGCGAGCCACTCCGAAACTTGTTTATCTGTTAAACGAACCCGTTTCTTTTAAAACGCCGTCTCTTAAACGTTTTTTACCACCAAAAGACCCCGCATTTGAAGGTGTAATACACTTTTTTCATTTCTTCCGACATATGGACACATTAGCATCCACAAAAGAATAACTCAGATGGTCTTAAATGTCATGGTATTTATTTCAGTAAAAGAACACAAATGTTATCATACATCACCATCGAGGGAGTGTAGAAATTTTATACACATCACAGTATTTTTCTCAACCATATATGCCACAACTGTGTTGATTATTTCACAGACAACAGTCTGCTCATTTCTCGACAGAAGGATTACACACAAATTATGCACATCTGTACACATACATAAAATGTCGACAGTTCTAACACATCTGCCACATTCAATCACAAGATCTGGTATTTTTGTGATAGAAGCCCAAATCGGATCGCATGCATTAATACACATATGTAACAAAGCAGTCCAATCACACACCGTACCTCGCACAAGACACATCTGATTCACGAGATTTGTTAGACGTCTCGGGTCAACATCGCATCCGTTTACAGCACAGTCCGTAAGGCAATTGTACAATAGACTGGACATCTCACACCTAATACGTTGTTTAAGCAGACTCTTTGCTAATCCTGTAGCGCTACACACATTTCCAATCTCAAATGACAGGTGCAACCCCCTTCCAGCTGTCCACGGTGTCATAGACGATCTGCTTGCTGCTGACAAGTTTCTCTCTGACCTCGTGAAGCTTTTGCACGACGTACACTTTGTCCTGTAGCTCGTGCAGAACGGCATCCACCGATCCTTGAATTCTCTGGGGATTAACCCGCAAACCACACCGACTCAATGCTTGAGCGATGAAATGTTTAAGTCCGGGTTTGACCAGATCACGCAATAGTTCCTCAAAGTATTTGTCAAAGAAATACGTGTCAGGCTCGAACAGACACGAGTGTCTAATCTGACTCAGATGATCCACTTCGCACCCCAAACAGAGTTCTTTCAGCTTTTTGTTGATAAGATGTTCCAGAAGGACCACGACTGTCGCTTTTATAATCTTGAATGCATCAGTTCGAATACAGCCGTCTATGTCATCAATACCGATGTAGGCAGAGGCGCCAGTTAAAGAGCCACTGATTCCATACAGAGTTGTGAGGAAACTTAGGTTGTGATTTCCCAATTCTTTGCAGAAATTATCTAGCCACCGGTTGTCGTATGTTTGCGGCGGGGATTCTAGTGTTGTTACGTTGTCATCAGGCAAAGCTGGCACTGTCTCTGGGTTGTTGCTGTAGCAGGCATATGAAGAATCTTGAGACATCTTTGTAATATGTGTTCACTGTAACACAGGCCACCCCGTTTTAATCATCGCTGCCTGAGGGCGGTCTTAAGAGAGGTTCTCCGGGGTTGGTAACGCCCTGCTCAGGGTTAAACATCAGTTCCTTTACAATGTCATCCCCACAAAGAATTTTTGACAAACTAACACACTGTTGTTTTTTTCTTGGAGCAAAAGTTAACTCCTCACGCTTTTCATCAGAGTCTCTTATAGGTGTGATGCAGGACAGTCTTCTTGAGATATTAGGAGTTCTCAGAGTAGCCATTGTATCAGTTAGTTACAGACTGTCTTCTGTGTTTTAATCGTAAAGTCTTAAGATCGTATTTAAAAGCCATTGACACCCCAGACACTAACTCATTATCATAAACAAACTGATGGGATTACACCACGACCCCTCGGTCATAAAACTCTTGGTCAGGAAAAACACAAAGGGCCATAAATTAGTTGTGCCTACAACTGTCGTTCAAGAAAAACACAAAGATCATGAATTAGCACACTACTTCGATTGACATTTTGGCAGAAAGCGCTGTCTACCGATGAAACACGTGTATGGGCGTGGGTTTAGAGAGCGAGAGAGAGAGAGAGCGAGAGAGAGAGGTGTGTCTGAAACACGTATGTATGGGCGGGGTTTAGAGAGAGAGAGAGATGTGATTCAGTTTTCATATCATTACTGCTTTAACCCAATGAATGGAAGACATCTCGGGAAAAACTTATCTCCTAGTTTAAACAATACGGCGATTCTTTTAGCCAGCACTTTAATATTTTTACCTCATAAGGATCTTTGTTTAGAAGTCATGTAATACGCGCTATTCTTTTTAAACAGCTCTTTTAACCATTTTTACATCCTAAAGGTTTTATGTGGGTTTTTTTTTTTTTGGAAGCCAAGTAATACGGATTTCTTTTTAAACAACTCTTTTAATCTTTTTTACCTCCTAAAGGTTTATGTTTAGAAGGTATTTAATGCACACGATTCTTTTAAACAGATTATTTAAAAAAAAAAAAAAAAGCTTTACCTCCTAAGCTTTTTATTCAAAAGCAAACCGGGCTCCCTAAAAACGTAATCAACATTTGTTTTCATTTATTTCACAAAACAAATATTCTACTCATATATGTACACATTCAAACATCATGCTTTTCTAACAATGTTTACACAAAACGAAATAACCCCACACAGTAACACAAACGCATACCCAATATTAAACATTGACACGTTTTTCAGACGTATTTCACCCCCCAAAAAACCAGACTCATTAACATAAACACCTTTGTTGGGAGGGGGGCTACTCCCCCACACACACCTCTCCACCACTGCCCAGACACACAGGAGCCAGATTGACCCACTGATACAGGTTACCCCCACATAAATTAGCTTACCTGCAGAAACGTCGGCCTGAGAAGAACAGAGGCCATAAATCACCACACACTACTTTGATTGACAGTTTGACAGAAAGTGTATGATATAACTACTAACATACATTATGGACACTTTTTGGACATGCCAATCAACCTACAATGCATGTCTATGGACTGGGGGAGGAAAACAGGGTACCTAGAGGAAACCCCCGAAGCATGGGGAGAACATACAAACTGCACACACACAGCGCTGTGGTGGGAATCAAACCCTCAACCCTGGAGGTGTGAGGCAAATGTGCTAACCACTAAACCACTGTGCCCCCCTAGAAAATTCAACTAACTTAAAAATGATTGTATATAAACTACCTTTTAAATTCCGTGACAAATGGGGAAATTTTGCTTTGAACATACAAGAAATTCAGAATCAGAGAGTAATGTTAATTGAAACTCAAAGAAAAACTGTAATGGACTCAATCTTTTGATGAAATACAAGTCCCAAGCAATAAAATGATTACCAGATCCATCCATTTTCCATACCACTTATCCTACACAGCATCTGGAGCCTATCCCAGGTAACTTGGGGCACAAGGTGCCAACCCATCGCAGGGCACGCTCACACACTCTACAGAGAATTTGGAAATGCCAATCAACCTACAACACGTCTTTGGACTGGGGGAGGAAACTGGAGTACCTGGAGGAAACCCCGAAGCACAGGGAAAACATGCAAACTCTGTGCATATAGAGGCAGGATTTGAACCCCCAACGTGCCATACAAACTTGCTAACCACTAAATTTCCATGCTCCCCGATTACCAGATCAAAGAAACCATCTCCAAAGCCTAACAACAATCACAACACAATCATAACAATTCCAGATCAAGGCAACATGAAATTTATAACAGGCTATCAGTCAAATTAAAATATGTGCATCTTTTGTGGTTTAGACCACACAATAGAGGTATGTGATATGTTCACAATGAAACAAAGAAAATATGGGCTTACTACAGGACAAAGAATTGTGCTTTGGATGCTTAAAAAGTGGGTACATAAGCAAGAAGTGGCAAAAGTGCATGGCACCCTACAATAATTTATGTGAACCCAAAGGAAAAACTGAATTAAATGGTCCTTCAGTGTCAAGTGTTTTAGTTTCCTTGCATACTGGGGGGTTGTGCCAGAACAAAAGAATTTTATGGACATCTATCTCTCTCTCTCTCTCTCTCTCTCTAATATATATATATATATATATACACATACACGCACACACACGCACACACACACATATCTCTCTCTCTATATATAATAATCAACAGCAAAGGTAGTGGAACACACACTGTAAAATCTCTCATTGAGTGGGTCATTAAAGGAGAGTTCTGGCATAAAATCTAGAATTTAATATATCATTTGCCATGGTATGGAGTGATCTGTCGCAGTGGACTGTATTGCTAACTGTACACCATTTAGCAAAATTCTAAATTCATTATTATTATTATTATTATTATTATTATTATTATTTTACGTTTTTCTATTTGCACCCAAATGGTACAATGCCCAGAATGCAATACACCGATACAAAATTCAGGCATTGGAATCCTTGTTTGATCAACCAGTCCAGACTGCTGAATGAGACAAATGACTCTGATGTCTCATGTGCTGCCATTCCAGGAAGAAAACATATGGTAATAAATTTAAGACACAGGAAAAAACAAGGGTAACAGAGTATGTAGTTTATTGAGAATCACTATCATACACATCATACACTGCAGAGGGAACAGGAATTGTCAGAGAATAATCAGTAGGTGATTTGTAATATGGTGTTGTGTTTGCAGCAAAGCTACTATCATCATCAGAGGAAAGAGTAAACAGGCCCACCACAGAGGTTATGGGAAACAGTTGAGCCTCAGTTTGAGTAGAAGCATGAGCATAGGTCACTGATGGAATGATACGTTAAGTGGGAGGATAAGGAAACCATGGGGGTACAGGTGTAGCGCAGAGACGTTCCAGCAGAGCTGTAACATCCACTGCCAAACATGCCAGCTGATGACGTAGATATTCACAAAGGCCTGAGAGATTAGGCAGCCAAGAGAGAGAAGGTCCAACTGAATGAGGGCGCTGGTCAGCTGGACAGTGATCAGAGAGAAAGAACAAAAATGAGATAAAACAGTAGTGGTAACACTTAAAATATATCCACATATATACATGTACAAGCACATGCAAAGAATGTAGGAAACAGGTATCAATACACTGCATGGAAAGAGCATAAAGTTGAAAACACACACAAACACACTCACAAAATGTTTAAGAAACACACATTCACAAGATGTTTAACAAGTTGGAGAACAAGGACCACAAGAGCAGATTGTATTTGTAAGAACTAATGACACAGACATGCAAACGGCAAAATTGGACTCACAAGCCAGCAAAGGCCAGATCGTTCACATGGAAAGAGACGTGACAATAACTCCACTGAGGAAAGGGAGCAGTTGAAGGAGAGACTAGGGAATCAGGAGGGTTTTGTACAAGAAAAAGGAAGAGAATTCCACCAAGTGTGGGAATTGGCCAAAAGAGCGTGCAAAGCCGCTGAGGAAATCCACAATGCAGGTCATGCACAAATAGAAAGTATAAAATTAATAGATGAACCACTCCACAGAAGATCAGAAGGGATTATTGGAGCTAACTAGATGAAGGTTACAAAAACTAGAAGAGACTGGAGGAGGAAGATGAAGGGGAGGAAGAAGGGGAAGGTGAGATGAACTTTACTAACATGAATGTCCCACATAACGAGAAAAGTGGTTCTGGCCAACATGAGAAGATGGAATTACACGACCGAAAGTCGCTCCAGGCTCCAAATCGATATAGAGATGACGGCACTGGCAAGAGATCCGCTACAGAACCCGTGCGGGATGAGAAAAAGAATAAAGCCGGAGGAACCCTGCTTCCATGTACCCATTGATGATGAAGGGCAAGACGGTGTAATATGTACCATGGACCTTTATGGACTTAACGGGATTGGTAAAGAAACTTCCAAATTTGTGTGATGGAGGTCAAAGGTTTGACCAAAACAAGTTTGACGAGAAAACAACAGGGCAACTGTTGGCCATTGGGGACCTAAAAGCCATATTGTGCCAGACTGTGGGCAAAGATCAAACCGAAGAAAGTATGGAGATGGCCGACTTGGAGAAAGAGATGGATGGCCCCAGGTGTCATCCGATGCCATTTGACCTGAGGCACAATGTGGTATGGGGAGCAATATGAAAAATGTACCCCACAAAGTTAGATCCAGGGCAACTAGAAACTATCAAACTGAAAGAGGAAAAAAATATAACAAGTTCGTGCAAGAGTTTCAGGACATATGGAGAGACGAGACAGGAGGCAAATGGGATGAGTCCACCTGCCAGTGCAGGACTCTTTAGGATGATGCTAAAGAAGGCCCTACCCGAGGAAGTGCAAGAAAAAGTAGAAGGCATAGTGGAACTGAATACAATGGAATGGAACTCATTCATGGCACATGTAATGCATCACGTAGATCGCTACAGGAAAAAGAAAATAGAAACTAAAGAAGCAGCTGAGGCATTGATGACCCAACTTTACAAGGCACAGCTGGGAGAGATAGTAAGAGCAAAGCAGGAAGAGAAGGAAAAGAAGAACGAGAGCGGCAAACAAGCTGCGCTGATGGTGACAACAGAGGCCACTGCACCTCAAGAACAGCCAATTGTGGCCCCCATTCCAGTGGCAGCACCAACACAAGCACAAGTAACATATGCTCCTGCACAGATACCTGCTATACAGCTGGCACCTGTTGAATACATGTATACGGGAAGGCCCCAAGTTCCCCAGAATTACCGATTTCAAGGACAGGTGCCTCAGAACAGGGACTGGGGCAGAGTGTTCTTACATGGAGGCCAAATGCAAGGACCCACCAGTCAAAGCATGTCTGCTGAAGGATGTTGCACATGTGGAGATCCATGTCACCTCAGGAGAAATTGTCCACAGGCAATGGCCAGGTACACATGGGGTGATCATGTGAACAGGGCTGAGAGGTGAGGCCAGGCACTAGGGCTATAGGCCATCCAGTGTCTCCTTGAGGGCCGATGTTTGGCCCTAATGGGGGGGCCAAACCCACACCAGAGTTGAAGAGGCCCAGAGAAGTCAAACGGGGAGCTTATGCAGTACATCACTACACTGCACCCAGAACAAGAACCAACAGTCCCAATGTCGGTCGGGAAGGGATTAAAGGCACCCTTCATGATACTGGGGCTACTTATTCAAGCATCGGGAAAGAAGGCTCACAGCTCCCCCTCACACGTAAAGCGATTCAAACTATGGGCTTCTCCGGGAAAAATACAGACTTTACACTTTACAGAGCCTCAGGAACTCACCCTCAATGGCGTTACTATACAAACACACCTGCTATATTCTCCAGGGGCACCAGTCAACTTACTAGGCCGAGACACCCTGTGTAAACTAGGAGCAAAGATACAATGTGACCCGACTGGGCTGTGGGTTACCTTTCTGTAGACTATAGCTACCTGGCACTTGCTCTTCCAAGAACAAGACACGACTCCCCCAGTAACCGACAAAGAGTACTGGTTGGAAGTGGAGGACATGGAAAATCTGAATTATTATGGGAGAAGTTTAAAGAATGGAATCTCTGGTTGAAGCATATGCGCCCGGACTTCCGTGAAACACAAACTCTGTTACACTGTACAATCAAGAATGACAAAGGAGGACAGGACGAGGAGTTTGCCTAGTTGTGGGAAGAACTTGAAGGATGTAAAGTGGCAGTGAAGACTTTGAATCTAATAAGTGGCCCCCAAGGGATAGCAGCCATGGTACAACTGCCAGAAACCTGAAAAATTGGTACCAGGTGGAGGATGCAGTCCACCATGTCTTTCTTATGGTTGCAAAGAAGTTTGAAAGATCTGTGAAAGCTCGTGGCTTAACTGGGTTCAAGCATTACCACTAACCATAATAAAAATGTGGTCCCAGATTAACCGTACTACTCATCTAACCCCACACGAAATTTTGATGGGCTACCCTATGCCTATGGCTTTTACTCAGGGTCCCTACAAGGACCCACCTCTTGAACAACTAGAGGGCAAAATGCACCACCTAACCCAAATCCACAGCCATTTGTATTCGCAGGTTCATGAGGCAATCCATAGTGAAGACGTCACCACACCAGAAAGACTGGTGGAACCAGGGGACTATGTGTACATATGCACGTACAAAAGGAAGCACTTTAATGACCCTTGAAGAGAAGGACCATTCAAGGTGGTTGTAACAACTCCAATTGCCAAAAGGTTGAAGGCAAAGATCACTGGTAGCACTTAAACCACTGCAGCTGCGGGTTGGGAAAAGGCAGACTTTTGCACCCAACTGAGGATGGGGAAGGTAGGCTCCAGCATCCTAATCAAGGAGGGAAAGGTAGACTCCTGCATCCCGCCAGAGAAGCAGACGGCACGCTCTCTGTAGATGATCAAGAAGACCTACACATCGCAAGCGACAGCGATCTGGACAACCCCCAGGCAGGTCTGTCCCACGGAACACGTGGACAAGTTAGGAGAAGGGAAGAGCACAGAGCATGCCAATAGGCAGCAAGTGACAGAGACACCCCTATGAGCACACCAGGTGGTAACACTCCAGAGCATGGACCGTTGATGATTCCAGGTGAAGACTCCCCACGGGTAGTACCAGACATGGCTGACATACTGCCTGAGAAAGTCCATGCTCCTCTGGCCCCTATCCTAGACCCAGGCCAGATTGCTGAGGGCCTTTCATCCTTGACACTGAGACTGGGGAGGGAGTGGTACAGTTGTTAGAGGAAGACCGTCACCTATACGAGCAACCATTTGGCACTCTATATCTACAGGATCTGAGAGATCTCTACATCCTTCCTGACCCACAGCAACCCCAACAGCACCCAATTGCCATCCCTGTTGTAGATATAAATCAGCAAATTCTACAGCTCCTCTCACCTGAATTCACAGTTCTGTTGTCACAGGCAGCTCATGCAACCTTACAATGAGCACTACTTGTGTCCTACAGTCTGCCTGTTGAGGGCAGCTTCATTCAGCTATGGCCCAGCTTGGATGCGTAACGTTAGCCAGAGCTGTGATTTCCGCCCAGTGTACGTTGAGCAGAACATAATATATATTGGCTTCCCGTTCACCTTTCCTTACTGTGTTTGCTCTGAGGAAGGCCTTGATTTTGAAGGCAACATATCTAGTGACTGTACTCACATTAAGCCAGCCCTTGCCCATATGGTGTTTACCCACACCCAACAACAATACAGATTATACATGTATAGACACATCGATGGTTCGTATACAGTTGGCTGATTTAGTAGATGGCACGTTGCCATTGGCGGACATTTTTTGGTATTGTGGCAGAAACAGGGTATGCCAGACCCTTTCTATGGATTGGCTGGGGTGCTGCAGCCCAGTACGCCTGGAAGGTAAGATGCATCCGGAAAGTATTCATAGTGCTTCACTTTCTTCACATTTTGTTATGTTACAGCTTTATTCCAAAATAGATTATATTCATTATTTTCCTCAAAATTCTACAAACAATACCCCATAATGACAACGTAAAAGAAGTTTTTGAGAAAAGAAATCTTTGCAAATTTATTAAAAATAAAAAACAAAAAAAGCACATGTATCTAAGTATTCACAGGCTTTGCTCAATAATTTGTTGAAGTACCTTTGGCACCAATTACAGCCTCAAGTCTTTTTGAGTATGATGCTACAAGCTTGGCACACCTATTTTTGGGCAGTTTCTCCCATTCTTCTTTGCAGGACCTCTCAAGCTCCATCAGGTTGGATGGGGAGCGTCGGTGCACAGCCATTTTCAGATCTCTCCAGAGATGTTCAATCGGGTTCAAGTCTGGGCTCTGGCTGGGCCACTCAAGGACATTCACAGAGTTGTCAAAGAGGCCAAAGAGTTTAATCTTTGTTTCATCATGGTCTGAGAGTCCTTCAGGTGCCTTCTGGCAAACTCCAGGCGGGCTGTCATGTGCCTTTTACTGAGGAGTGGCTTCCGTCTGGCCACTCTACCATACAGGCCTGATTGGTGGAGTGCTGTAGAGATGGTTGTTCTTCTGGAAGGTTGTACTCTCTCCACAGAGACACACTGGAGCTCTGTCAGAGTGACCATCAGGTTTTTGGTCACCTCCCTGACTAAGGCCCTTCTCCCCTGATCGCTCAGTTTGGCCGGTCGGCCAGCTCTAGGAAGAGTCCTGGTGGTTCCAAACTTCTTCCATTTACGGATGATGGAGGCCACTGAGCTCATTGGAACCTTCAATGCTGCAGAAATGTTTCTGTACCCTTCACCAGATCTGTGCCTCGATACAATCCTGTCTCGGAGGTCTACAGACAATTCCTTGGACTTCATGGCTTGGTTTGTGCTCTGACATGCATTGATAACTGTGGGACCTTATATAGACAGGTATGTACCTTTCCAAATCATGTCCAATCAACTGAATTTACCACAGGTGGTCTCCAATCAAGTTGTAGAAACATCTCAAGCATGATCAGTGGAAACAGGATGCATCTGAGCTCAATTTTGAATGTCATGGCAAAGGCTGTGAATACTTATGTACAGTTGCTTTTTTTGTTCTTTATTTTTAATACATTTGCATAGATTTCAAACAAACTTCTCTCATGTTGTCATCGTGGGGTATTGTTTGTAGAATTTTGAGGAAAATAATTAATTTATTCCATTTTGGAATAAGGCTGTAACATAACAAAATGTGGGAAAAGTGAAGTGCTGTGAATACTTTCCAGATGCACTGTAGGTCACTGATGGAATGATACAATAAATGTGAGTATAAGGAAAACATGGGGGTACAGGTGTAGCGCAGAGATGTTCCAGCAGAGCTGTAACATCCACTGCCAAACATGCCAGCTGATGACGTAGATATTCACCCAGGCCTGAGAGATTAAGCAGACGAGAGAGAGAAGGTCCAGCTGAATGAGGGCGTAGGTCAGCTGGACAGAGATCAGAGAGAAAGAACAAAAATGAGATAAAACAGTAGTGGTAACACTAAAAATATATCCACATATATACATGTACAAGCACATGCAAATAATGTAGGAAATAGGTATCAATACACTGCATTGAAAGAGCATAAAGCTGAAAACACATACATTCACAAGATGTTTAAGAAGCACCAAAAACGTATAACAAGCTTAGGATTACAGAAGAAATATGTGTAACAATAGGCAATAATAAAAATATATCTCACCCATAATGAAGGAGTGAAGTGTCCAGTGTCCAGGGCAATGGTGCAGTGAGATGCGCACAGCTCGGTTACCGTAGGTATGCCAGTGAGGGACTTGGAAAAATATTTAAATACCAGAAAGAGAAACATGAAGATAAGGGGATATCCAATGGCTGACAATGGGTTTAAAAGTGGTTGCAAAGTGAGAAAAGTTTATTCTAATGGTATTTAAAAATTAGAAAAGTATAGTTTAAGGGGAAATCAAAAAAGACATTATTAAAGCATATTGGGATTTCAAAAAGATGAGATAATTGGGCGTAACCTAAAGATAAGACTGCATAAATAGGGCATTGAGTCTGTGCATAGATTCAGATTATTTTGGGACTTCTCACTGATTGGATTTCATGTTGTTTTTTGAAAAATATACTGGATTTTTGCTTCTCTCATTCAACGTGTTCTAGATTTTTACTTTCAATTGTGCTTTTGAGTATGATCACTTATGGAAAAAGGAAATTAGCACTTCTAGTTGTTTTTAGTACAACAAACACCATGGTGTTGTGTTATGATAGCCAGAAAAGAAACATAGCAGGGCTTTAGTGATTTTTAAATGCAAGCGAGAATGTTTTCTAAAATGTTGCTTTGTGCATACTATCGAACCAGACACCTTTCCAACAGAAGGTGGTTGCTTTTACAGGCAATTTGGAGGAATAAATCTGGTCCAAGGAGTTCCTTATTTGCAGGTTTCTTGTTGCATGAAGCACTTCTCTTTCTGAGCCAACAAAATTTGTACCATTGTCTGAGTGCACACTTGTTCTCATCTATTTATCAAACTCATCAAAGCATTTATACATGAGTCAGTGTCCAGACTACGCAGCTATCTGAATGTGTATCACTCTGGTTGTTAAGTAAGTGACAAATACAGACTTTTTACAGTAGTCTGGCCCCTTTTTAAATCAAAGGGTTCAGAATAATCAATACCCACATTTTTGTATAAGCTTCTGAATCCATCCATCTTCTATACCACTTATCCTTCCTTCAGGTTCACGGGGAAACCTGGAGCCTATCCCAGGGAGCATCGGGCACAAGGCGGGGTACACCCTGGACATGCTGCCAATCCATCACAGGGCACACTCACATACACATTCACACACCCATTCATACACTACGGACACTTTGGACATGCCAATCAGCCTACCATGCATGTCTTTGTACTGGGGGAGGAAACCGGAGTACCCGGAGGAAACCCCCACAGCACGGGGAGAACATGCAAACTCCGCACACACAGGGCCACGGTGGGAATCGAACCCCCGACCCTGGAGGTGTGAGGCGAACGCGCTAACCACTAATTGTATAAGCTTCTATTGAAAGAATTGGCTTGGGGGATCCAGTATTTTTATAGGAGGGTAGATAACATGTAGTTTCACCCACAGTGTCCACTTCTTTGTTGAATATCATTTAGAATGAGTGTTGAAACTCTGGAGTGCTTAGAGAGAATTATGGGATGTCTGAATTTTTCTGGCATTCCCACTTTGTTAAGCCTATCACCTACTCTTAGTATCCCATCCTGAAGTACAGAGTCAATTTATACAGCTGACTACTTCCTTTAATAGGAATATTGCTGTTTCGAACCTTTCTTCTGGGAATTGTTGTTTTTGACTGTACTGAATGAGTTGAATTTCTGCTTGATTTAAGTCTTCCAGGCTCAGTAACTTATTTTCCATGCTTGATTTGTATTTCTGCATTTGCTCCTGCAGAAGTGCTGCTTGTTTTTCTGGATCCTTCTCTGGTTCAGTGGATGCTTGAAACAGTTTTCTTGTTTTATGGTTGCAGAAGTGTTTCTTTAAGTCTTAGCATTCATGCCACTGCCTTTTTCAGATGAAACTAGCAAGAGTAGTAGTCAATCAACTTACTCACAATGTCATTGTTCTCATTCGTACTGAGATTGTTGACTTTGATTTCGTTTTTTGATTTCAGGGTCTTGTTGTAGAATTTGACTTGTTTTATCTGGTCCTTGTAGCCATTCTCTTTCTGGTTTCAAGACAAAGCTGGGTCCCTTTATCCATGTTTCTTCTTGTACAAAGTCCTTTGCTTTGAGACCTCTAGTAGCTTGATCTGCAGGATTCCATGATGTCCTGACAAACCTCCACTGTAATGGAGTAGTAGCATCTCATATTAGTGAGATCCTGTTGGTGTTGAAGCAAGCACTCTAATGTAGCTGAGCACTGTAGTGTTTTCTGTCCAGGAGACAGACTGCCTTAGTGGGATTTGAAGCTCTTGTCTTAGTATTTTGTCCATTTTGGTGGCTACAACTGCTGCTGTCAGTTCAAGTAGAGGGGTTGTGATTTGTTTGAGTGGGCTAACTCTTGACTTTCCCATCAACAATGATCAATGTTTTTGATTTTGTTCATTTTGTTCAAGTATCAAATAAGTTGCTGTGCCATAGGCACTCTCAATGGCATCAGAGAAATAAATCAGTTGTGCTACTGTACTGTTTCCAAATTTCTCTAGATTTATGCACCTTTTAATTTTCAAGTCAGAAAGGTGATTTAGATCCTCTAGCCATCTGAGCAACTGATCAGCATGATTAACATCGATCTTTTCATCACATCCTTATCCTTGTTTACACATATCCCTTAAGAGAAGGGGTTCAATGGCTTTTCCTCTACCTTGATGCTGTATGTGAAGGTATTGGTTTCTGTACATTACTGAATACCGAGTGCTCTCTCAATAGACAGAGACAACAATACTTTTCTATTATTGCTCACTAACTTTGTTAAGCAGAAATCTCCTTCAGCACACAAATCCCGAATATCCTTCACTCAATTCATGTGATTCATATTCATGTGATTCATTTACATGTGATTCATTTACCTATTCTCTTCTCTCCTCCCTTCCCTTTCCCAAACATCTCATTGAGAAGAAGAAGGAAAAAAAAAAAAAAAGAAAACCCCCCCGGCTCATCATAGCTACTCAATGACTGTCGCTGGTTATATAAATATTATAAAACCCAAGAACAGGTACAAAAATTTAAGTGGGAAGTGTCTGTAACTCCATAAAGTATACAATAAAGGGATGCCATTTATAAAAAAATAATAATAAATAAATAAATAAATAAAAGAATAAATAAATAAATAAATAAATAAATAATTCATCTAAGTTAGGAGCGTATACAATACCTGTCTTTGCATTAGAGTACCAGCAACTATAATATATCTACCGTTCGCATCAGCGATAACGTTAGTGGACGAAAACTGTAACCTTTTGTCAATTAAAATAGCGACCCCTCCTACTTTCAAATTAAAGTTCGAGTGGAAGACGTTTCAAATATGTAAAAACCTTAGATCTCTTGACAGGATTACCTCTGACGTTCCAACAAATAAATCTTAAAGGCGTGCCTGTCCCAGCCGGAGTGGGACCCCCCCCGCCGCCCGCCCCCCGTCCCCCCAGCACACCCAAAGTCTCCATAAAACAAAGGGAGACAGCAGTGTTTCCCACCAAGAGTTGTCCACAATGTGAAAACAACTCAAAGAGTAAGCCGAACTAACCAACTAAATTACCTAAACAAAAACAAATTCCAGTAAGAGAAAAGTCCCCTACTGACTTCAAATCTGATAAATAGTCTGCGCACTTTAACAAATATAATGTCCTTACCTTTTAAAGACTTGTAACAAATAATATAACACAGTGTGGCACGTAAAGATGAGGAAACAACATTAATAAAATGAAATAAACTCTAACCCAGTCAGAGCATCAAAACAGAGAAGCACATTAATACAGAAGTAAATTTAAGAGGAGTGAGTACACAAAATCTAGACGAAATAATGCACCAACAATATCTTCAATAAGAATCCGAATTCTGTAGAGCTGGAAGGCCGAGTGCAAAAAAAGAATAAAAGTGAAAAAAACTCCACTATATAAGTGATGCAGTTCACCCCGATCAAGAGTTTAATGTAGTCTCCTGCTTCCTCCGCTGAAATAAAGTCCTTCTGGACACCGTTATATGTAATGCGAAGCCGAGCTGGGTAAAGTATTCCATAGCGAGCTCCCTCAATACCATGAAGTTGACGCCGAACCTCGTTAAACGCAGCCCGGGCCCGGGCTGTCTTGGCTGTGTAGTCAGGGAAAACGGAGATGGTCAAATCCCTCACTTTAATCCGCTGGATCTCTCTCACATGGTGTAAAATATCAACACAGTCACTGTAATAGTGGAATCTGCACACAATAGCTCGTGGTCGTTCACCAGGCTTGAGCTTCGGCTGAAGGGTCCGGTGGGACCGGTCCAAAACCGGCTCCTTCTCCAGACCAAACGCCTCTTTTAACAAGGCCGCTACAGCAGCAGTTGTACAGGTGTCAGCGCCCTCTGGAACTCCCACTATCCTAACGTTATTGCGCCATGACCTCGACTCCAAATCCTCACATTTATTCTCTAATTGAGTCACGGTCGCAGTGAGAGACTCGATAGTAGTCTTCGTATGAACTATGTCATCGGTGCAACAGGAGAGCGCGTGCCCCATTTCCCCAACAGTACCTTTCAGTGTTGATATGGTAGCCTCGGTAGCAACTTTATCATCAGCCTTTGAATTCAGGCTTATTATTAACTGCTTTTATTCATGAGGTTTGTGAATGTGTATGTGCTGTTTCAAATCTGCTCATCTTTATGTATTTGGATGTATTTGGATGGATTTATGTATCCTTCACTCAATTGCTTCATGTTCTGTCAGCACCTATTTCAAGCAGTCGTCAGCATAGAAATTGCACAGCACTGTTCCAACACCCCGCTGTGATGCTACCTCTTTTCTGTCCTCAGCTGTTTTTCTCAGTGCATAAGAGGCACAACTAGGTGATTAAGCGGCTCCAAACAAGTTCAAATTCAAGTGGCTTTGTCATTTCAACCATATACAGCTTGGTCACAACACAGTGAAACAAAACAATGTTCCTCCAGGACCATGGTGCTACATAAAACAACATACTAACTACATGAGATGACACAGAAATAAATAAACTCTACACATTTTTACATAAAGTTCACATGCGTGTTCTAACAACACAAGACAGTTCAGTATTACTAAAACAGGACAATAGGCACAGTAAGTAATATAATAGGTAGTGCAAAAGATAGACGTAACATTATAATTTAAAAATTATGTAAATATAACATGTTATGTCTTAGTATTCAGCAGATTAGCTTATACCAAATATGGACATAGCATTACGTTACAGCATTTGGCAGACATCCTTATCCAAAGCGACTGACAATTATCTCATTTATACAACTGAGTAGTTGAGGGTTAAGGGCCTTGCTCAAGGGCCCAACAGTGGCAGCTTGGCAAGGCTGGGATTTGAACTCACAACCTTCCGATCAGAAGTCCAACATCTTAACCACTGAGGTACCCCTGAGCTACCACTGCTATATTAGTTATTGCAGTAGCAGCCAGGTAAACTTTATAAAAGCGACAAGAAATTAAATACAGTATTTTTTTTATAAACACAGTAACAGCAAAAACAATGCAATACAGTCAATGCAGGAATGTGCAAATATTGTAATGGGAGTGGGATGTTGTTCAGTTCAGAGTGTGTATGCGTGTGTGTGTCAGTTCAGTGTCTGAGTATTGAGGATTCTGATAGGCTGGGGGAAGAAACTGTTACACAGTGTGGCCCTGAGGGCCTGAACGCTTCGGAACCTTTTTCCAGATGGCAGAAGGTTGAAGAGTTTGTTTGAGGGGGTGTGTGGGGACATCCACAATGTGGCTTTGTGGACACAGCGTGTGGTGTCAATGTCTGTGATGGAGGGAAGAGGGACCCCAACGATCTTCTCAGTTGTCCTCGCCATTGGCTGCAGGGTCTTGCGATCCAATACGGTGCGATTTCCAAGCCAGACAATAATGCATCTGCTCAGTATGCTCTCAATGGTTCCTCTGTACTGTAGAATGTGGTGAGGATGAGGGGTGGAAGTTGGGCTTTTTTCAGCCTTCACAGAAGGTAGAGTTGCTGTGGGGCTTTCTTGGCTATGGAGCTGGTGTTGAGGAACCAGGTGAGGTTGTCCATCAGGTGAACACCAAGGAACTTGGTGCTCTTGACAATCTCCATGAAGGTGCCATTGATGTTTAGCGGAGAGTGGTCGCTCTGTGCTCTACTGAAGTCAAGAACCATCTCTTTCATTTTGCCCACATTCAGAGATAGGTTGTTGGCTCTGCACCAGTCCACTAGCCACTGCACCTCCTCTCTGTATGCTGACTCATCATTCTTGCTGATGAGACCCACCACGGTCATGTCATTGGCAAACTTGATGATGTGATTTGAGCTGTGTGTTGCTGCACAATCATGAGTCAATAGAGTGAACAGTAGTGGACTGAGCACACAGCCGTGAGGGCCCCCCATGCTCAGTGTGGTGGTGCTGGAGATGCTTTTCCTGATCCAGACTGACCGAGGTCTCCCAGTCAGGAAATCTAGGATACAGTTGAAGATCGATGTGTTCAGGCCCAGTAGGTTCAGCTGTCCAATCAGGTGCTGAGGAATGATTGTGTTGAATGCTGAACTGAAGTCTATGAACAGAATTAAAATGTAGGTGTCCTTTTTGTCCAGGTGGGTGAGGGCCAGATGTAGGGTGGTGGCAATGGAATCATCCATTGAGCGGTTGTTGCAAACATGAACAGCAGCGGGTCCAGTGAGGGGGGTAGCAGGGTCTTGATGTGCCTCATGACAAGCCTCTTGAAGCACTTCATGATGATAGGTGTGAGTGCAACAGGACGGTAGTCATTGAGGCAGGACAGTGAAGACTTCTTCGGTACGGGGACAATGGTGGTGGCCTTGAAGCACATTGAAATGACTGCTCTGCTCAGGGAGATATTGATGACCTCAGTGAGAACATCTTCCTGCTAGTCTGCACATCCTCTGAGCACTCTGAGCAGCCTTCCATGGCTTGACTCTGTGTAGAGTTTTCCTCACATCAGCCATGGTTAGACACAGCACCTGGTCGTTGGGAGGAGGGGTGGTCTTTGTTGCCACCACAACATTCATGTGTTCTGCAGTTCACTAATAGCCCTATACAGTTCACAGAGCACTTCTGTAACAGTAGCGCTGGGGGGATGTACACTCCAAATATAAGGACAGTGGTGAATTCCCGTGGTAAATAAATTGGTCTGCATCTAACAGTCACAAATTCCACCAGAGATGAGCAGTAACTAGAGTTCTTGCACCATTCTGTGTTGATGTAAACATACAAGCCATCACCATGAGCCTTACCACACAGAGCTGCATTTCTGACAGCAAGACAAGCCCGTCTAGCTGAATGGCGGTGTCTGGAACTCGGTCGCTGAGCCACAAAGACGAAGCAGTATCTAAACTCACACCGTGTTGCCTGATGGAGTCGGATGTAGTCCAGTTTATTGTCCAGGGAGCAGACACTGGAGAGCCAAGTGGCTAGGGTTTGTTTTTAACCTAGCATGGACCCCCACCCTTTTGCTGCACTTCTGCTTCCTTGCACACTGCTTAAGACATCCTCTCCCCTGGCCACCAGCATCAGGTGACGCCAAGGACCAGAGGCCTGGTCTCGGCAGCAAGCAGAGATCGCGTAGCTTCTCCAGCACCTCATCAAACAGGTTGGTTGTTGCATGATTTCTGTATTTCAGCAGTGTCTGGTGATGGTAGACACAAACACCAGTTGCTCTGATGTCCATATGCTGTAAAAAAAAAAAAATCGGGCTACAAAATAAAAATAGCAACATTTTGGAGCTGGAGAGGCCTCTGCGTGCTACTATCACGCTGCCATCTTGGATCAAGTGCACTCTCATTCTAAATTCCTCTATAGGTGCATTCAAATTGCCATCTGACCACCAAAAGAAAGCAAAGCGGATCTGCATCCTCTTCGGGAACCTTCACATGATAAAACATTGACTATGTCTGCCATCATGGCTATTGGTTCGTCTCTAAATCTGGTAAGCATACCGATAAATGTGTTTATAAGGTTTGGCCCTTGGAGCAATTGATTATTCAAAGAAATGCCTAAAAACAAAGCAGCGCAGTCTATCTAAATTATGCTTTTCTTTGGGTGGTACACCCCGTGTTGAGGTATGCAGTACACTCTGTTGTCGTTGTGATCAAGCTATTCTGTGGGAACATGAACTGCGTATTTTTTCTTTATTATGCTCTTTATGAAGCCATTGTAGTCTTCTAGAAAACTTAAGTTCCTTTGAAACTTTATTTTTAGGTTATCTACATGCAGTTCAGCAACATCTTGATTGTTGTGCATCTCAACTGCTTGATTTCTCAATGGTAGTTTCACACAGTAAAGTCCATTCGCAAACTTTGTTGTTCTTTGCAACTAACTGAATTAACTGTTTGTCATCCAATGACATTTCCTCTTTCTCTTCATAGTAATGTTCTGGAAAATCTGAAAAGCAGTGTTCTCTTTCTTAATGGGTCCACTCCCAGTCCCATCCCAGTGCAGTTTTTATAGCATAAGGTCCACCTTGCTTGCTGTTTATGATGTGTCATTCCATTGTCTTTGAATTATTGGCTCCAATTAGAAGACCCACATTTGCTTTAATGTGAGGTATGCTTACTTTACTTAAGTATAGGGCTGCAACAACTAATTGATAAAATCGATAATAATCGATTATTAAAATCGTTGGCAACGAATGTCATTATCAATTAGTTGGTCTGCTGACGTCACGGGGCGGGGGGGGGGAGGGGGGCGTTTACGTATGACGTCGCTTTCATGAAAACACAGGCTTTCATGAAAACACATGTGAAATGGCAGAGAAAGCAGATAACCCGGGGGCAAAAAAAAGAAAAAAGTGTGCGTCCCAAGTCATCTAAGGCATGGGTGCATTTTACATTAAATGCAGCAAAGAAGATGGTAACTTGCATGCTATGCAAAGCTGAGCTTGTGTGGCATGGGAGTAAAACAGTGATGCATGAGCACATGAAACGAAAACACATTGGTGTCATGGAAGAAGGTGAAACAACAGCACGGTAAGAAAAAACCTGAGTTTATCCACATTAAATGAACATGTGAAAATGGTATAATCTAGTTTAATTCCATGCTATTGTATAAACATCTTTGTTTACTAACTTCAGGACAGTCACACTAGATGTATTTTGTCTCGAGCATCAGGTTGTGCAGCATATTGATGGATTAAAATAGTGCTACCACAGAAACAGGTTAAATTAAAACGGTGTGAACAAAGTAGAGCACTAAATCTAAAGGGAGTTGATAACAGAAGCAGTGAAAGATTTTTTGGTCACTGTAGTGTTTTCATCGAATGCTTATGCATTTGTGCATAAGTGTTTCTGTCCTTTTAAGCAAGCCTGTTAGCTTGCTGCGTTTCTCCATTCCGTTCTCTTTTAATAACATGTGTCTGCTACAGTTAACTTTTATCTGTTTTTAAATGCGATCTACTATGTTATATAAATTAAATGAATGAATTTATATTTTATATTATATATATAAAATATATTTTAAAACATGTATTAATGATATATTATTTAGATATTTTTTTTTTTTAAAGATTATATTAGTAAAAATGTGTGCCTTTTGCATGTTTTTTTTTGTGTTTTTTTTTTTTTGTATGTGGAAATACCCCGATTTAGGGGTTTATTTTGTTATAATAAACAAAATCTATTTGAAAAATAAAAGGTTAGCTTTTTATCCGATTAATCGGGGGGGGGGGGGGGGGGTCGTCCGATTACTCGATTATCAAAATAATCGTTAGTTGCAGCCCTACTTAAATATGACCATTGTCCAATGTCTTCTTGTTTAGGAATGTTCTCAGGACCAGGAATACTGCTGTGTATAAAGACTATAGGTAGCTCGATGTACCTTGTGTCTTCTAGCCCACACACAAGTCTAAGAGGATAAAACTAATTTTTACTAGCTTTTGCTCTCCAGGCTTATCTTGACACATCAGTGGGATCTGAGTTGGTTTTCCTTTCAAGTTCAATTTCTTTCGCAGCTCCTCAGTAGCTGTACTTCCTGCATCCAGGAAGGCATACATTTCTACATATGTATTTTTTTGTTTACTTGACAGTGCATAGTTATTTCCTCCAGACTCTGCATAATCATGCATGATTAGTAATTAAGGGAAACCCGGGCATATGACATCTATTTGTCTGATGTTTCAATACCTTTTTAATCCCTGTGGTCTTCCTTAATGTGCAGAATATCTGTGTGTCTTTGAACATTCATTACATTCCATTCTCTTTCTAGACATCTTGCTAAGATGACCTTGAGTTAAGCATCCAAAACATAAACTGTTAGACTTCAAAAACTCCACACATGCCTTATGTGGTTGCTCTTTGATCTCACTGCATGATCCAAGAGCATGACCTTTTGAACAAGACATATATGGTTTCTCAAAGGCATTCACCACCTTGGACAGATTGGCCTGTTTACTTGAAAAACTCTAGGTTAATGGATCACCAGTAAATACCTGAATGTCTTTACTGGGAAGCTGAATTTGTCTTTGCTGTGTCACAAGTAATTCAGGCAAGTTATTCTCTTCCTGCATAACTTGAATAATGCTGTTATCTGCTTGACAATTATCAATGTGACCTGTGACTCTTGGTGCTTCAAATTGTGGTGCTGTAAGCGACATTGGATTTGAGATGGACTTTGTTTTATTTTTCATCTCAGTGGAATGAAAAGGTGAACCATCTCTCTGCTCTATTTTCATCCTGATGGAATCCCCCTGTTTTTGCTTAGATTGGATACTGCTATCCTCTGATCATTCATACTCTTTTAGCACCTTTAATTTAGCATTGCTTTTTGCAAGTGCTGTTTATATTTCAAGTTACTCCATTTTTGATCTGAGCTGTATCTTTTCTCTTTCAAGCTGTTGTTGTTTTTCTTTAGAGATGCAGGGCTGAATGTTTTGATTCTTCCTGGGCACATACAGATGGTGCTGAGGAGGAGACTGATCCACACTCACTTTTGTTTACAGATACTTGTGAGGCACGGTCATGAGGAGTAACTTCATCCTCCATGTCAGCATCACTATTTTTTAACTTTATCACTAACCGCAGCCATCTAATTTTCTGTTTTCTTTAATTTACTTTAATAAACTTTATCTTTATATAGCTCCTTTAAAGCAGCTTCTCAAGGCACTTTACACAATAAGAAAATACCCGGAAAATAAAAAAAATACAAAGATAAAAACAAAACTTCTCTAATATGAGCAGGAAGTGCATTCCAGAGTCCAGGAGCATAGGACGAGAAAGCCCTGTCCCCTACAGATTGCAACCGTGTCTGTGGGACAGCCAGTAGACCAGTTTGAGATGAGCACAAATGAAGCTTGGGAGTATATAAAGTTAAAAGTGCAGACAGATACTGAGGGGTCAGACCATGCAGTGCCTTATAGGTGAGCATAAGGATTTTCAAATCATATCCAGAAATATAAAGTATTCACCACATTAAAGTCCATAAATAAAGTTATGGGTAATAAAGTGGAATGACACAGGCACAAAGTATTGAACATGTGAAGAAAAAGCAGTTCTCCAAGGCAAGGTAAGGCAAGTGTCATATCACAGCAAACCAGTGACTACATTTCTCATCCTGCACTGCGGCCTACAAACATGGCCGCCATGGCCCGCAATTCCCAGAACACTCATTCATTCTAATCATGCACACCTGTATCCAATCTCACACACAATCACACCAAAGTTTAAAAGGACTTTCGAGGCATTCAGTCTTTGCGAAGTATTGAGTGTTATCACCATACCAAGCATTTGTACCCTGCTCCTCGTTTTGTTCCATGTTCATTGATCTTGTTTCTTGTTTCTTGCCTTGCCTAGTTTATGCCTGTTTGCAGATCACCTGACCCATTGCCTGTTTTTTGACCATGCTATTGTCTCATGATTTGGATTTGTCTGCCTGCCTCTCTTTATTAAAAGCTCTTTCTGTAAAAGTTTCTGTCCGAGGTCGAAGAGACGGCCTCTCAAGCCAAGTTCCTGTCTGAGGTCGAAGAGACGGCCTCCCAAGCCAAGTTCCTTTCCGAGGTCGAAGAGACGGCCTCCCAAGCCAAGTTTTTGTGCGAGGCCGAAGAGAGGGCCTCCCGAGACACGTTCCTGTCTGAGGTCGACGAGGCTACCGCCCATGCTGAGTTGCAGCTAGAGATCGATGATGTGACCTTCCACGCCAAGTTCCAGTCTGAGATCGACGATGTGACCTTCCACACCAAGTTCCAGTCCAAGGTCGCTGACACAGACAACCAAGTTATGCTCACGCCTGAGTCTGCTGACACGGACAACCAAGTTCTGATCACGCCTGAAGCCAACGTCACGACCAACCAGGTTCTGCTCACGCCCAAAGCCAACGTCACGACCAACCAGGTTCTGCTCACACCTGAAGCCGACGTCACAGCCAACCAAGTTCTGCTCATGCCTGAAGACGTCACGACCAACCAGGTTCTGCTCACGCCCAAAGCCAACGTCACGACCAACCAGGTTCTGCTCACGCCTGAAGCCGACGTCACGACCAACCAGGTTCTGATCACACCCGAGTCTGCTGACACAGACAACCAAGCTCTGCTCACGCCTGAAGGAGACGTCATGACCAACCAGGTTCTGCTCACAACTGAAATCAATGTCACAACCAGCTAGTTTCTGCTCACGCCCAAGTCTGCTGACACGGACAACCAAATTCCTGAAATATTAGCAAGATATTGCCATTCATTCGTATAATTCCAACAATTATTATAATTTTTTTACTATTTAGCTGTCTTTTTATTTTAAGGATCTAATAAATTGCATATATAAAATTATTTTAAGTGTCATGTTTGTTATTTTTAGGTTATTCGTCATTTACTACAGCTTCTGACCATCAAATCAAAACAGACTTATGATTTGATGACATAATACTTATTTATTCAGAAACAGAAGTAAGGAAATACAAAAATGCTACTTAAAGTTAAACTCTGACAGCATGCTTTCAGTTGATGGACGCCCCATTTATATTTTTGATGAGCTGCAGAGATATTCAAGACAACTATATATTGTGTTCATATATTCATCATTATGTATATATTATAAACTTCAGTTATTTGGGTCAGTGTAATTTTGAAACACCTATAGTTGCCCTCTGCTTGCTTCTTATATCTCTTCTTGCTGGCATAGTTCTTTTTCCTGTATATTCTTTTTTTGCGTGTGTGGATGGAGGTCACTGTGTAACAGTAACTAAAAAAAATCCTCATCCAGTGAGTCATTTCTGTTGTTTGTACCTTTTGCTCATGGCCTGACCCAGGTCTGTTTTTTGCCTTGATATTGCCTTTCATTTTTCATTTGTCTGTCTGCCTCTCTTTAATAAAGCCTTTTACTGTATTTGCATCCATCTTCACTGAGCCTGGCGGACCCTACACCTGAAGAGAAGCAGTGGCTGGGGTTGATGGTGTCCTGACTCACTGGTCCAGCCCACCAGTGGGCGAAGCTTCTGATTGCCATGGAGTCCAGCAGCCTTAGTAAAGTAACTCAGTTTGTGGAGCTTTTAGTAATGGTGTTCGGGTGTCCAGAATTCAAACCGAACCTGGAAAAAAAAATTTAATGGGAGGGCCAGCCTGTCAGATGAACCTGTTCGCCTATTTATCGTTTACTATGAGAGGGAGCCAGAGGCCGTCAGGGCAGCCTCCATCCCTGCAGGTTTCCAGCCAGAGGCCGACAGGGCAGCCTCTCAGGCTGGCTCCCTCCAAAGGCCGACAGGGTGGCCTCCATCGCTGCAGAGGTCAGGCCAAAGGCCGACAGGGTGGCTTCTCCAGCCGTGCTAACTCCAGAGGCCAACAGGGCAGTCTCTCTGGCAGAGCTCACTCAGAGGTCAATGTGGTGACCTCAACCCCAGAGCTCCAGCCTGAGATAAATGAGATGGTCTCCGCTGTCAAGCTGCAACCAGAGGTCAACGTGGCGACTTCACCTCCAGAGCTCCAGCCTGAGACCAAAGAGGTGGTCTGCCCTGCTGAGCTCCATCCCAAGGTCAACGTGGCAAACTCATCTCCAGAGCTTCAGTTTGAGACCAATGATTGCACAGCCTCCCAAGTTCAGCTCCAGTTAGAGGTTAACGGCACAGCCTACCAAGTTCTGCTCCTGCCCGAGGTTGATGAGGCAACCACACATGCCCTGCTCCTATCTGAGGTCGACAGCATGCCTACCAAGTTCTGCTCCTGCCCGAGGCTGACGAGATGGCCTCACACGCCCTGCTCCTCTCTAAGACAGTCTTGTTGGAAGACGGCCTCCCAAGACATGCTCATGCCAGAGACTGACAAGATAGCCTCCCAAAACCTGCTCATGTTTGAGGCTGACGAGACTACCTCACATGCCATGCTCCTGCCTGAGGCTGATGAGAGGGCCTCTCTTGACCAGCTCACACCTGAGGCCAATGGCGCAGCCTCCCAATCTTGGTGCCTGTCCAGTAACCCCAGCGAACCTGTCCCAGCTTCGTCATCTGACCCTAGCGAGCCTGTCTCAAGCCCTGCCACCAGATCCTGGAAAGCCTGTTGCTGACCCATTGCCTGTTTCCTGCCAGTATGCCCCATGTTAGCTTCCCAGTTCCTCTAGTAGAAGCCCAGGTGAGAGACAATGCCTGCCTTGGGACCTGGGGGACATTTATCCCAGAGGGCAAGAACCATCAGCTCAGGGAGGTTTTTTTTTTAGGTGCTTCTTGGGAGCGCCCTTGGTGGGGGGATCTGTCAGAGATTTCCCCCTCACCCCAATGCATAGCGCTTGCTTCACTTGGTACACTTCATTCTTCAGACTTTGTTTACATTACCATTTGTGTTTTTGTTTTCATTTATGTCCTGTCTCCACTCCTGTATTGTTAATGGTTGTCAACCCATGTGTCAACATTGTTATCAGCTGTTTCTATTACCTCTTTGATTAGTTTGTGTATTTAAACTCATCGTGTGTCTTTGTATGGCGCAATGTATTGATTCAGTGTTCGCTGCCTTGTCGTTACTAAGCCATTTGTCTAGTGTTTCTCATTCCGGTTGTTAGACTTCTTGCCTGTTTCTTGTTTCTGGTGTTTGTTTTGCATAGTTTGTTCCTTTTGCTCATTGCCTGACCCTTGCCTGTTTTTTGACTTTTTAATTGCCTTTCATATTGGATTTTTCTGCCTGCCTCTCTTTAATAAAACATTTTACTGCATTTGCATCCGTCTTCACCCTACTTACATGACAATAAATATTTATTAGAGATGCACCAATACTAAATTTCTCAGCCAATACCGATAACTGATATCGATAGTTCTGCCTTTTATGCCTTCTTTTAAATTCTTCTTTCTCATTTGTAAGTCGCTTTGGATAAAAGCGTCTGCTAAGTGAATAAAAGTAAATGTAAATGTAATTCTTTTAAATTCTTTTAAATTCCACAATTCTAAAGGAAATGCAAATAAAAACTTCATTCTCTCCATTTCAACAAGTTGTTTCACAGCTGGTCTCATTAACAGAAAACACATTACTCAAGGTAACATTAACACATTAACTAAATTCTGAAGGTTAAACTAAGATTTCTTAACTTATTGAATGTTATTCATTCATATTAACATTGACTGAATTCTAAAAACCTACTGTTAGGCTTCACATTCACTCACCACAAACAAAAGCATTTCTACATCACTGACATCAAACTGGTAATATATAATATAAACTTTTTTATATATTAACATTAACTGCATATGAAATACAATACTCTACAAATATATTTTTCTGTGCAATATATACTTTTTTTGTCAATTCATCTTCATTGAAATCTTTCAACGGTGTACTGGCCCTTTAACTCAGATCAAGCAGCGCGGCAAAAAAAAATTAGACAGTGACGCTTCACTGGTGCTCACTTCCAGTGAAAAATTTTAGAAGTGCAGAGCTTACAGAGCTTATAAACTGCAGTTTTGTCATCATTCCACACAAGAGACATCATCTTTACACACAGGATGAAATCAATGTGTTTTCCCGCCCTTTTTTGATTGACAGGATATAATTGGCCCTGATCATTGGATGTTTTTAAACTATCAACCAATAACCGATAGCGTGAAAAATAGCCTTTATTGACCGATACCAATTATCGGCCCATACGTCGGTGCATCTCTAATAATTATAATGGAAAATATTTTAGCAAATGCAATGCCTATGCATAAAAACTGCAAAATTAAATATTCACATGATATTGAATTGAAAATGGGTCATTATATAAACACAAACACGTAATCCTGAGTAAATGCATGAATTTACTATTAGTGTATTTGTTAGGCTAGGTAAATTAGTGAATTTATCTAAGCTAACAAATAAAATAAACACTGACCCAAATGCTGAATGTCACAATTTCCCCTTGAGTCAGCGCTGCAGTATTGTAGTGTGCTCGTAAAACCGAAGCGCATGCTCGTGCACAAGCCATATGCGCGAGCGCTTAGCGAACGTATGCTTTTCGGTCTTCAATAACAGTGACTTTGTTTACGTTGGACATATGCTTTTGTTATGGTTATGTACTGTCTCCACCCCTGTTTAGTCATTGGTTGTTTTCCGAATGTGTGTCATCATTGTTTTCAACTGTCCGTGTATAACCCATGATTACATTTGTCATTTAAACCCCTTGTGTCTCTGTGCACTTTTCGTAGTATTGAGTTCATCTCATTACCAAGCGATTGTTCTTCGTTTCTCATTTCTCGTTTTGATTCATGTTATTGACCTCGTTTCTCGACTGTGATTCTAGCCTTACTCTATTTATGCCTGTTTGCATATCGCCTGACCTTTTGCCTGTTAATAGAACATGCTTTGGATTACCGTTTTGGATTTGTTATGCTTTGTTATGCTCTCTGTTATGCTTGAAATGAAATAATCCCAGCATACAGACCACACATTAGATGTTCCAGACTTGTTCTGAAGCGGGTGAAAATCAGGCCAGCAGGAGCCATCTCTTCTCTTCCAGACCGTTTTGAGCACACTGACTGGCACATATTCAGGGAGGCTGCAGCCAACAGCAACTCAACCAACTTGGAGGAATACACGGCATCATTGACCAACTACATCTCAAGTGCATTGATGATGTCACTGTCTCCAAGACAATCACTAAACGCTCCAACCAGAAGCCACGGGTAACTGCGGAGGTGCGTGCACTGCTGAGGACTCAAGACTCCCTTCAGAGCAAGTGACAGGGCATCCCTAAGAATAGCGAGGGGCACACTGCCCTGGGCCAGATGCAAAGCACGCACACACCCAGAAAATCCACATCCACTTCACTTTACTTCCAGTGGTGACACACGACGCATATGGCAGGACATCCAGGCCGTCAGCAACTGTAGGACATCACCACGCATCTGTGACAGTGATTCCTTCCTTCCAGATGTGCTGAACAACTTCTACGCTTGGTTTGAGATGGAGAATGATGTGGCGGTGAGGATGGCCACCTTGCCCAGGATTCTCTTAATTACTAATCAAGTGATTTTGCAGAGTCTGGAGGAAATAACTGTGCACTGTCAAGTAAACAAAAAAATACATATGTAGAAATGTATGCCTTCCTGGATGCAGGAAGTACAGCTACATTTTGTACTGAGGAGCTGCGAAAGAAATTGAACTTGAAAGGAAAACCAACTCAGATCCTACTGATGTGTCAAGATAAGCCTGGAGAGCAAAAGCTAGTAAAAGTTTGTTTTATCCTCTTAGACTTGTGTGTGGGCTAGAAGACACAAGGTACATCGAGCTACCTATAGTCTTCATACACATCAGTATTCCTGTTCCTGAGAACATTCCTAAACAAGAAGACAGTGGAAAATGGTCATATTTAAGTGAAGTAGGCATACCTCACATTAAAGCAAATGTGGGTCTTCTAATTGGAGCCAATAATTCAAAGACAATGGAATGGCACATCATAAACAGCAAGCAAGGTGGACCTTATGAAAACTGCACTGGATGGGACTGGGAGTGGACCCATTAAGAAAGAGAATACTGCTTTTCAGATTTTCCAGAACATTACTATGAAGAGAAAGAGGAAATGTCATTGGAGGACAAACAGTTAATGCAGTTAGTTGCAAAGAACAACAAAGTTTGAGAATGGACTTTACTAAGTGAAACTACCATTGAGAAATCAAGCAGTTGAGATGCATAATAATCAAGATGTTGCTGAACTGCATGTAGATAACCTAAAAATAAAGTTTCAAAGGAACTTAAGTTTTCTTGAAGACTACAATGGCTTCAAAAACATAGTAAAGAAAAAATACGCAGTTCAAGTTCCCACAGAACAGCTTGATCACAATGACAACAGAGTGTAGTACATACCTCAACATGGGGTGTACCACCCAAAGAAAAGCATAATTTGGGTAGACTGCGCTGCTTTGTTTTTAGGCATTTCTTTGAATAATCAATTGCTCCAAGTGCCAAACCTTATAAACACATTTATTGGTGTGCTTACCAAATTTAGAGAAGAACCAATAGCCATGATGGCAGACAAAGAGTCAATGTTTTATCAAGTGAAGGTTCCCGAAGAGGATGCAGTTTTGTTTTGATTTCTCTGGTGGCCAGATGGCAATTTGAATGCGCCTATAGAGGAATTTAGAATGACAGTGCATTTGATCCAAGATGGCAGTGTGATAGTAGCAGGCAGAGGCCGCTCCAGCTCCAAAATGTTGCTATTTTATTTAGTAGCCTGATTTTTTTTTTACAGCACAGGGACATCAGAGCAACTGGTGTTTGTGTCTACCATCACCGGATCTGATGAAATACAGAAATCATGCAACAACCAACCTGTTTGATGCGCTGCTGGAGAAGCTACGCGATCTCTGCTTGCTGCGGAGACCAGGCCTCTAGTCTTTGGCATTGCCTGATGCTGGTGGCCAGGGGAGAGGACGTCTTAAGTAGTGTGTGAGGAAACAAAAGTGCAGCAAAAGGGTGGGGGTCCATGCTAGATTAAAAACAAACCCTAGCCAGCCGCCTCTCCAGTGTCTGCTCCCTGGACAATAAACTGGACTACATCTGACTCCAGCAGGCAACACGGTGTGAGTATAGATACTGCTGCGTCTTTGTGGCTCAGCGACCGATTTGCAGACGCCGCCATTCAGCTAGATAGGCTTGTCTTGTTTAGTGCTTACAGAAATGCAGCTCTGTGTGGTAAGACAGTGATGGCTTGTATGTTTACATCAACACGGAATGGTGCAAGAACTCCAGTTACTGCTCATCGCTGGTGGAATTTGTGACTGTTAGATGCAGACCAATTTATTTACCACGGGAATTCACCACTGTCCTTATATTTGGAGTGTACATCCCCCCAGCGCTACTGTTACAGAAGTGCTCTGTGAACTGTATAGGGCTATTAGTGAACTGCAGAACACATGAATGTTGTGGTGGCAACAAAGACCACCCCTCCTCCCAATGACCAGGTGCTGTGTCTAACCATGGCTGATGTGAGGAAAACTCTACACAGAGTCAAGTCATGGAAGGCTGCTCAGAGTGCTCAGAGGATGTGCAGACTAGCAGGAAGATGTTCTCACTGAGGTCATCAATATCTCCCTGAGCAGAGCAGTCATTTCAATGTGCTTCAAGGCCACCACCATTGTCCCCGTACTGAAGAAGTCTTCACTGTCCTACCTCAATGACTACCATCCTGTTGCACTCACACCTATCATCATGAAGTGCTTCAAGAGGCTTGTCATGAGGCAAATCAAGACCCTGCTACCCCCCTCACTGGACCCACTGCTGTTCATGTTTGCAACAACTGCTCAATGGATGATTCCATTGCCACCACCCTACATCTGGCCCTCACCCACCTGGACAAAAAGGACACCTACATTTTAATTCTGTTCATAGACTTCAGTTCAGCATTCAACACAATCATTCCTCAGCACCTGATTGGACAGCTGAACCTACTGGAACTGAACACCTCCATCTGCAACTGGCTTCTGGATTTCCTGACTGGGAGAACTCAGTCAGTCTGGATTGGGAACAGCATCTCCAGCACCACCACACTGAGCACAGGGGCCCCTCAGGGCTGTGTGCTCAGTTCACTACTGTTCACTCTGCGGACTCACGGCTGTGCAGCAACACATAGCTCAAATCACATCATCAAGTTTGCCACTGACATGACTGTGGTGGGTCTCATCAGCAAGAATGACGAGTCAGTATACAGAGAGGAGGTGCAGTGGCTAGCGGACTGGTGCAGAGACAAAAACCTATCTCTGAATGTGGGCAAAATGACAGAGATGGTTGTTGACTTCAGGAGAGCACAGAGCGACCACTCTCCGCTAAACATCAACGGCACCTTCATGGAGTTTGTCAAGAGCACCAAGTTCCTTGGTGTTCATCTGATGGACAACCTCACCTGGTTCCTCAACACCAGCTCCATAGCCAAGAAAGCCCCACAACATCTCTACTTTCTGTGAAGGCTGAAAAAAGCCCATCTTCCACCCCTCATCCTCACCACATTCTACAGTACAGAGGAACCATTGAGAGCATACTGAGCAGATGCATCATTGTCTGGTTTGGAAATTGCACCATATTGGATCGCAAGACCCTGCAGCCAATAGTGAGGACAGCTGAGAAGATCATTGGGGTCCCTATTCCCTCCATCATAGACATTTACACCACATGCTGCATCCACAAAGCCACCAGCATTGTGGATGTCCCCACACACCCCTCACACAAACTCTTCAACCTTCTGCCGTCTGGAAAAAGGTTCCAAAGTGTTCAGGCCCTCATGGCCACACTGTGTAAAAGTTTCTTCCCCCAAGTCATCAGACTCCTCAACACTCAGACACTGGACTGACACACACACAGTCTGAACTGAACACCATCCCACTCCCATTAAAATAATTGCACATTCTCGCATTGACTGTATTGCATTGTTTTTGCTGCTACTGTATTCATAAAAAAATATTGTATTTTTTCTGGTCACTATTATAAACTTTACCTGGCTGCTACTGCAATAACTGCTATAGAAGTGGTAGCTCAGGGGTACCTCAGCGGTTAAGATGTTGGACTTCTGATCGGAAGGTTGTGAGTTCAAATCCCAGCCCTGCCAAGCTGCCACAGCTGGGCCTTGAGCAAGGCCCTCAACTACTCAGTTGTATAAATGAGATAATTGTAAGTCGCTCTGGATAAGGGTGTCTGCCAAATGCTGTAATGTAATGTAATGCTATGTCCATATTTGATATAAGCTTATCTGCTGAATACTAAGTCATAGCATGTTATCCTTACATTCACAGCATTTTTAATTAATTATATTGTTACCTGTTATATCAGACACTTCCATACTAGAACTGTGTACTGGTCAGCCCTACACTGTCCTTTCTGTGCCTTTTGTCCTGTTTTAGTAGTTACTGTACTGTCTTGTGCTGTTTGCATACGTTTGCACTTGCACTTTATGTAAAAATGTGTAGGTCTTATTTAGTGCTATGTCATCTCATGTGGTTAAGGTTGTTTTATGTAGCACCATGGTCCTGGAGGAACGTTGTTTTATTTCACTGTGTACTGTACCAGCTGTATATGGTTGAAATGTCTTGACAATGTAGAAAAATATTGCATGCCTTTGAAAGTACCCTCCCTCATACAAATCACCTCCTGTATTTAAATGAGGTACATCCTTCAACAGACATTGAAGACCCATTCAATCACAAATGACAACTGACCCCATGAATACTGGGCCCACATTGCAATTATAATCACAAACACCATATGGTTGACCTACAGAGTATCTGGGTATTTAGGGAGAGTTGGCTAAAGATTCGGGGAATCTGTAGACAGATCTCCCACACAGTTATTGTGTGTACTTTCATTGGCAGGTAAACATCTCTAATTCACTTGTTTGTGTTTTATGTGATGTTTTATATTATTGATCACTGCCTGTTATCTTTTGAATTGGATTAAGAATTATTAGTGGAATTTCCTGGATAATAAATTGTTACGTTTGGATTTATTCTGACCTACCCTGAAATTATTGGCTCTATTAGATTATGTTAAGTGTTACCACAAATCTGTGACAAGGTTAGTACAGACTAAAATCCAGGTTTAGGTGGAGCATTGGGGCATGCCAACTAAAATTTTAGAGTCCAGGCTAACATCTTGGCTTTAGTTAAGTGTACTTCGACTGTAAAGTCTAAAAGGAATTTCCATTTAGAACAACATACTGTTGATGGACCAATCTAAATAGGGTCAACCTTAAACTATGATTATGGTAATATTATTCTAGTTAAGTGTACATGTGAAACCATGGCATGATTATACAAAGTTACTATTGCAGAAACCAACATGTGGTTCCCCTACAGAATTAATGTTATTTAAGTGGTGCAATCAAGATATTGTGGAACATCAATTTGATGAAAGAATTGTGGAAGTTTGGCAGGTTATGGACATTATTTCAAGCTCTGCTGAGCTTATAGATGGCAGTTATTATTCATCATTTCGCCATGCTAATGTGACCATGCCAAATAATAAGTACATAGTTTAACAAAGACCACATAACCTGTTGAAACAGTTAAAAAAGCAACCATTCTTTAATGAATAAAAGATTTCATGAAGGATGTACTTGCAAAGGGAAATGCAGAAGATCTTGCTCAAAACCAACTTATTACACCATGGAGTCTATAACCCACACAAGAGGATTTTATGTGTGGTTTTCAATTTCACATCAGTTTATGATGAAACTTCTCTGAACAAAGAGCTCTTGCTTGACTTGACCAATACACTGTCTGGTATAGTACTAAGATTTCTTCAAGGTATTTTCCATCATGTGAGAATATCGAAGGATGTGAACTTCCTGTGATTACTCTGGTGGTCTAATGGTGACATCACCAAAAAGCCTAGTGAAAGACAATGGTTGTACACATATTTGGAGCTCAACATTGCCAAGTTGTGCTACATGTGCTTTGTTAAAGACAGTTGATGACAATAAGAATGATTATCCAGAGAATGTCATGAGCACAAACAGGCAGAATGTTTACGTTGATGATTGCTCGAAATCCTTCAGCAATATGAAGCAGGCTACATCTCTCTATTTACAGCTTACAGAAGTGTGTGCGAGAGAGGGTTTTACACTTAACAAGTAAATTTCCAAAGATTGCTCTCTCCTTGAAGTCATTCCTTGAAGTAAAGAAGGCTATTAAAATTTGTCTTTATTGTTTAACTTTTTGATCTTTTGTTAAAAAAAGATCTTTTGTTAAAAAATTCACAAAAATACTCTGCGCTCATGGATATAAAAACAATTACAAACAAAACACAGGTTTATAAAAAAAAAAAAAAAACATTGTTAAATATATGTGTGCAACAATTATTGGCACCCCTATGAATCCATATGAGAAAAATATATTCAAAGTATATTCCCATTGATATTTTACAATTTTTTAGTATACCTGGGTGACTAGGAACGGGAAATTGTTCAACCAAGACTTCCTGTTTCACAGGGGTATAAATATGAGGTAACACGTAAGCCAAGTTCCCTTAGTCATTCAAAGCAATGGGCAAGACCTAGGATATAGCTGTGATGTGCAGCAAAAGATTATAGAGCTTCACAAAATGGGAAGTTGATATAAGAAAATAGTAAAAGCATTGAAAATGCCCATTTCCACGATCAGGGCAATAATTAAGAAGTTCCAGTCAACTGAAAATCTTATGAATCAACCTGTAAGAGGACGGATGTCTATATTGTCTCAACACACTGTGAAGAGGATGGTTCAAGTGGCCAAAAATCTACACGGATCACAGCCAAATAACTGCAGAAGTTAGTTGCGTCTTGGGGTCAGAAAGTCTCCAAAACTACAATTGAAAAATTGGATCGGGTTCTATGGTCAGATGAAATCAAAGTAGAGCTTATAGCAATAAACACCAGAGGTGGTTTTGGTGCACACAGAGAGGTAGTCATATGGAAAAGTACCTCATGCCTACAGTTAAATATGCTGGTGCCTCTTTAATGTTTTGGGGCTGTTTTTCTGCCAGAGGACCTGGACAATTTGTTAGGACACATGGCATCATGGATTGTATCAAATATAAACAGATATTAAATGAAAACCTGACTGCCTCTTCCAGAAAGCTTAAATTGGGCCGTTGGATCTTCCAGAAGGACAATCATCCAAAACATACAGTTGTGTCCAAAAGTTTACATACCACTTGCAGAATCTGCTAAATCTTAATACTGTTAACAAAATAAGGGGTATCAGTATTTTGTCTTCTGGGAGACATCTTATATAGCATCTGAAGGGCAGTACTAAATGGAAAAAAAAGATCTTTAAACAAAATATCAATTTACACTGATCATCATCACTTATCATCATCACATTCTATTGGAGGGAAAGCATCAAATTTTCATTGCCCTGTGACAGTTCGCTGACCAGAGAACACTGAAAACTTGGGGACCACCTTGGCTAGGGGAGGCCCTACAGTAGCACTGGGGGCTACCTGCCCTAACAACCTCATGTCCCCTGATACGTCCCTCCATGGCCCCTCATGACCACGCTTCTTTGCCTGCTTGGCCTTTATGACCATTCGCAGATGTGCATCTGCCTAGTAGCAGACCGCGACTGTGGCCATCTGGTTCCCCTGGCTGTCTGCGGTGGTTGGCGGGCTGCCATATTCGCCTTCTGGGTCTCCCTCGCACTAGTGCTGGCCCGGGCTCCACGCGTGGATGCCCGGGTGAGCTCGAGACAACAGGGAAGGAACTGGATTTTTTGAATGCTGCCATATGTCGAGCTCACTCAGCAGGTCTGCTTGGTAGGTCTGCAACACTGTCAATGTCTGCAGTGACCCACAAGCAAGACTACTACTGCACAGGCTTGCCCACCCATGTCTCGGCGGCCTTATACGGTGGTCTGGATACAGCCTTAGTAATCACTTCAAGCAGCTCTTTATATGCTGCTCTCAGTTTTTAGCACATCCTTCTGTCTCCTCGGAGTCAGAGAGAAATTATTACTATTATTTTTGTGTGTGTGTTTTTTTTTTTCTTCCCCTTTTGGCTTTCCATAGCGGAAGGAGGAGTCGCGACGCGAGCTCCAAAATCCAGCGGAGAGCCGAACCCGGAAGACAGCGCAAGAGATAGAGCAGCGCTCGTCTCTGGCTCCTCTTCCGGATCCATAAGAGATCCCTGAACCTGAGACGGCTAGCTGCCTCGGCAGCAGCCAGCCCAGATCCGTGAGGCTCTGAAACCCAACTCGCTTCGGCTTCCAGGAAGAGCGCGAGTTGCGAGCCGAGTGCTTAATGTAGGCATTACCATGCGCAGCCTCTCGAGGCCGTCATCACATGCTACACTCCTAAACACTTCACCCAAAATTACGGGAGTGTATTACGGGAGCAAGCCGTAATACACTTCCTGAATTCTTTCTCGCTCATTACTTCCCTCTTTTCTTTTCTTTTCCTCTAAAAAAGGGATAGAAAAGTTTAGAGATTTTGAGAAAATATCGAGTAGAAATGAAGCGTTTTTGTCACACAAACAACAGACATGCAGTCTCGCTGAAGATAATAAGGCTGGCGGCGTGGTTCACAGGTGCCATATATATATCATGCGACGTGCTTAATTGCCACGTCACCTGATCATGGCAGGCCTATACGTAGAGGCATGATTTTACACAAGCTTCAGATACCGGTCACGCGCTCAAGGCGTTCCCATACTGTTATGCTAAATGCAACATCGAAGTTCCCTTTGAAAGGGAACACGTGTGTGTGTGTGGGGGGGGGGGGGGGGGTATAGTCCATGACGGCCATGTTTGTAGGCTGCAGTGCAGGATGTGGTAAAAAAAAAAACTGGTTTGCTGTGACATGACAATATCCATAAGAGCAGAGTATTTTTATGATTTTTTTTAACAAAAGATCAAAAGGTTAAACAATAAAGACAAAGTTTCATAGCCGCCTTTCTTATATTTATCAAGGGTGCCAATATTAGTGGAGGGCACTGTAAGTTCTAAGCTGAATCCAGTGGATGCAGCGTTACACATTATAAAAACTAAAAAAAGTTTTTATTTTAGATTAAAACGTGGATAAACAGCCTTGACCTCTCCAAATCTCAGTCTCTTTAACCAGGAACAGCAGAAGAACTAGGTGTCATCCTTGATGATGGCTAACAAACCTTAAAAGAGCAGTAGCATGTGTAGTCCCCTTCCATACTATTGAAATGGCAAGGTTAATTCAATTGTTATTTTTGCTGTAGACTAAAGACATTTGGGTTTGAGATCAAAGGATGAATATGAGAAGAGTTTAGAATTTCAGCTATTTCCTGGTATTAGTATGTAGATGTGTTAAATGACATAGAACATAGCACTTTTTGTATCAGATCACCAAATTTGTATGCGAGGAAAAATATTGGAACATGTGACAGGTGTTTCTTGTTACGCAGGTGTGTCCTGTTAAACTGACTGATATTATAATAAATAGCACAGAACATCTACTCTTGGTTTTAGATGTCAGTTTCACCATTGAAGATTGCATTTGTTAAAAAGGATGAGCCAAAATGAAGATAAGAAATCAGTCTCTGGGAAACATTGCATAAACATTGGGCATAGCCAATACAACAATTTGGAAAGCTCTGAAGAAGAAAAAAAACACTGGTGTACTGAGCAACAGACACTAATGGGTCAGGCAAGGAAAACAGTAACAGCTTATGACAAACATTGTGAGAGCTGTGAAGAAAAACCCCAAAACAGTCAGTGACATCATCAACAAACTCCACAGTGCAGGGGTGAAGGTATCACAATCCACTGTTAGAAGAAAATTTTGAAATATAGAGGCCATACCACAAGCTGCAAACCACTCATCAGCAGTAAGAATCAGAAAGTCAGATTGGAATTTGCAAAGAAATACAGAGATGAACCACAAAAGATCTGGAACAAAGATTAATCTCTACCAAAGTGATGGAAAGGCCAAAGTGTGGTGAAAGAAAGGATCTATTCATGATCCAAAACATACAAGCTCATCTGTGAAACATGGTGGAGGTAGTGTTATGGCCTGGGCTTGCATGGCTGCATCTGGAACAGGCTCTATAATCTTAAACAATCTTAATCAGAAAAGGAAGATAAGGATAGGTCTGGGCATCCCCTCCAGTCTCTATCGAGACTGTTGCACATGAGACCGTTAAGTGGTGGCTGAAAGTCAGGGGAGTCATCTGAGGACAAAAACCCTGAAAGTAATCAATGTCACGTGGCGATTCCTACATGCTCTGAGAACTCTGAGGTATCCCCAGTTTATAGCCTCGGGTCACCCTCTAGGGGCGTCTCTTATCGTGAGACAGTAATGTCAGATGCCTCCCTTACAGTCTCTGGAGCGGCCCTCAACTAGTGTGGCATATAAATCCCCTGTAAGTGTGGGTCGTACTCCTAGCATTGAATTCCTGAATTCCTCAGTTGAGATGTCACCATCTGTTAAACAATACACCCGTGGTCTCACATATCAACCACCAGGGAAGCTTACGTTCATGCTCCCTATTCAGGCAGGCTCAACTAATTCTTCTCTGACTGAGGGGAAGTTTTGTCAGTGAGTGCAAGGTATATTCTGGGCAACTGGAATGTGGAGGCAGACATCCTGTCGAGGCCCAGTGATTGTAGGATCCATCCACAAGTGGGCGAGTCCATACAGCAGAGGTTCGGCCGAGCAGAAGTGGATGTGTTTACCTCAGAGGAGACAACATGCTGCCCACTGTGGTTTGCCCTCACTCTTCCCACACCCCCAAAAAAACAAAGGTCAGGGCTGGATGCTATGGAACACGTGGCCAAGATCACATCTGTATAACTTTCCCCCGATCACTCTGCTCCCACATGTTCTAGCAAGAGTTCGCCAAGATTGTGCTATGTCTGCTGCTAGTAGCACCGGATTTGCTAGCTTGAATGTTGGTTCTCAGAGACAATAGCTCTGTTGGACAGCACTCCTGGGGAGATTCCATTTCACAGGGATCTACTGTCTCAAGCCAGAGGGTTTATTTATCACCCTTGGCCGGAACTACAGAAGTCTGGCCCCTGAGCGGCACTAGTTCATACATTCCGGTCTCTTAACTGAGGTTGTAGAGACCACGTTAAATGCTAGTGCATCATCCATGAGAAAACTGTATGCATTCAAGTAGCACCTTTTTTATGGTGGTGTGAGGAACACTAGCAAGACGCAGTAACTGAGCAATTGCTACAGTCCTGGAGTTCTACAGGAATATTTCTCAGTAGGGTTGGCTCCTTCTACAATTAGGGTCTATGTGGCTGCCATTTTGTCCAGTCATGCCCCTATTGATGGAGCCTCTGTGGAGCAACATCCTCTAACTTCAAGGTGTATGCGTGGTGTCAGATGGCTGAGGCCCATCTGCAGACCATGTATATGTTCCTTGGACCTTCTGTGGTCCGGGAAGGTCTGTCAGGCACCCCATTTGAGCCCTTAAAGTCAGCTTCAGATAAGGACTCTAAAGGGAGCTCTTTTTGTGGGCCCTGACATCTCTGTTGCTCCTTCCTGGCTTGACTTTGCCCCTGGATTAGCCAAGGCCTCCCTATATACTATGCCAGATTATTGCTAAGCACCTACATCTGCTGCCCAGCCAGTAGTGTTGCAGACTTACTTCCCTCCTCCATTCCTTTCTCCAGAATGGAGAAGACTGCACCTACTGTGTCCAGTGAGGGCTCTTTATATTTACATCCACCATTCCAGACAGTGGCGTAAGTCTGAGCAGTTGCTTGGCAGTGACAGTAGAGGTGATGCAGCGTCAAAGTAGCGCATCTCTATTTGGATAGTGGAAACAATCTCTATTTCTTATGAGGTTTCACTACGCCTCTGGGCATAGGGGCTCATTCCATTAGGGGGGTCGCCTCTTCAAGGGCATTATCTAAGGAGTACCCTTAAGGGATGTGTGTGTTGTGGCGAGGTGGTCTACACATTCATTTGGTATTACAGTTTTGCCTTATGGGCCAGCTCACATAAGATTCTCTGAGATATCTCTGCTGGATGGGACTCCCTGGGAGATTCCTGTTCACAGGGAACTATTGTCTCAAACCAGAGGGTTGATTTATCACCCTCAGCCAGAACCATGGAAACTGTGTGTCTGGTCCATGAGTGGCACCAGCTCATAGATTCCGGTCTCTCAACCGAGGTTGTAGAAACTATGTGAAATGCTAGGAATGTCAGTGAGACCCAGTAAACTGTGCAGTGGCTACAGTCCTGGAGCTCTTACAGGAACCTTTCTTAGCAATCTTGGCTCGCTCTTCCATTAGGCCGCCATTTCGGTCACCATGCCCCTATTGATGGAGCCTCTGTGACAGGACATAACCTCAGTATGATGGTGTGGGTATACTGGTTCCCACAGCATGAAGCTCACGTAACGTCTCATTCCCTTCTCAGGGAATAGGGTAACCCAGTTGTTTTTGTTTGTTAGTTTAAAATGTGAAAATGTAAATTTTCTGTGTCACCTTTATTAATAGGCACAGTTTCAAAGAGGATCAAATGTTTGCTTGTCCAAATATGTCAAAAAAGCCAACAACTTCCATGGGGTGTAAAATTTTTTAAACATGACTGTTTTAACTGTGTGTGAGTGAAGTCGTCTAAAGTATGAATTGTGAAACATTGTGAATTGATTAAGTGACAGAGTCATGGCAGAAGAAAATCCTAATGTTAAGCCTAACAGCACGATCAACGAGGCTCATATGGTGAATTAACCCCGTGACATTATCGAGGGTGCAACTGAGCTGATGTGAGTTGAAGAGGAGTTATCTCAGAAATGCAGCATAGCTTGCAAATCATTGTGGAATATGGAGGAAATTAAGAATGCACACGAGAGAACAAAAGCCACTAATAACAAGCAGAAACAGCTCAAGAGAGCCCTGGTGGTTTTATCAAATATCTGCAGGTACAAAGAGATCAAGACAAAATCTAAAATGAACAGAAGATTGAAAGATTATGAAAGTCTCTTGTCTGCTTTGAGTAATGCCAGCAATGTGCGGAACATGTGAGAAGGTATTGCAAAGGCTGTTTATGCAGACATCGAGTTGAATGCAAACTTCAAACAATTACATCAACAGTTTGAATTAAATGCAAAACTCGAGTCAAAAGCAAGCCTTGAATCTCAAGTAGAAGACCAACTTCAATGTGAAGCGATTTTGGAACAACTGCAACAACAGCTTTAGGTGAAAGTGAGTTCAGATCAACAGCTTTTGTGGTTCAAGAATAGAGTGGCTAAGGCGAAGCAGAAACATTCCAAAAAACAAAGAAAAAGTTGAAAAACACTGGTGTTGTGTCAGTGAGCCTCTCTGCTCTCCCGAGTGCCCCTCCTTATGCAGCGCCAGTGCCCCTCCTAACTCTGAGGTGAATTCAGACCAGAATTGCCATCAAGAGACAAACCTGGTGAATTACAATCATCTTGGAGAAAAAGGGAAAATAGAACAAGGCTGCCACCTGCTGCCCAGAATGGCATATTGTCCTGAACGAACAATGGATGAGAGTGACACCTCTACTGAATCAGAGGAAGAAGCGAACCAATGAAGACCTTTAAAATCAAGAATCTGAGGTGAAGTGATGGTGCACCAACATCAAGTACATGCTCCTGCTGATATTGATAAGTGGAGTAGAGAATTGAAACACCCTAGTGAAGAAGGGATGAAAACATGGCATAAGCATCATTGGCTTAAAGACATTTACAATCTACTCCATCAATATGATGGAGTGATGGTTTTAAATGTTCTTTTGACCACCCAAGAAAAAGTACGCTTTGGACAAAGCCATTGGCGAAGACAAACTAAATATTGATGCTGCATGGGCTGCAATCCAGGAATGGATTCGCAATCAATCACATGCACATGTCTCCTAAGGAAAAATCATCAGCTGTGTTCAGGGTGCAGATGAACCATTCACCTTATAAGAAACATACTTCAGAGAAGTCTGGTATTCCATTCAGGCATTGACAACATCAGAAGTGACAATATGGAACACAGCAATCATGGAGCATTGAAACAAGCTCTTTTGAATGCGGCTCGAACTGATCTGACAAATGCCTACAAGCTCACAAATCCTCAATAGGAAATAGTGGGAGCATATGGTGATCTGATCGGTGGTCTGGTCTGCTGTGAACGAGACATTGAGCCATCAAAGCCAAAGGTAAGAGAAATTGATGCAGTTAGGGAAACATCTGATGCCCAAGAAAACACCATCAAGAAAAAAGATGTTATGTGTTTTAATTATGGGAAATTGGGTCACATTTCTAAACACTGTACATCAAAGAAGAAGGATTCTGAGAAGTCAGAGAAATAGGAAGACAACAGTCCAACAGTGTATCTCATGGCACTCCGCCATCATCCCCAAGAGCCTCCAGAGCTGCAATCTGTCATCATAAACTACATCAACGATGTATTGGTGGCTTCTGAGACAAAGGAACGACACGACAAGGACATGATGACAATCCTGGACTTCCTGGCAGAAACGGGACACAAGGCTCAACTCTATCAGAAATAAGTGATCTACCTGGGATAGAAAATCTCACAAGGGAAACAAGAAATGACTGTTGATCACACAAAGCCAATTTGTGAAGCCAAACCACGAACTTTGATCATTCCTCGGACTTGGACTCATCTCAACAGAGTATGGGTTGATTCATATACAATGATGGCCCAACCATTGAATGACATGTTAAAGGGAAGAAAAGACTCCAAAGAAAAATTACAGTTTAACAGTGAGCCAATGGACACATTCAAGAACCTCAAGCAAGCCCTGTGCCATGTACCAGCCCTGGGAATTACAGACACCAACCGACCTTTCATCCTACATGCTCACGAGCATGATAAGTACATGACAGCTGTCTTGACCCAAGAACAGACCAGTCTCATATTATGCAGCAAAGTTGGATGAAGTGTCAAGGATGGGGACTGTGCCTAAGAGTGACTCAGGCCACATGTCTGGCTGAGGAGTAGGCTTTGGCAATCATAATGGATCAAAGGTTCACAGTGAAGTGCCCACATGCTGTACACATAATGATGACAATGACTCAAGTCACACAAGTTACTGCTGCACTATGGATGTGACGGACAGCAATTCTGGAGTTGAAGGAAGTGTGCCAGATGTTTGGAATGGAAACTCCACTGTCCCCACCATCCCCAGTCATCAGGAATGGTGGATAGAATGAACCGAACCATCAAAGAGAGACTGTCCAACATGTATCAGGAAGGGCTCTCATGGCCGGAAGCTCTTCCCATCATGTTATGCAATATAAGAGCCCCCCAGAACAAAGACACCAGGCTTAGCCCATACAAAGTCATCACAGGCAGACCAGTGTCATTGCATACTGCTGACGTCCATTTGACTAGTGATGCATTGCTAAAGTACTGTTCTCAACTTACAGACTCAAGACTCAAATTCATTGGTGCATGGGCTTCACCAGGACCTGGTGGTCACAGTTCAGTTCTAGGACAGTGGGTCCTTGTGTCCAAACCACAACATTTGCAAACACCATTAGAGCCGAAGTTTGAGGGACCTTATCAGATAATCCTTGTCACTTGCGCAGCTGTGAAGGTGAAAGGAAAACAACGGTGGATTCACGCCACACGTGAAATTGGTCAATGAGCCAGCTGAAAAGAAGGAGACAGCAAGTTAGTCAGGTGAAGTACTGGTGACCACTCCCTGATTGGCCAATGAATTCAAAGTATTTCTAGAAACTGAGTAACACTATCACAAGATTTAATGCATGTTATTCATGAAGTCTTAGATGTTATGTTAATCCATTATATCACATAGCCTTATATTTGTTGTGTTTATTTGAGTATTTCTTTTGATTCATGAATATTATGTTATTAATTGTGTACTCTGAGTTTAAACAGATACAAAAATAGAAGGAGTGTGGTTGTACACTGACATCATTGAGAGTGGTGAGAGCTTTTGAAGAAACTATAAACGGTAAGCTAAATTATACATTTAATTAAAAGTCATAGAAAAGGGAGGTACTTTTGCCATCATTGTTAAGGAGTGTTATACAGTGCATCCGGAAAGTATTCACAGCACTTCACTTTTCCCACATTTTCTTATGTTACAGCCTTATTCCAAAATGGACTAAATTCATTATTTTCCTCAAAATTCTACAAACAATACCCCATAATGACAACATGAAAGAAGTTTGTTTGAAATCTTTACAAATTTATTAAAAATAAAAAACAAAAAAAGCACATTTACATAAGTATTATTAAGCCCCCGTGGAGGGACGTATCAGGGGACATGAGGTTGTTAGGGCAGTTAGCCCTCAGTGCTACTGTAGGGCCTCCCCTAGCCAAGGCTGTGCCAAATTTCAGTGTTCTCTGGTCAGCGAGCTGTCACAGGGCAACGGAAATCTGATGCTTTCCCTCCAATAGAATGTGGAAAAGTTAATGTCACTAAAAGACCATCTGGCAGCGTGGAAACTACTGCCAATTGTGTCTCCATGGGTTCTGTCTACCGTAGAAAAGGGATACCAGGTCCAGTTCAGAGCTCAACCCCCCCCCTAGGGGTTATAACCTTATATCCTTTCTAGGGGTTATAAGGATTCTACTATGATGAGGGCATTTCTATCCCCAACATGCGTAGGGTCAATCCTATCAACATTAAGCAATATAAAGCTGGATCTTCGCTTCCCCTCCAGTCTCTAAGAGAGACTGTTGGAGCTTATGGCAGCAGCAGCCAATGTCATACCTTTGGGCCTATTGCACAGGAGACCTTTCAGTGGTGGCTGAGAAGTTGGGGGTTTCGTCCAAGGACAAAACGTCTGAGAGTAATCAGTGTCACGCAGCGATGCCTACGTGCTCTGAGAATTTGAAAGTGTCCCCGGTTTCTAGCCGTGGGTCACACTCTAGGGTTGTCTCCTTATCACAAGATGATAATGACAGACACGTGCCTCACGGGCTAGGGCATGGTCTTAGAGGGCTGTCCAGCTCATGGTCTCTGGAGCGGCCCTCATGTGGAGTGGCATGTAAATTGCCTAGACATGCGGGCCATATTTCTAGCACTGAAATACTTTTTTCCTTAATTGAGAGGTCACCATGTGTTGACAGACAAAACAGCAGCGGTCTCATATTTCGACCACCAGGGAGGATTATGTTCACGCCCCCTGTTCAGGCAGGTGCAACTAATTCTTCTCTGGGCACAGGGAAAATTTAGTCAGTGAGTGCAATGTACATTCTGGGCAACTGGAATGTGGGAGCAGACATCCTGTTGAGCCTGGGGGTTGAGGCTCAGAGATTGGTGGATCCATCCACATGTGGTGGAGTCCATAGGACAGAGGTTTGGCCAAGCGGGAGTGGATGTGTTCACCTCCGACGAGACAACACATTGCCCACTGTGGTTCACCCTCGCTCATCCTGCACCATTAGAGCTGGACACCATGGTGCACATGTGGTCGAGGTCACATCTATATGCTTTTCCCTCGATCGCTCTGCTCCCACAAGTTCTAGTTAGAGTTCGCCAAGACTGTCTACATCTGCTGCTAGTAGCACCTTTTTGGCCAGCTCAAATATGGTTCTCAGAGGCAATATCCCTGCTAGAGGGCACTCCTTCGGAGATTCCCATCAAAAGGGATCTACTGTCTCCAGCCGGAGAGCTGATTTATCACCCCGGAACTATGGAAACCTTGGGTCTGGCCCCTGAGGGGCACCAGCTCATAGATTCTGGTCTCACAACTGAGGTTGTAGAGACCATGTAGAATGCTAGAACGCCATCCATGATGAAACTGTATGTGCTCAAGTGGCAACTATTTGTCTTGTGGGGTGAGTAACGTCAGCTAGACCCAGTGAACTGTGCAATAGCTACAGTCCTGGAGTTCTTACAGGGACGTTTCTCAGTGGGGTTGGCTCCTCCTACAATCAGGGTCTACATGGCCACCATTTCGGCCAGCAACGCCCCTATTGATGGAACCACTGTGGGGCAACATCCTCAAACTTCGAGGGATATGTGTGGTGTCAGGTAGCTGAGCCACATCTGCAGACCACGCATACCTTCTTGGGACCTTTCTGTGGTCCTGGAATATCTCTCAGGTACCACATTTGAGCACTTAGAGTCAGCCTCTGAGAAGCTTCTGACTCTAAAGGCAACTCTTCTGCTGGACCTGATATTTCTCAAGCGAAGAGAAATTGCCCCTTCCTGCCTTGACTTTACCCCCGGAACTAGCCAAGGCCTGCCTGTATCCTAGGCTGGATTATATTCCTAAATCTGCTGGCCAGCCAGTAGTTTTGCAGGCTTTCTGCCCTCCTCTGTTCCTCATACTGGAACAAGGGAAATTGCACTGGTTGTGTCTAGTAAGGGCTCTCTGTACTTACGTCCACCACTCCGGCCAGTGGCTTAAGTCAGAGCAGCTGCTGGTCGGCTTTGGTGGCAACAGCAGAGGTGATGCTGTGTTGGAGCAGCGCATCTCTAATTGTATAGAGGAAGCTATCTCTATTGCTTATGAGACCTCGCTACGCCTCTGGGCATAAGGGCTCATTCCACTAGGGGGGTCGCCTCCTCAAAGGCTTTGTCCAAAGGGGTACCCTTACAGGATGTGTGTGCTATGGCAGGGTGGTCTACGCCACACACATTCATTCAATTTTACAGCCTGGATATACATTCCGGCCCAGGCTTGAGTGTCTTGCAGTGACCCTTGGTCTTGGATCTTTTTGAACAGGCCGTACCCACAGTATGACGGAGTGGGTATTCTCGTTCCCACTGCGCTCAGCTAACACAACGTGAAGTTCCCTTTGAAAGGGAATGTCTGGGTTAAGCATGTAACCCTGTTCCCTGAGAAGGGAACGAAACATTGCGTAGCTTTGTCATACTGGGGCGTGCCTGTGAATTGCATCTTCGCTTCAGATAATAGAGGCTGACAGCACGGTTCACAGGTGTCAGTTATATATCATGCGACGTGCTTAATTGCCACGTCACCTGATCACAGCAGGTTCAGCTAACGCAACTTCTTGTTCCCTTCTCAGGGAACAGGGTTACATGTGTAAGCCAGATGTTTTTTTTTTCTTCATTTCTTTTCTTATAGTTTTCTGTATTGTTCATTTTAACAACTCATTATAGTTCTTCCCACTGTCCATGTTTGCAACATGGTTCAGCATGGTATGGTATGTAATCTTTAGACTTACTGGAGCATGTTAATCATTTAATCATTTAATTACTTCACAAGATTCATGTGTTAAAAAGACCTCCTCATAATGAACAGTGAGCAGCCTGGCACAATGTTTTAAAAAAAGGGCTTTTGTATGTGTGGGAGAGTTGAGGACAGCGCCTAGAAGGGACAACACCTGTTTGTTACATGAAGCTTCAACAAACTTTTCCTTTTCTCCAAGTTTTGTGAGTGCTTGCATCTTTATTAATAAGAAAACAGAAAATTACTTCACAATCCATCATCCCTGAACCACTCTTTCACAAGTTGAGCCCGATGAATCTTGGCATTTTCATCCTGGAATATGCATGTGCCATCAGGGAAGAAAAAAATCCATTGATAGGATAACCTAGTCATTCAGTACATTCAGGTACTCAGCTGACTTCATTTTATTGCAGCATAATGTTGCTAAGCCTAGACCTGACCAATTGAAGAAACCCAAGATTAGGGCTGTCCAATCTTATCTGGAAAGGGCCGGTGTGGGTGCAGGTTTTCATTCCAACCAAGCAGGAGCCACACCTGATTCCACCTGTTTAATCAGTTGACCTTGGATTTCAGTTGATTCAGGTGTGGCTTCTGCTTGGTTGGAATAAAAACCTGCACCCACATCGGCCCTTTCCGGATAAGATTTGACACCCCTGCCCTAGATGATAACACTGCCTCCAGAGGCTTGTATAGTAGGCACTATACATGATAGGTGCATCGCTTCATGTGCTTCCCTTCTTACCCTGATGCACTCATTGCTTTGGAATAGGGTAAATATGCACTCATGAGATAACATTACCTATTTACATTGCTCCACAGTCCAATCTTTATTTTCTCTATCAAACTGAACTTATTTTTATCTGATTAGCCTCACACTGATTAGGCCATACAGCTGTTTTAGTCCTAATCCTGTAAGTTCTCATCGCATTGTGCATGTGGAAATGCTCTTAATTTAACTATTAAAGATAGCTATGAGTTCTGCTGTCGATTTGTTCACGATGTGACTTCACCAAGTGTTTTAAAGATCTCCAATCACGATTAATCAAGATTTTGAATATTCATTTTTCTAATATAGAGTTAAGGAAACATCTGCCATATAGGACCTCAGAGCGAATCAGGCAATGATGATTTAATAAATGCTGTGCAGAGACAGATCAATAAGCAGAATTCCATGGGAGGCCCGAATCCACAGTTCAGGGCCATCAGCTAGTTAGTCAGAGCTAAAAGATGCCTTCTTCTGTCATGGGTTACTAATAGTAACATTGTAGAGGTGTGTCAATTAGTGAAGGCACTGTCTGATGCAGTAATATGCTCTTATATGCTCTAGTAATATCCCAGTGCCTTGTGGCAATGTAGTTTACAGCAGGTTATGGTCAGTAAACTGCTGGATGTCCAGGAAGTGCTCCGAAAACACTGTGGTCTTTATAGATAATTATAGTAGTTTTGAGGACAAGGCTGGCCTCTTAGGGCAGGACAGTATCCATCCCACTCAAGAAGGTGCTGCTCTCATTTCTTGCAGCATAGCACTTAGTCTCAGAACAGGCCTAGTTAATCGGTGACAATCCAGAGCCAAGGCCAAGGAGCAGACAAGCAGACTAAACCAACTATCTGCTAGCTGCACTGAGTCATCACTCAGGTTCCACTATGTTGAAACTGTGTCTGTTCCCAGAGTTATACGTCAACAAAAATGTGGAAATACTCCACAGAAATTAAGTTTGTTTTAGTAATCTAATTAACATAAAAATTAGACCATACTGAATGCACCGCCAGCACCTTTGATCTGAACATAGGACTGTTAAATATTAGATCCCTAACATCTAAAGTGCTTATTGTTAATGAAAATATTACTGATCAGGAGTTTAATGTATTGTGCTTAATAGAAACACGGATTAAACCAAATGAGTATTTAGCATTAAATGAAGCTAGCCCTCCTGGATACAGTTATTATACCTCAGCCCAGTCTAGTGTTAATTTCGTTAACGGGAGCTATGGCGAAAAATGTTTGTCAACAACCTTTTTTTCCATGACTAAGATGAGACAAGACAACACCAACATCATTAAACACTAACTGTGACTATATTAACATGCAATATTGCTGATGAAAAAAGACGAGCCTAAAACGTAGTTTAAAAAATAAAAAACAAAATCTCTGTATTTTCATAGACAAAAAAGAAGAGACAAAATATTATAGACTTACGCCCATAAATGCAAGTTCCACACATAAGCATAGCAGGGATATTACACGTGTGTTTGCACAATATTAACTTTCGTGATTGGCCATATCAATACCTACAGACTGCAGCCAATGGCAATGCTTCTCTATCAGTGTACATTTTCACAGGATCAATCAGACCACCTCAGGTAGGTTAATGGAGTCTTAATGGAGCTGAAAATCCTAACAGAAACAGACCCGATAGTAGAAACTTTGATGTGGATAAAGCTGCATGCACGTACCTGAAATGATCCAGGTTTAATCTATTATGAACTCTCTTATTCATCTCAATTTATTTTCACTATCATAGCTTGCTAAGTATGATATCCACAGTTATGTTAGTCTACATGTTCATTACAAATAGAAACTTGGTCAATAGTTACATAGAGAGATATGAAATATTTGTAAAGTGTTTAGTTGATATTTATGCAGATTCTCAAGCCACTATGGGCTAACTGTACCACTTAAAAATTTTTGTCACTCTTATTTTTGCTGATAGTCAAAAAAAGGCAAGAAAGAGAGAGAAGAGTTTGAAGGAGAGAGAGAGAGAGCGAGAGAGAGAGAGAGTCAGTTAGGCAGGATAAAAAAACATTACTTTGGTTCACTTGGCAAAAAAGCTAAGCGTGAGAGGGCAGAGAGTCATGATATAGAAGATAAGGATGAATCAGTATTTGTTTTGTGCCACACAATAATGTCTTGCTGTCTTGATACTCAAGAAAGCATATTGTTTGTAGGAGACATGAAATAAGTGTCATATTATTATAAATTCTAGAGGTATTTATATTTATGTTTATATTTATATTATATTTACACATTTTTCAATTAAACAAACAAACAAACAAAATCTCCCCAATTAGAGTTGTCACATAACCCCAGTCAAGTTTTCTTTGACTGAGATAAGACTAATATGACCAGACTTTGTCAACTACAACTTGTGTAAATTTCACTCAAACCAGATTCAGTAGGGGTTAATCAAAATATAATAGGACACAATCATAATGGTGGTCACACACTTAATCTAATACTAACATTCAGATTAAATATAGAAAATATAGTCACATTTCCACAGTCTGAAGCTATCTCAGATCATTATCTCATCTCATTTAAAATCCTACCATGTCAATCGTACATTCACCTCAGCTAGTGCACATACTTTTATCAATAATTTCTCAGAGTTATCATCAATGACTGGATCACCATCTGATCACACTTGATCGTGCAACTGAATGCTTAGAGTCTGCTACATGCTAGATAGTGTAGCTCCACTTAAAATAATAAATTAAAAAGAGAAAACTAGCACCCTGATATAACGACCTCATGTGCACCTTAAAATGCATGTCCTGTTTTTGCAGCGTGAGATGCATTCCTGGGTCAACAAGGGAGGTCAACAAGGTAAAATTGTTCAACCAATCACATCTCATCAAAGTCCACCACGGAGGTGTTTCCCCCTTGATCGTGTCACTGGATCTGTTCACCCGTTGATTTATATCACTTCTCATATCTCATATTTATATCACATTTATATCACTAATATCATTGATCAGACACACAAAATAGAAACAAAGCACTCAATACTTTCATGGATGGACTGGGATGGGGCTTGCTGTATATCGCTCCATTTTGCCATCCAACAACAACAACAATAATAATAAGGATAATAATAATAATAATAATAACAATAATGAAATATGTTTATGTTGACCCAGGGACTTCATTCCTTTACACTGACCTAGTCACTGTAATCTTCAATTAGAATCACTAAACAATTAAGTGTATTAGAAAGCCTTATAGCAAACCTAATATAAGATATGCAGTAATGAGTGCTTTGTTTCCCTTTTGTAAGCTGATTTAGATAAAAGCATCTGCTAAATGAATAAATGAAAAATGATACAAATGTGAGATATGAGAAGTTATAAAAATCAACGGGCAAAAAGATCCGGTGACAAAATCACGGGTCCGACGGCGAAATGGTCAAGGGCATCCCCCTTCCCCCATAAGTTTGTCACCATAAATTAGCAGTTTAGCTAATGTTAGCATTAGTAATTAATCCATTGTGAAATTTAAATCAATAAATTATACTTGAACAGGGACAAATCTAAAATGCAATATTTTACAAAAATGACCTTACAAAACGAATGAGATCAGAGGGACTTTGTTGAGATGTGACTTGAACGCTGAAACTCAAAAACTGGGACACAAACCAGATGATGTCAGGTGATTACTCTGATTGGTTGAACAATTTTACCTCCATTGTTGACCCAGGAACACATCTCACTCTGCAAAATCAGGAAGTACCCTTAAAACAGACCACTTAGATTAGAACAAAGATTATAACATAAAAGGCGTCAAACTAAATTGGTAATATTTCAAACAGGATGGATGGAGAGCCTCCTGGACCATAGATGTCTTAGTGCTAAAACCTCTTAGTACTGCTAGATCAAAATATCTCTACACCCAAATAGAAGATAAAAAAGCCTAGATTCTTATTTAATACTGTAGAAAAATGAACAAGAAATAAGACCACCACAGAAACATGCACACCATCACAATATGTAGCGGTGATGAATTCATGAATTGTTTCAACAGCAAAATTTAAAATATGAGGCAAAATAATTCAGGCAATAAATGATTTGATAACTAACCATGTATATAATACTATAACCATATCCCTTAGATCCCTCATTTACATGCTTCTTCAAACAGATAATTCCAGATGCAATCGAACCTCTTCTAAAATAATCAATTCTTCCCTCAGCACTGGCTATGTACATAAATCTTTTAAACTAACAGTTTTCAAACCCCTGATTAAATAACCTGACCTCAACCCCGGTCAACTGTCCAACTATAGGCCAATATCAAACCTTCCCTTTATCTCCAAGATCCTAGAAGGTTTGCAGCACAGCAGTTATGCTCATACCTACAAAGGAATAACATTCATGAAATGTAGTCCGGATTTAGGCCTCATCATAGCACAGAGACAGCACTGGTTAAAGTGGTAAATGACCTATTCCTGGTCTCTGAAAAAGGTTGTTTCCTTGCTTGGGTTGCTTGACCTTAGTGCAGCATTTGACACCATTTGGTATACTATTCACCTTGATGTTTTTGGAGTTAGAGGAGTGGCCTGACTGATCATTATCAATTTGTAGATGTAAAAGGTAACTTCTCTATGCATTCTAAGGTAAAGTTTTGTTTTAGATCCACTGCTTTTTTCTCATATATGCTACCTCTGTTTAAAAATACTTGTAAACATGGTATTAGCTTCCACTGTTATACTGATGACACATAGCCACATGAGTGACATCAGCTTAATAAAGTAGAGGAATGTGTAAAGGACATTAGACACAGGATGTTTATTAACATCATTCTGCTTAATTCTGATATGACAGAAGTACTAGGACCATGTGCAGATAGAAGTAAGCATTCTGATTACATATTATCTCTGGATGGCCTTTCTTTGTGCAGCAGTAAAAGACCTTGGTGTGATTGCTGACTTCAGTCTTTCAATTGAAGCTCATGTAGATAATTACTAGGATAGCCTTCTTTCATCTCAAAAACATTGGTAAGAAATATCATGCCACTACATGATGCAGAAAAACTAGTTCATGATTTTGTTACCTCTAGGTTGGATTATTGCAGGGATGTCCAATCTTATCCGGAAAGGGCCGGTGTGGGTGCAGGTTTTCATTCCAACAAGCAGAAGCCACACCTGAGTCTATTGAAAGCCAAGTTCAACTAATTAAACAGATAGAATCAGGTGTGGCTCCTGCTTGGTTGGAATGAAAACCTGCACCCACACCGGCCCTTTCCGGATAAGATTGGACACCCCTGGATTATTGTAATGCCTTACTGTCTGGATGTTCCAGTAGGTACATAAATAAGCTCCAGATAGTACAGGATACAGCAGCAAGAGTCCTTACTTGAACCAGAAGATATGATCACATCACCCCTATTTTATGCACCCTGCATTGGCTCCCAATCAAATTTGCATTGATTATAAAATACAACCATTCACTAATACAACTATTCACCTATTGTCATGTCACAGCAAACCAGCGACTCCGTTTCCCATGATACACCTCAGCCTACAAACATGGCCACCGCAAACTACAACTCCCACACCAACACATAGACACATCCACCTTCTCCAGAATACTAATCAGACACACCTGTTACCAATCACACACACACACACACACACACACACCACCTTTTAAAAGATACAATATCCTCCATACACACTTTGCGAAGTATACCCTGAGTTACCTTTGTCTCTGTCTATACCAAGCCAGTCTCTGTTGTTGCTTCTCTGATTTTGATTCTGTTTTTGCCTTCAACTCTGATTATCTGCATACCCTGTTCCAGTCTGTTTGCATGATTGCCTGAACTTTGCCTGTCTAACGTTTTGATCTTTGCTCACGTTTTGGGTTGTTGTTTACTCGTTAAAGCTGCCATACCTGCATTTGCTTCCATCTCAGCCTCCATTACATGACACCTATAAAGCACTGAATGGTCTCATGCAACAGTACCTGAGCAGAGCTTTCTCTTACAAAGTCTCACAGTTATGGAACAGAATTCCAATTAGTGTTCAGGACTCAGACACTGTGTCAGTGTCTAAGTCTAGACTGGAAACATATTTGTTTAGTCAAGCCTTTTGAGAATAATTTTTTTCTTAGGTAAAGAAGCAGATGTAGAGGGTTCGTGAACATAAGAGTTTTGTGGCGAACAGGGATGTTTGGATGCTGTCACCCCCAACTCTCTTGTGTTCACTCAGGTTTGTTGATGGTCGGTTTATGTCCCAGGGTGCCCTAATGTCTGTGTTTCATGTGAAAAGTGTAATAAATTTCCATATTACACAATTGCACTTTTTGACCATGTAGTGCACAGTGGTAGAAAGGAATGATTTTTAATTGCACTATCCAGTGTCACCCACATGAGGATGGGTTCCCTTTTGAGCCTGGTTCCTCTCAAGGTTTCTTACTCATATCATCTCAGGGAATTTTGCCACTGCCACCTCTGGCTTGCTCATTAGGAATAAGTTTATGAATGTAACATTTATATCCTGAATTTACATATTTCTGTAAAGCTGCTTTGTGACAATGTCCACAGTTAAACACACTTACAAATCATATTTCTAAGGGTTTGATTAAGCTGTACCCATCCATCTGCAGATTGTAAGCACTGGTGTAAATCAATGTAAGTCCTAGCAATTCATACAGCTCGTGAATGGTGCATGACATGAAAGACCTGCCCTGGTCAGTCAGTATCTCTTTCAGGATCCCAACTCTGGTGGTAACTTGACTCCACAAGGAAGTGTGACTCCACAACACACAGAGATGCTGTAAAAATCCACTGCTTCCAGGTATCATGTTCAAGTTCAAGTGGTTTTATTGTCATTTCAGCCATATACAGTTGGTTCAGTACACAGTGAAACAAAACAATGTTCCTCTAGGACCATGGTGCTATATAAAACAACACACTAACCATATGAGACACAGAACTAATAAGATCCACAAACATTCTACATAAAGTGCACAGGCAGACATGTGCTAACAACACAGGACAGTACAGTACTACTAAGACAGGACAATAGGCACAGTAAGTGACAGTGTAGTGCTGAACAGTACACAGTTTTGGTGTGGAAGTGTCTGATATACAGGTAATGCAAAAGATTATGCCAGGGAGTAACAATATAATGTAAAAATGGTATAAATGTAAACATAACATGCTATGACTGAGTATTTAGCAAATTAGCTTATAACAAATATGAACATAGCAGTTATAGTGGTAGCAGCCAGGTAAAGTGTATATAAAGTGTATATAGTGACAATAAATTAGATACTATATTTTTATAATACAGTAGCTGCAAAAAATGCAACAGTGTCAATGCAGGAATGTGCAAATATTTACATGGGAGTTGGATAGTGTTCAGTTCAGAGAGTGTGTGTGTGTGCATGTGTGTGCATGTGTGTGCATGTGTATGTGTGTGTGTGTGCGTATATCAGTCCAGTCTCTGAGTATTGAGGAGTCTGATGGCTTGGGGGAAGAAGCTGTTACACAGTCTGGTTGTGAGGGTCCAAATGCTTCAGTACATTTTTCCAGATGGCAGGAGGGTGAAGACTGTGTGTGAGGGGTGTGAGGGGTGTGCAGGGTCATCCACAATGCTGGTGGCTTTGCGGATGCAGCATGTGGCGTAAATGTCTGTGATGGGGGGGCAGGGACCCCAGTGATCTTCTCAGCTGTCTTCACTATCCGCTGCAGGGTCTTGCGATCCGATGAGGTGCAATTTACAAACCAGACAGTTATGCAGCTGCTCAAGATGCTCTCAATCGTTCCTCTGTAGAATGTGGTGAGGATGGGAGGTGGGAGATGGGCTTTCTTCAGCCTTCACAGAAAGTAGAGACGCTGCTGGGCCTTCTTGGCTATGGAGCTGGTGTTGAGGGACCGGGTGAGGTTCTCCATCAGGTGAACACCATGGAATTTGATGCTCTTGACAATCTCCACGGAGGAGCCATCGATGTTCAGTGGAGAGTGGTCACGCCACAACCATCTCTTTTGTTTTGTCCACATTCAGAGACAGGTTGTTGGTTCTGCACCAGTCCATTAGCTGCTGCACCTCTTCACTCTGCTCCTCTCTGTATGCTGACTCGTCATTCTTGCTGATGAGACCCACCACGGTCGTGTCATCGGCGAACTTGATGATGTGATTAGAGCCATGCATTGCTGCACAGTCGTGAGTCAACAGCAGCAATGGAGGGGCGCCAGTGCTAAGCGTGGTGGTGCTGGAGATGTTGTTCCTGATTCGGACTGATTGAGGTCTCCCAGTCAAGAAGTCCAGGATCCAGTTGCAGATGGATGTGTTCAGGCCCAATAGGTTCAGCTTTCCAATAAAGTGCTGAGGAATGATTGTGTTGAATGCTGAACTGAAGTCTATGAACAGCATTCGAACGTAAGTGTCCTTTTTGTCCAGGTGGGTGAGGGCCAGATGTAGGGTGGTGGCGATGGCATCATCTGTTGAGCGGTTGGTGCGATACGCGAACTGCAGCAGGTCCAATGAGGTCAGCAGCAGGGTCTTGATGTGCCTCATGACAAGCCTCTCAAAGCACTTCATGATGATGGATGTGAGTGCAACGGGACGGTAGTCATTGAGGCAGGACACTGGAGACTTCTTTGGCATGGGGACGATGATGGTAGCCTTGAAGCAGGTTGGAACGATGGCGCTGCTCTATAGATGTTGAAGATGTCAGTGAACACATCTGCTAGCTGATTTGCACATCCTCTGAGCACTCTGCCAGGAATGTTGTCTGGTCCAGCTGCCTTTCGTGGTTTGACTCTGCGTAGAGTTATCCTCACATCAGTAATGGTTAGACACAGCACCTGGTCGTTGGGAGGAGGGGTGGTCTTCACTGCCACGTCATTCTGTGCCTCGAACCGAGCGTAGAAGTTGTTCAGCACATCTGGAAGGGGGGCATCACTGTCACAGGCAGGTGATGTTCTCCTGTAGTTGCTAATTGCCTGAATGCCCTGCCACATGTGCCGTGTGTCGCCGCTATCCGTGAAGTGACTGTGGATTTTCTGGGCGTGTGTGCGCTGATGGCCCAGGATAGTTTGGCCCTCGCTGTTCTTAGGGCCGCTTTGTCACCTACCCTGAAGGTGGAGTGTTGGGTCCTCAGTAGTACTCGCACCTCCGCAGTCATCCACGGCTTCTGGTTGGAGCATGTGGTGATGGTCTTGGAGACGCTGACGTCATCAGTGCACTTGCTGATGTAGCTGGTCACTGACACCGTGTATTCCTCCAAGTTGGTGGAGTTGCTGTCAGTTGCAGCCTCTCTGAACATGTCCCAGTCAGTGTGCTCAAAACAGTCCTTAAGAGCAGAGATGGTTCCTGCTGGTCAGGTTTTCACCTGCTCCAAAACCAGTTTGGAGCGTCTGACGAGCGGTCTGAATGCTGGGATTAGCATAACAGAGATCTGGTCTGAATATCCAAGGTGGGGGCAGGGCTATGCCCTGTACGTGCCAGGGATGTATGTGTAAACAAGATCCAGTGTGTTCGCCCCCCTCGTTGCAAAGTCAACATGTTGATGAAATTCAGGGAGCACTGACTTGAGATTCGCATGGTTGAAATCGCCAGCGATAATAAACAGTCCATCACGGTGTGTGTTCTGCAGTTCGCTAATAGCTCCATACAGTTCACAGAGTGCCTCCTTAGCATTAGCGCTGGGGGGAATGTATACTCCGATTATCAGAATAGTAATGAAATCCTGCAGCAAATAAAATGGTCTGCATCTAACAGTCACAAACTCCACCAGCGATGAGCAGTAACTAGAAACTAGCACCGAGTTCTTGCACCATTCCCTGTTGATGTAAACACACAAGCCACCACCACGAGCCTTACCGCACAGAGCTTCATTTCTGTCGGCATGAAACGAGGCAAGCCCATTTAGCTGAATGGTGACATCCGGAACTCGGTCGCTAAGGCACGTCTCAGTGAAAACAAAGACGCAGCAGTCTCTAAACTCACGCCGCGTTGACTGCTGGAGTCTGATGTAATCCAGTTTATTGTCCAGACATTGGAGAGCAGGATGGACAGGAGAGCCAGCTGGTTAGGGTTTGCTTTTAGCCTAGCATGGACCCCCGCCCTATTCGCACACCGCTTTCGACGACCCCTCCCCCGGCCACTGGCATCAGGCAACGCCGAGGACTGGAGGCCTGGTCTCCGCAGCAAGCCGAGATCATGTAGCTTCTCCAGCAGATCATCAGGCAGGTTGGTTGTTGCATGATTTCTGTATTTTAGCAGTGTCTGGCAATGGTAAACATGATCAGTTTCAAAGCAAAGTACTAACATTGATTTGTGCAGACAGATGAGTGAGTGATTATTAGGCTTGTGTATTTCAAACTACAATAAAATTTATGTAAAACTTACAACAGTAATTTAGCTCATCCTGTATAATGTTTTCCAATACATTAGATATAGTATAACTATGACATGTAGTTGCCATGTTGGTGTAATCAAAAATGGCCAACTGGTAACAATGCACAACTTGAAGCTGATCAGATCAAGCATGACCAAGTTATACTCACAATATATATGTACAGCGTTTGCTGACTGTAGCTGAAAAAGGGGCATACCAAAAATGCACATTTTAAAGCGGGCAAAATAAAGCCCATTTGATTGTGTCACAAAATTACCACTTCATATTTGGCATGCCATCATCCATTGCCATAGCAACCCCTTAATGACCCATCAACAGACCGTATTCAGATTAATATGGCATGTTAATTTGTAGAGTTTGGTGACTACATTTCAGGTAAAGCACATAAACTCTCTGGTACACCAGATAAACCTTAAAGACATCCATATAAACACTACTTCAGAGTGCAGCGTAAGTTTCAGTATACATGGTGCTATAACTATGACTTATAATTTCCATGTTGGTGCAATCAGGAATGGCCCATTGGTAGCCATGCACAATTTGAAGCTGACGAAACAACGCATGACCAAGACCACCCCCCACTTGTCCACACTTCCTGCTGCCAGTTTGTAGTGCTATGACTATGCCCAGCAATAATGACATCCATGTGATCAGTCCACAATAACAAATAGAAATCTAAATTTTGATCTAAATCACACAATGCACAGAAAAGTTATTAACACTTCTGCCACACTTCTTACTGCCAGTTGGTGGCGCTATGACCATGACCAACATTAGTCAAATCCATGTGTTCGGCCCCCAATACCAAATATAAATCTCAATTTTGACCTAAATCACACAATGCAAGCAAAAGATATGAGCTCTTCCTATATCTCATTTATATGCCATAAGTTTATCGCCACACCATGGCAACACCGTTCCATATATCAAAAATCCGTTCACACTTTAGCATCTTCAATGTCTTGGCATGATGTTGGCCATGTTTGGTGCCTGTCACATAAATCACCTAGGAAGAGTATTTTGAAATCCAGAGCATGCGTTTTTTTTTTCAAACAAACCAAAATGGAATACTTCCTGTTGGGCGAAGCTAATACAGGCCAAAGGGGAAAATGTGTGTAATGGTGAGAACAATGTCGCCACCAAAACGTGTGACAATCAGATAAACTGTGTGGCAACCACAGTGATAAACTCCTTCAGAAATGTTAGGGGCGCTATGGAGTCCACTGGCCACAACCAAGACAAATGACAAAATAATTATAGAATATTGCAAATCTTTGATGGGTCTACCAAGTTTCAGGAGTTTTTGAGTATTTCAGAGGAATAAAATATGCATGTGCATACTAGGGGGTGCTGTGGAGCCGATGAAGAACTATGCCAAATTGCCAAATTGTGATAACATATCAAAGGATATACTAAGACAAATGAATGTGTAAACTTTCCTAAGTTTTCAGCCATCATAAGCCCCTCAAAACACCGCAAGAAAATTTCAAAATCCTACAATCCATCCAACATGGCTATGTGTTGTTGGGTGGAGTCCAATAAAACCAAACATTGACTGAGTTTGGTGGCGCTGTAGAGCTGCTCGACCACACCCAAAACTACACACTATAAAATTTTGATTTTACACAGGTCTGATGTGTGCCAAATTTCTTGTTTTCACCCATCACAAATGGCTGAAAAACAGGTGAATGTGTTAAAAATGAAAATAAATAATAATAAAAATAATAATTAAAGCTGCAAGTAGCAATGAACAGGCCCTCACAACCGGATGCATTTTGCCAAAGGAAAGCCATTCCATTTTTTTTTTTAGAAAATATTAGCAATTACGTTAGGATGGTATAAGGATGTAAAACATAATTTCAGGTGGCACTATGACTATAACTGAATATTGGCATGTAGATAGCCTCAGGACAGGTTTTGTACAAAACATCTGAAGTTTGGTACAGGTTGAACCTTCAAATTTTGCTGTTGCCCATATGCCCATATGCCCAATGGTTGGATCTCGGCTGGGTCATCATCATTGAAGCCTGTCTAGACACAACTCACAAACCCAAAGATTCAAGTGTGTTCTGCACTCATATTCTCAAGAACAGCTGGGTCTCCACTCCTCTTCTGCAATATATAGAGTATTTTCTAATCAAGTAAATCATATGAGTATGTATTGAGCTGGAAAATGATAAGTATGTACTGAGTCCTGTATCTTCTAGTAGAGGAATATTTAACCGCATGTAACCATAGCAACTAAAGACATGGTAAGTGCATGCTTATGTAAGGAAATGTTTGACTACATACAATGTCTTAGTCAACTCCTACATTATGTCATAGTAATGCTTACAGGAGAGCCATAATAGGGAGTGTATGTCATTGTGACTGGGCCCTCAGGCCAACTTGGCTTAGGGAGCCTTAGTAGGGAAAGTCTGCCCTTGTGCTTAAGGCGCGAAGGCCAACCTGAGGTGGAAAGGTTAATGATAATGTAAAGGGCTAAGGATGTTAAAACAGGACACTGTGGTGGCCAAAAACTACATTTGGACATATGATTATGTTGAAAGAGTAAACTTTGTAAGAATAAAACCTTTTTAAAAAATTCATTGATTGGACTTGCGCCACACTTGTAAACAGTATATGACTAGAAAGGGTTAATGGTGGTGAAAAGACAGGTCGTTCCAAAAAAGGAGTACAACAACTTGCCTAGTTGAGCTCACTGTTGCAAGACAACATAAAAAGCCCATGTCATGATTGTATGATTCAGACTTTTTTCAGCGGTCTCAGCTTTATTTTGACTTAAATAAAGATTGATCTTTTGACATCCATAAACGCTTGTCTCTATGTTTCTGACTTAGGTTGAAGAGATTTTCTACAACAATTTCAAGATCATGTCTGCCTAACAACAGAGAGCAAGCTCTGAGTCGTTTTAACTCTGTCATAGTTTTGACAGAAAGGCTAAGATGAAGCAACACTTCATCACCTTCATGCAATGGATCTTCAACCAAGATCATACAGGGCTGGCTCGACTATTGGGAGAGGGAGAAGAGTGCTGGTTCCTCCCTACATTCATAGTGTATCACCCCCACAAGCAAGGTCAAAACTGAGTCGTGTTTCACTCCAGCGCCAAACATCTTGGAGTGCCCCTCAATGATGTGTTGCTGACCAGATCAAAGTTGAACAAAGGTTTGCTGGGAGCTCTGGTACATTTTCTATGTAAACAGGTCACCATCACTACAGACATCAAACAGATGTTCCAGATCACAGGAACTTCCTCTGATTCTTCAAGAACAATGACCCTATGGATAAAGTTGTCAAATACTGGATGCGGGTCTGTGTCCAGTACCCTCAGAAAGTACTGGAACAGCAAAAGTAAAAAAAAAATTTAAAAAAAGAGGGAAAACACCCTTTAATCGTTTCTGGTCGCAGCCACATCAGGGCTCTTCTAATCAACTACTACCACAAGAGGGTCAAGCACCAGGTCTGGGTCTTCACAGAGGAAGCTATACACTCAGATGGGAACTGGATTGTTGGAGCCAAATATTACACCGCAAGACATCTACAAAGTGTGTGATATGTAACAAGCTCCAAGATAAGACAGCTGAGCAAAAGATGGCTTACCTTCTATCTGATTAGCTAAGCAATGAGCTGCCCTTCACCAACATAGATATTAATATGCTTGGCCCTTGCAGTTACTCTAGTGAATGCACCCATGGAGGTGCTGACAACAACAAGAAGCTGGGAGTGATCTTCACCAGCCTCAGCATGCATGCTGTTCACATAGAGCTCATCAAGGCCATGGACACATCAAGCTTCATAAACACTCTTCGTTGATTCCTGATCCTGGGTCCCATGAAGATGATCAGCTATGACTGGCATGAATTTCAAGGGAGCCTGCAAAAAGCTGAAACTCCTACAAGATGACCAACATCTCCAGGTTCCTCAATGAAGAAGGCTGTACATGGGTCTTCAATCCACCCCATTCCTCTTACACGGGTGTGTGGGATAGGATGATTGGGGTCTCCAGGAGGATTCCGGATTCCATGCTGTCCCAGATTCAACCGTCTAATCTTACCCACAAGGTTCTGTCTACTCTTATGGAAGAGGTGTCCAACATAATCAATGCTGGACCTCTGACAACTGTCTCAATGCATGCAAATGCTTCACCCCTTCTTACTCCAAACATGATCATTATTCATAAAGTCTGCAGTCCTCGTCCTCCTCCAAGGTGCTTCATTGATGCAGATCTACACCGCCAGCAATTGAGAAGAGTCCAGCACTTTTGGGAGAGGTGAAGGCCTGAGCATCTCTTTACACTCCAAAGATGTTCCAAGTGGCAGAAGAGCCAGCCCAACATTAAGGAAGGAGACCTAGTGCTTTTTCATGATACCCAGGTTAAGAGAAACCAGTGGCCCATGGCTGTGGTCATGAAATCCTTCCCTACAAGCGACAGTAAGGTCAGAACGTTGAAGCTCATTGTTACCAGAGGGTTACATGGACTCTTACTTAATCTACAGGTGTTTAATAGTGTCTTTAATACTGATATTTGTGTTTAATACCAGCTACCTATTGAAGCTACCTAGTGCTACTTCAGTCAAGTCAGTCAAGAATGTTTAGCTTTCTGGTGATGTGTGCCTCGCTACACACTCTGATGCCAGAAAAAGAGCTGCGTGACATTTTACTGATGCTGCCCTGGCTAGAACACTTACCCTTGTCAGGGTACCTGTCGAGAATCCCAACACCCATGCCAGGGATCCCTCCCCTCTGAGGGCAGCTCTGTCTTAGGTCCCCTCTGAGTATTGGGAGCTCCAAGAGGTCTTTACTAAACAGAAAGCCCAGCTTCTGCCAGTCCATCATCTGTAAAATTGCCTTTGACCATCTCCCTGGCAGTAGTTCTCCCTAGTTAAGAGTTTTATTCCTATCAGGCTCCATGCATAAGGCCATGATGGACATTCAGGAAGCAACACCAGCTGTCTTACAGCATTAAATCAATGAGGTCTTAAGGGATGCCTTACCACTATGTGTTTGTCTACCTACAGTAGATGACATTCTCAACTACAGTCAGTCGATGGACGAACACATAGTTCATGTCTTAAGAGTTCTCCAATTGCTATATAGTGTATATGGCCTATATAGCAGCCTGCTAGGTTTGCGCTCCAAAGGAGTCAGGACAAGACTCGCTAAGGTATCAAACCCAGGCCCCAGGTTTTCCAGTCGGTTTTAGAGGCTTTTTGCCAGCTTCTATTGTCAGTCTGTCATCAGGCTTCCACCCCTGTCAAATGGCCAGAAAAAGAGAGTAAACCAAGATCTTGAACAGATTATATGAAGGCTGGCCTCCTCCAACCCATCCACCTGGGCTGAGCAGCTTATCTGTGTGGAGTATGCTCACAACACCTTGTGGCACTTGTCACTATGTATGTCCCCTTTCTTGGATTCAGTTTGGGTATACTCCCCCCATATTCTCAGAAGACTGACGTATGGGTCCCGATGGCAGAACTCATTGTGTAGCACTGCCATCTGGCATGGCAAAAAGTCCCAAATGCCCTCCAGGCCACCTCGGTTACCCAGAAATGGGATGATGATCAGAGACTCAGGCCCTCCTACTGGCCTAGACAATGGGTCTGGTTTTCTGCCATGGACCTGCCCCTCTATATGGAGTCCCAGAAGATGACTCCACGCAATATAGGTGGATTGTTCAGAGAACAAACGCAGTATCTTGTTCAGTTGCAGCTCCCCACACTGTAGTAAACCTTTCAACCTTCTAATAAACCTTCCAAACTCATGTTCGATCCTCTCCACCTGTCCAATGGCCTGCTTATTCTGTATATTTACAGGATCAAGCCCAAAGGGCTGAAACCCTATTTTAATTGTAAGGATTTTTATTTATTTATTTATTCATTAATATTATTCTGCCATAAAACTTCTCGTGCAGACCAAACTATAAGGCCTACAGAGCTGAAACTTTGAGGGAAGGTAGTATCCGAGAGTACTACAGCGTCACAACGTTTCGGCCTGATCGGCAAGATGGTGGCGCTATAGTGAGCATGTTTAGAAAAATGGCCATAACTTTTGAACAGATTGTCACAGACTCAAGTGTCTTATGTCTCTAGAATCCTTGAGACCAGCCAAACAAAACTTATATATATAATATCCGATTTCATTTCTGCCTGAAATAAATTTCCACTATCTTGGATTTTTTGTAAAACCTACTTTTGTGAACTAGTCCTAGGTTTTTCATCCGATTGGAACCAAGCTAGAGCCAAACGAATTTATGGATTGTCATTATCAAAAGTTATCAAAAAAAGTTTGAACTTTCAACTTGAGATCGCTATGGTATGTGAAAACACAGGAAGTAGGTGTGGCCACTTTTGAAATAAAAACTATTGCACAATAATACTTTGGACGTGTTAGATCAATAGTTATAAAAAAAAAAGGTTAACTTTTGATTTACCCTCACAAGGACACTAAATGTTTGACATTAAAATGTTTGAAGTGGGTGTGGCCACTTTTACATAAATGGCTATAACTCTTGAACGGAATGAGAAATTTTCACCAAACTTGGTTGACTTATGTAAGGTCTCGGTGTGAGGGCACACTTCAAAAATGGAGGAGTTTGGCCACTTGGCGCTATAATAGTAAAAAAAATTAAATGTCTGTATAAATGGTGTGTAAATGAATATCATTCAATGTTTCAGAAATACACATTCTTTGTATCATACATTAGAGCTTCTGATTCTGAACAACTTTGCCTCTAGGTCCACTGCTGTCAATCAAATTGTTGATTAAATATTTTAGATTATTTCAGAAACCTAGTTTCGCAAAATAGTCCTAGGTTTATTGCTCAACTGTAATAATCCTATAGCAAGATAATTCTTTAGACTACATAAAGTAGTACCTGAAATAAGGCTTACCATTATACCCAAATATCCATGAAGGTTTTCCACACATGGCAGGTGAACTGTGGACCTCAGTCAGTCATAATACCCTCTGGAATCCCATAAGGGTAAAAAGACCTGTTTGAACAATCCCTTCTCCCCCAGTAAGGCAGTAGGGAGTGACTTGAGAAAGATCAATCTACATACTTTAGAAAATCTATTGACAGTCAATATACTGGGGTTACATCTGTATGATGGTGGGAAGTCACTTACAAAATTCCACTGCTAAGGGTGGCCAAAGCTGTATGGGTACTATCATAATCTTCCATACTAGAGATTGAGGAGACTTAGCTGTGGCATATGTGCTGCATGTTGACATATTGTGCTACGTCCTGAATCAGTGTGGACCACCAATGTTGTTGTTGCAGTATTTGTGGGTTGTGAAAAATACCTGGGTGTCTAGTGTGACTGCCCACATGCGTAGTTTATTTTGTACATATGTAACAGTGTTGGGTGTGAGGTCAGTGTCTTGTGGGTATCCTGTCTGCTCATTAATTTCCATGAGCATGAGAGCGAGGATGTATGAGTCTGGAATCTGGAGACACGTGAATATATTCAAGGTTGTGGCTGTCAGTTAATACAAGAAATGGATACAGAGCTCTCTCCAGCCAGTCTCTCAACTCCTCCAGTGTATAGTTGAATGCCAACAGCATAGTATCTTTCTGCAGAGATAGTTTATGTGAGTAAAAGTCACATGGGAGTTTGGAAGGGCTACCTTGTCATTGTGATAGAAAAGCTATGATGCATCCACCACCACACTGTATGGAAGTGGTAGGTCAAGGTGCTTGAGTATAGGAGTTGATGTGAACCTTCTTGAAAGATCCTTGAAGGCTTGTGTTGTGGCTAAATTCCATCTCAACTTTCAGTAGAGAAGTGACGGTGTGAAAATCAGGCCTTGGAATAGACTCCTGAGGTGGAGAAGAGTTTTGAACTCCTACAGACAGCTCAATCAGAAGCCCCTTGCCCTATCTCTACCAGATTATGGGAAACCTTTTCATATGTGGTATTCTGTGGGTGATGTGAGGTACAATGCCATTGTTATCCAATGCTGGGATTCCTTGAACTGCCATGGAAGCCTCCAAGAACATGTAAGGCCTACAGGAAATCTTCATTCATAGCAGCCATTTCCTTCTGAGCCTGCTGGCATAAGCAGGGTTGAGGACAGTTTCTTCCATGAGGAGAAGAGGATAGAGTTAAAATTGTTGGCCCCACACATTAAACTAGTCACAGACCACAGAAACAATCCTGTTGAATTCATGGTACATGAAGGAGACCCCCATTCTGTCCAAGACTGGACATTTAGAAAAGTTTTAACCCTCTGCTGAGCCATGGGAGATGCCCATGTGATGGTTCAAGCCAATGCCACGATGGCAAGTGTTATACATGATGGGCAGTAATCACCATAGGATATGGACATAAAGAGACCAAAGGACCCCGTGCAGTCAAATATCCAATGGTGGAGCGCAGGTGGCTGAATGTGAACATTTACACAGACAGTGTCTACAACCTGATCCATTATCACCTATCACTGTGGGAAAGAAATGGTTATCACATTTGCAGGCATGGCAATCAAACATAAAATGCTCACCCAGGAGCTTAGCCATCATTAACAAATGGCTGCCCATTAAACAAATATTATGACACAAGGGGTCATTTCTATGCAGGTGCAGCTGCCAAGCATGCTGTATGACAAGAATCAGCCAAGAGGAGGATTTTCCTGGATGAGTTGCTGAACCGGTGCTGATGGAAGAAATAGAACCTGTCAAGGAATTGTGATGGTTTATAAGTTCCTTACTCAGTGTATGAAGTCTCAGTTTAGGAACTTGAACATGAAGGCACTGCTGCTACACTAAGAAACATCTCCAAGAACTACTGGTGGCCTAAAATAGGAAAAATGGAAACACAGCTGGCTGGCACTGTTGCCAGCAGTCCTGATGAGTCTTAAGAGTGGCCCCACAAATCCAATTGTCTCACACCATTTGAACTGATGACACGGAATCCTGTCAATATCAAAGGATTCAAGTTATAATATAATGAGTCTCTATTGGTCACATATACATATGCAAAGTGAAATTCTTTTCTTTGCATACCCCAACATGTCAGGAAGCCTTCCGATCAGTAACCCAGAGCCTTAACCGTCAAGCCACCACTGCCCACTGTTATGTAGGGAAAGGGTGTACTAGGTTATGTTATGAGGAATTGAAAAGGTACTTGCAGGTTTTAAGTGATTTGATACAGGACAAAGAGCATTATATGTGGGAGAATTTGGAGAGCAAAGCAGACATCACAAATCAAGAAACAGATTTAGGTAACAGTGAAATTGGATCACTGATCATTGTACGTTATCTTACCTCCAAAATGTTGCAACCTAAATGGGAAGGCCTGTTTAGGGTAATTTATATTACATCACATGCTTCATGTCTCTGTACTCTTGATGGTGTTCAATGGAGGAATAAGTTCCAATTTAAACCCCTCTTAGGTGGTTCATACTTTTTTTTGCAGGTCCAGGCTGACATTAATCATGATGAACCTACTTTGTTCATCATGCATCAGGAAAACTGAGAAACTGCTTGAATGCTTTGTCTGACTGTAATTATATTGAATCTGGGAAATATCCTGGCCAATGGCAGCTTAATATATTGTTTGCTTCTTAGTCATCATTCTAGTCCAATTTCCCCCATATCAACATGCTGGGACCCTCTGGTTGTCTTATGCAGTAGCAATACTGGTGATATGAATGCCACTAAATACCTCGATCTTGATATCTTGATAATGGAAGATGATAAGATCAAACCTCACATTTAACTTCAAGTTTAACTTCAATTGTTCAACATGAATCTCATTTGTCTGGCAAAGGCATTGATGGTGGCCTTAATATAGCCTTTCCCAAGAAGGAGTCATTTCAAAGGACCCAAAATCTCACAAGTGCCAGTGCAACATGTGCAGATGATTTGAACAAAATAACTAATTGACTAGTACTGCTAATTAGGAAGTGCAACACTACGTGGTTTGCATTCATCCCTGATAGACAATGTATGGCTCTTACTTGTATTACATTATATGCGTTCTACTTATGTGGAAATTCTAAAGGAAACTGTCTTTTTTTTATTGGCTCTAAAACTCAATTTTAATGCCATTTCAGTCCTCTCCCCTTTTATGAAAATGGTTATTTGTGAGTCTTTGTAGACATTTCAAATAAAGTCAAACTATCGTTGCAAAGGTTTACTTAATCAAGACGATATTTTCATTGACATTACAGTTTTGGTGAAAAATTGGGTCTGTTAGTTCCTAGCAATACATCTGCTGATTCATCTCTGAGACATTCTGTTAAACCATTCTGTTCAATAGCTGAAAATTTCTGACTAATCATAAATGCTCAAATGATGGGCAGACTCTGCATGAGTCTGAAAAAAAAAAGTAATCCAAAGACATGGTCAAAATACAGGCACAGGTCAGGTGATATACAAACAGAGTAAAGAGGGTTAGGCAAAATCAAGAGCTATAAACAGAATAGGGTCAAAAACAGATTACTACACAATAAACAATGGCTTCCTAACAACTGGTACAGAAAGACACAGAGCGCATACTTCATGCCAAGTGAGTGAACTGAATGTCCTTATATACTGTGAGTGTGCTGGAATGAGATTGAGTCCAGGTGTGTTATTAGTAGTCAGAATTTAGGTGAATGTGAATGGGTCTGGGTGTTGTAGTCCTTAGAGGCCATTTCTGTAGGCCACGTTGTGTGTTGGGAATTGTATTTGGACGCCGTTTCCGGCACTGACATGACAGCAGTGTTCAGTGTCTAATGTTTACTCCAATACTATTAAAGAAGGGAAGTATTGCTCCTGCTGTAATTTTACTGACACTCAATATTAGCAAAATTAGCAGTGCTATCATGTCCCCAGCCCTCTGTGGCCTTTGTACCTTCTTGTTTCAGTGACACCACTTTCGCTTGCTACATGCCGATCAGCAACTTCACCTATTATGCCCATGGGAGTCAGATTCTGAAGTATTTGTTTAAGATGATATATTGATGCTGATTTATGATGGATAAGATGTACATTTATTGATTCCCCTGAAGGGGAAATTCTATACTAATTTCTATACTAAATTCTATACTAAGTTCTATGGCTATATAGGCTCAGTTGAAAATATATAATCATGATTACATTTTATTATAACACATACAGTAGTTAATAAAATATAACCTTGATTTTGATTGAATACTCATGTTTACACATAAATGTACAGTCATGGGAAAAAAAGAAAGTACACCCTCCAACAATTCTATTTTTTTATTTAACATGGCCTAAAGAACAATTGTGTGGTCCTCACCAATTTCTACTGCATAAAGAAACAATTAAGCTCAGCTGATAAAAACAAAACACAACACATTTTAATATGTAGTCATTATTTTCCCAAAAAGTAAACCAACATTCAGAAACTAGGTCGGAAAAAATAACACCACTGTATATATGGCCAAGGTCGTTTCCTAATTCTCTAACTGAGAAATATTAAGAGTACAGTCTGATTAATATAAGGACCTGTAAAAAAAAATCTTTAAAGCAATTCTTGATCTCCACAGAATGTGTGCTAATGAAACCAGTTGATAAACTAATCTGCAAAATAATATTATGCATGATTTTAATTGTTTAAGGGCCATGACTTTACTGAATTTGTCACCAAGTAATTGTTCTGCTTGGGTTGTAAACTTAAACTCAGATTGGAGTTATTCTTTTTTGAAATATCTCAGGGTCAGGTGAGATCCAAAGAGCATCAAGTTGTGGAATTAGAACATAAATCTGATCATTTTGCTTTGCACTGTTTTTTTTAAATTATAGGTGAGCAATAATGCAGATAATGAGGGGGGATCTCTTTTCTTTAATTAATGTCTAAAAAGATTATGGTGATATTTTTATGGCAATAGAGTTGTAAAAGCACTGCCAGAAGGGAGGAGAGAGTTCAAACAGCAGAGTTTGGGAGTGAGGAGCTTCACTGGAAATGGAAGTGCCATGTATAGTGGTGCAGGATCAGGGATGACAATACTACCATATAAGCAGGGGACTTAACCTGGGGGAGCAGTATTTTTCTTGAAAAAAAATGTAATCAATCTAGGAGTATGAATGGAGTGGACTGGAGAAAAAAGAATATTGTTTTTATCTGGGTTGAAGAAGCACCAGACATCTACTTGGCCAGATAAGGTTAAAAAAAATCTTGCCCAGAAAGACAGCTAGAACTATGCTTAGTAGAGGAGTGATCTATGATAGGATTAAGAGCACAATTAATTCAATTAAATAAGTGTTGAGGTCTAGAAGACGTGTAATAATTTTGTTGATAAACCCGAGGTCATCCTAATTTGGGGCATAAATGTTAACTAAAGCCATCAGTTTATTATAGAGGTGAGCAAAAGCTATTATATATCTCCCATGGGGGTCTGCCCCCCTGTCAGCACCCCTGGATTTGCTTACAAATTCTGAATGAAAGATCTGGCCTATCCATCTCCTAAAAATTGTTTTATGGTCTGCAGGACATAAATGAGTTTCTTGGCAGGGGGGCACTGCTGAGCTGCCAATGTAGTAAGACGCGAAGTTGGAGGCTCCTGCTAATTTCGATTAAAATTGTAATTAAATTGCGCTTTTCGGTCATACAGTAGATTTTGACTCATTCTACTCGTTTCTTTTTTGTTTGCACATTTAACTTTGCAATACGTTAAAATGTCTGGAAAGGGGGGGGCGCTGTCGAGCAGGCAATGGAGTAGGTCGGGTTTGGTTTGAGCTCCCGTTGAACTTCTGTTTTATTTTAAGTTAATAAGTGCTTTTCATAACTAAATACTGGCAAACCCTGCTTTGAACAAATTCCTTAAGTTAAATGTACATATGTATGCGTGTAGATGGTGACTAATTTGCATAAATATAAATTCGCAGAGTCAACCAAATCTAGGCCCAACACTGCCTCGTCCACGAGTTCTACTGCCTCCCCAGGCCCGGAGCCCCCACCTCGGCCAAACAGCCAAGGGATGGATGCTGAAACCCTGAAGATGGATATTCTGCCTTCACTAAGGGCCGACATTGCAGCAGCGATAAAAACTGAGCTGAAAAGTGCACGTGCTGAAGATTTCGACTTTCTTAAGAAAGAGTTGCAAGCGGTGAAAGAAGAAATAAAGAACAATACGGCCGCAATTCACTCCGAAATCGACCAGATGAAAGCTACAATTAAAGAGGTGGAAGGTGGGCTAATGACCTGGTCGGACGAAGTGGCAGTTTTACAGACTACGGTGAATGACCTGGCAGTAGAGGTGACTGGACTCAGAAATTAGTGTGAGGACATGGAGATGTAACATCAGATGTAACTGAGGAGATGTAACATCAGGATCCTGGGGGTGGTGGAAGTGAACGGATCAAGCTCTAAATCATTGGTCTCAAAACTACTGAGAGAAGCGCTGCAGCTGGATAGAGATCTGTTTGTGGACCGCTCTCACAGAAGTCTGGGTCCTGTGAGGAAGGATGGGAAACCACGCGCCATCATAGCCAAACTCCACTACTACCAAGACTGCGTTGAGGTACTGAGCCGGGCGTGGTCCCGAGTCCCGATACGGCTCAACAGTGAGACGATTGCTATCTTTCTGGATTATACCACGAGTGTCGCTAAAGCCAGGGCGGCATTCAATGAGGTCAGGAAGTTGCTCCGTAACCAGCAGGGAGTTCGGAATGGCATCCTGTTTCCAGCCCGTCTCCGCATCACGTTCAACGGAGAGGAAAAGGAGTTAACGGATGCAAGCAAAGCGATGAGCTACGTCAAGAAGAATATTATTACTACAGCAGAGGGCTGAGTGAGTAACATTGCCCTGGCTAATTCATCGTCTCTGAACTCTGACTGGATGATAACTGTTTGAACAGACTTTTACTGTAATAAGGAGGATGATCAACACCGCTGTCTTATTTTTGTTATATACGGGCTTGCAGGGGAAGAGTTCCTGGCCTTAATTTATCCTTATTATTATAATTATTTTTTTTTACGCAGTAATGTATGGACATGCAGTTATTGTTTTTCGTTTATAGGGCTATAAGGCCCTGGCACAGTCTTGGACTTAACTTGGGTTGTACAGTATTTACCTGAACATCATGGTTTCAGGGTGTATGATACTACAGTGTGATAGGATGCACTTTTTTGAATTTACTTCACACCATGATGCTTCCACCTCCAAACGTCACTACTGGTATAGTGTTTTTTGGGTCATGTGTAGTGCCATTTCTTCTCCAAACATGGTGTGTGGTATGACAGCCAAAAAGTTCAATTTTGCTCTCATCTGACCAGACCACACTCATGGACCACACTTGTCCAAATGAGTTGCAGCAAACTTTAAAGGAGATTCGACATGCCTTTTCTTTAGTAATGGAGTCTTGCAGGGTGAGCTTGCATAGAGGCCATGGCAGAGGAGTGCACTAGCTCTTGTTTTCTCTGTGACAATGGTACCTGCTGCCTCCAAGTGTTTCTGGAGCTCTTTCTGAGTGGTGTTTGGCTCTTGACTCTTCTGACTTCCTGGACAGAAATCTTGCGAGGAGCTCCTGTGCGTGGCCGGTTGATGACGGAGTGATGTTGCTTCCACTTTCGGATAATAGCCCCAATGGTGCTTACTGGAAAATTCAGAAGTTCTGAAATACACCTGTATCTGATTTCATTAATATGTTTCGCATATTAATAAGGTTGCAAAGGACTTGGGAGAGGTCTTTGCTTTTACCCATCATGAGATGTTTCTTGTGGACACCTTGGTAACAAAAAGCCTTTTGTAGACCTTCAATTTACTAACCCCACTGGTATTAATTTGCACAGACATGAGGTATAATTATTTTCTAACTACTTACAGATTTCAGTTGGTTCCTTGCCTTACCTTGGAGAACTGCTTTTTCTTAGTGTGTTCAATACTTTTTTTTCGTGTGTCATTCCACTTTATTACACATAACTTTATTTAAGGACTTTTATGTTGTGAATTCTTTATATTTCTGGATTTCTGAAGTTAATACTGATGTCTGGTGAAAATTTCATGTCAATAACCCCATTGGAAATATATTTACTTAGAAAAATGTTGATGCATTCAATACTTATATCCCCCACTGTAATAGGAGTGAAGTGGCAAACAAATTTTTTGGCTGAATAAGTGTTGGTGTGGGTCTTCCTCATGATAATATTCTTTGCAATAAATGATCTCCTGTACAACTGATTTGAACATAATGACTTTGGTGTTTCAAGCAAAAACCACCAAATACCACTTAAACATCGTTACATTATGATAGATAACATAGGCTACTACATCAAGCATGTTGCCAAATAACGTGTACCTTAATACCTTCTCTATGCCAAGAAAATGTAAGAAAATATGTTTCAGTGGATTTTCAACATTTGCTTTGGTTGAGAAAACATGAAGAAAAAAAAAACACACACACACACATATATATATATATATATATATATATATATATATATATATATATATATATATATATATAATACAGATTAAATGTGCCTAAGGTGCTTTTGCTTGCTAAGAAGGCATCAAGCTTAGAATGACCATTAATTTAAGGGTCATTCCATCTACAGTGGTGCAATGTAGGTTGCATGACAGTTTTTTGTGGTGTTGTTTTTCCTGTGAAGAAAAGCAGTAAGTAACTTCTGAGCTGTAGTCACAGGCTTTTATCAGGAGAAACAACACAGCTCTGTTTGACACTGCTCATTTGTAAAATACCCAACTGAACACTATACTTCCATATTTGGATAAAATCTATTGATGCATATCAACTGTACACCTGTACCAACATGACAGATCAGGCTGGTTCTTCAAATCTGGCCCTCAAGGTCCACTGTCCTGCAGAGTTCACCTTCAATCTCAAACTCACAATTTTTACAGCAGAATGTGATGGGGCAGCCTCCCAAACCGCTTTCCTGCCAGAGGCCGACGGGGTAGCCTCCCAAGCCGCGTTCCTCCCAAGTTGTGGTCCTACTAGAGGCAGATGGCATGGCCTCCCAAGTTCTGTTCCTGCCAGAGGCCAACGACACAGCTTCCCATGCAATGCTCATGCCAGAGGCTGACAAGATGGCATACCAAGCCCTGCTCACATCTGAAGCCTACAAAATGGCCTCACATGCCACACTCCAGTCTGATGGTCGATGACGCGACCTCCCAAGCCATGCTCATGCCAGAGACTAATGTCATTACTTTCCACAACATGCTCAAGCCAGAGGACAATGAGACTACCTACCAAGCTCTGCTCATGCCTGAGGCAGACAAGATGGCCTCCCACGACATGCTCGACATGGTTGAGCTTTGGTAGGCGCTTCGGAGGGGGATCTGTCATGGATATTCCATTAAGCTTCAGCATTCAGCACAAGGGGATATCCATGACAGATCCCCCCAAGGGTGGGAAGCATGTGCTTCCAGGTTGTCATGCTTTTGTTTTCTTTGCCACGCATGTTTTGTTTTGGTTTATGTTCTGTCTCTGCCCTTGTCTTGTGATTGGTTGTTTTCCTTATCTGTCATCATTGTCATCAGCTTTTCCCTGTTACCCCTTCTGAATAGTTAATATATTTATACCCCCATGTTTCTTTGTCTCATCCCGAAGTATATGCTCAATTGTGGTCTCTGTCATAACAAGCCTCGTTCCTTTGTTCGTTGTTCCGGGTTTTAACTCACAGCCTGTTTTTTGATTCACTTGTTTTGCCTTACCTTGTTAAGTCTGTTTGCCACTCACCTGACCATTGCCTATTTTTTAATTTGAAGTTGCCTTTCGATTTTTGGATTTGTCTGCCTGTCTCTTTAATAAAACTTATTTTTATATACTTCATTAATATTTTAACAATGTCCACATCAATCAAAAACAACCAGTCTGTTGCACACAAGCCATAAACAAAACAAAATCAAATATATTATTATTATTATTATTATTATTATTATTATTATTATTATTGAGAACAAAAAAAAAAATAAAAGAAAAAAGAAGATACATATGCAGCATTTTCATAATAACACAATGGAGGAAAAACAATAAGGAACAAGCAAACATCCAATATGCATAAACATAATATACACATACATAACATAACCAAATAAACAGGGGTATATAAATTTATAATACAATTGTTCCATTGTGCTGGAATCTTGGAACTTATGCCAAGAGACTTCAATGGTTCTTTTATTAAATGACATGAGTTTGCCCATAATATAGAATCTAAGTTTTTCTAAAGATATAAGATCCTTTATAATAGTTAGCCAATCCCTATATAATGGAGGGTTATTGCTAACCCATTTGTTCATAAGGGCCTTCCTTGCCAACATCAGCAAAGGATGCACAATATCTTTATGTTCCTCGAGAGGAGGAGGCAAAATGCCAAGTAGCCACATAGAGGGTGAGGCTTGAACTGTTATGTCATGTAACAAATGTCTGAGAGGGCTTCGCAGATCGAAAACCAAAAATGTTCTCTCTCATTACATACCCATAGACAGTGGAAAAGGGTACCAAGGGAATCTTTGCACTTCATACATTTAGGTGAAACCTGTTTGTTAAATTTGTTACATGTATATGGTGACATGCCTGATGTATTATGTTAAACTGCATTTCTCTAAATTTATTGCAGACAGAAATAGTAGCTTGAAGTTTAATGATGTTTTCCCATGAAACAGCGTCAATATCAAACCCAATGTTTTTACTAAAAGATTTTTGAAGATCAGTAAACTTATTCTGCTTATACTCATATAACATTGAGTAGAATTTAGATATAAACTTTTGGGTGTCTGTACTACAAAGGAAAAATTGGTCATAATTTCCAATGAAGAGTCCACCATTTCAAGTACTAACATAGTGTCTAACCTGTAAATATTTATTTAAATCTTTTTGCACAATATGGAAATGGGATTTAAGCTTATCAAAAGTCATGAATTCACCTTTGTAAAAGAGATCATATATATGTTTTACCGGCTTATTGCCATGAGAAAAAATATGATCCCATTTTAGGACATAAACCAGGATTATCTACCAAAGAGGAGAGAATAGATAAGGGTTGTTTATAATGAAAAAACCTTTTAATAGAGGACCAAACTTGTTGAAAACATAAGAGAAAAAATTCTTCAATTCAAAAGGAATTGAAGTCTTTCCATCTAAAAAATTAACTAATTCAGAGGTTCTACATAATTCCATTCTATTACAACGCAAAAAGCATCTGGCGGTTTATGAATCCAGCCCATAATTATTCTTGCTTGTATTGCCTAGGAAAAAACTTAAAATTAGGCAATGCCCATCCACCCTTACCTGTTGGTTGCCGTAAAACATCCAACTTAATCTTAGGCTTCCTACCTGCCCATATAAATCTGTATATAAAATCATTTATTACTTTAAGATCATTTGAAGACAGTTGAAGAAAGGACATAGAAAGAAGGTATCAAATTCTAGGTAGATTAATCCATCCATCCATCCTCTATACCGCTTATCCTTTTCAGGGTCACGGGGAACCTGGAGCCTATCCCAGGGAGCATCAGGTGGGGTACACCCTGGACAGGGTGCCAATCCATCGCAGGGCACAATCACATACACACTCACACACCCATTCATACACTATGGACACTTTAGACATGCCAATTAGCGTACCATGCATGTCTTTGGACTGGGGGAGGAAACCACAGGGAAACATGCAAACTCTGCACACACAGGGCCACGGTGGGAATCGAACCCCCAACCCTGTAGGTATGAGGCGAACATGCTAACCACTAAGCCACTAACCACTAATCATCTTAATTAAATTTATCTTTCCTAAAAAGAGACAGGGACAGCAGACCAACATATCGAGTCATTCTTAACCTGTGCTAGCAATGGTTTTATATTTAATGAATATAATAATGAAAGCCTGGGTGGTATACGTATGCCCAAGTATGTTAGGCCTTGGGGTACCCATCTAAAATGGTCTATATAAAAAGGCTTGGATTTACTATGTGTCCCCATTGACATGATTTCAGATTCATGAAAATTTACTTTATAGCCAGAGACCGACCCAAACTGTTCAATACATTTAATAATTTCTGACAAAGCAATTTCAGGCTGTCTAATAGTGAGAATAACATCATCTGCATAAAACATTATTTTTTACTGTTTTACCCCCCCAAATGTACACCATGATTTTTTTTCATTCTGTCATACATGTATTGCTAGGGGCTCTATTGCAATTGCAAACAATAGAGGTGAGAGTGGGCAACCTTGACATGTTCCACGGTGAAGATCAAATGAGGCACAAACGTCATTAGTTATTATAGAGGCTTTAGGATTAGTATACAACAAACTGATCCACTTAGATAAGTTATTTCCAAAGCCACATTTTTTCATGACCTCAAATAGGTAACCCCACTCCACCCTATCGAATGCTTTCTCTGCATCGATTGATACTAGAAGGCCTGAGTCTGAAGTCTTTTCAAGATAGTTCATAATATGAAATAGACCGAAAGTATTATAGTGAGACTGACGACCTTTAATGAAGCCTAAATTCAGCATAAATTATACTGGGAATAACTGGCTCTAATTGTTTTGCTAAAATTTTTGCCAATATTTTTATCGACATTTAATAAGCTTATAGGCCTGTATGATCCACATTGTTCAGGTCTTTTCAGTTTTTAAAAATAAGTGAAATTACTGCTGTATTCATAACATCAGAAACAGAAGATTCCTCATATGCTTTAGTTAAGGCCTTCAAAATATAACCGCTAACCTTATCCTGAAATATCTGAAAACATTCAACTGGATAACCATCAGTACCCGGGGATTTCCCCAGCTGTAAAGAGGAAATAGCTGACTTAGCTTCTAGCAAAGAGAGAGGGGATTCTAATAAATCATGTTGTCTGGTAGTTATACTTGGGATTGTTAAATTTTAGACTATGTGGTTTATCTTCAAAAAAATATAGTGCAAGATAGAACTGTCTAAAAAATATTGTTCATTTCTTTATCATCAATACATCTTCTCCCCTCTATATCTCTAACAGCTGAAATAATTTATTTGCCTGGTCTTTCTTTAAGTTTTTCCAACAAACAATTTGCTTTATTTTCCATCTCAAACAAGCGCTATCTAGCAAAAAGAACATATCTCTCAGCCTGTGATGTCATTAGGTTATTTAATAATGTTCTAAAATACTTTAATTGAGTCAGTATATCTTCTGATTTCAAGATATAATACTGCCTTTGTAAATTAGATATTTGCTTCTCTAATTCAAATTGTTTAGCTATTTTTTCCTTGTTCTTTTTGCTTAAGTAAGAAATTATCATGTCTCTGATATATGCTTTGTAGGCATCCCATAGCACAATAGAATCTGTCTCTTCTAAATCATTAGAAAGAAAATAACAGTCTGTTTGCTCTCTCAGACATTCAACAAACTGCTCATCTGTCATATGATAAGGATTCGATTTCCAAAATCGAGAGGCCTTTGAGCTATCCGTGAGGCGTATAGAGATAGTGACCGGGGCATGGTCAGAGATGGTAATGGGACCAACGTTTGCTTGTCTGACCAAATGAGCCATATGACATGAAATAAATATATAATAAATACAGGAAGTGGTCTGATGGGGATGTGAAAAAGTAAACTCTGAAGAGGTTGGGTTGTAAAATCTCCACATATCAAAAAGATTCTGTTCATGACAAGCCTTACATATTAAACTAGAAACTTGTGGGGCAAGAATAACTGAAGGAGATTTATCTATAGTAGGGTTAAGAAAGCAATTCAAATCATCACCCAAAATGACATTATTAGAATCTAAGCTTGCCAATCTACTAAATACTTGTACAAAAAAAATTCTCATTAAGATTATTCGGGCCATATATACATCCAATAACAATTTCTTTACCATAAAATAGACCCTTTATTAAGACAACTCAACCTTTTTCATCAGAATATTGTGTTATTAACGTAAACAGGAGGTTTTTAAATTTAATAATATACAGACACCACATCTTTTTGTTGAAAAAAAGAATAGATTTGCCCAACCCAGTCGCTGCAGAGCTTTTGATGTTCCTTATTATTTAGGTGAGTCTCTTGTAACAAGGAAATTTGAATCTTATCCCTCTTCAATATACAGTATCTCACAAAAGTGAGTACACCCCTCACATTTTTGTAAATATTTGATTATATCTTTTAATGTGACAACACTGAAGAAATGACACTTTGCTACAGTGTAAAGTAGTGAGTGTACAGCTTGTGTAACAGTGTAAATTTGCTGTCCCCTCAAAATAACTCAACACACAGCCATTAATGTCTAAACTGCTGGCAACAAAAGTGGGTACACCCCTAAGTGAAAATGTCCAAATTGGGCCCAAAGTGTCAATATTTTGTGTGGCCACCATTATTTTCCAGCGCTGCCTTAACCCTCTTGGGCATGGAGTTCACCAGAGCTTCACAGGTTGCCACTGGAGTTCTCTTCCACTCCTCCATGACGACATCACGGAGCTGGTGGATGTTCGAGACCTTGAGCTCCTCCACCTTCCGTTTGAGGATGCCCCACAGATGCTCAATAGGATTTAGGTGTGGAGACATGCTTGCCCAGTCCATCACCTTCACCCTCAGCTTCTTTCGCAAGGCAGTGGTCATCTTGGAGGTGTGTTTGGGGTCGTTATCATGCTGGAATACTGCATACTTTGCTTCAGTATGTCACAGTACATGTTGGCATTCATTGTTCCCTCAATGAACTGTAGCTCCCTAGTGCCGGCAGCACTCATACAGCCCCAGACCATGACACTCCCACCACCATGCTTGACTGTAGGCAAGACACACTTGTCTTTGTACTCCTCACCTGGTTGCCGCCACACACGCTTGACACCATCTGAACCAAATAAGTTTATCTTGGTCTCATCAGACCACAGGACATGGTTCCAGTAATCCATGTCCTTAGTCTGCTTGTCTTCAGCAAACTGTTTGCGGGCTTTCTTGTGCATCATCTTTAGAAGAGGCTTCCTTGAGGGATGACAGCCATGCAGACCAATTTGATGCAGTGTGCGGCATATGGTCTGAGCACTGACAGGCTGACCCACCACCCCTTCAACCTCCGCAGCAATGCTGGCAGCACTCATACATCTATTTCCCAAAGACAACCTCTGGATATGACGCTGAGCATGTGCACTCAACTTCTTTGGTCGACCATGGCCTGTTCTGAGTGGAACCTGTCCTGTTAAACCGCTGTATGGTCTTGGCCACCGTGCTGCAGCTCAGTGTCAGGGTCTTGGCAATCTTCTTATAGCCTAGGCCATCTTTATGTAGAGCAACAATTCTTTTTTTCAGATCTTCAGAGAGTTCTTTGCCATGAGGTGCCATGTTGAACTTCCAGTGACCAGTATGAGGGAGTGTGAGAGCGATGACACCAAATTTAACACACCTGCTCCCCATTCACACCTGAGATCTTGTAACACTAACAAGTGACATGACACCGGGGAGGGAAAATGGCTAATTGGGCCCAATTTGGACATTTTCACTTAGGGGTGTACTCGCTTTTGCTGCCAGCGGTTTAGACATTAATGGCTGTGTGTTGAATTATTTTGAGGGGACAGCAAATTTACACTGTTACACAAGCTGTACACTCACTACTTTACATTGTAGCAAAGTGTCATTTCTTCAGTGTTGTCACATGAAAAGATATAATCAAATATTTACAAAAATGTGAGGGGTGTACTCACTTTTGTGAGATACTGTATATAAGATTTTCTTTCTTTTAATCACATTATTTATCCCTTTAAGATTCCAGTCGCATACCTTCATATATAAACTATTTTGCATATCTGTAGATACTTTCTAATACCTCATTACAAATGTTACAAAAATCAACACTCCCTTTAAAATAAAATAAATCACAAGAAAGTATCCTCCACATGTAGTTCATCCATAAACAAAATATCAGCTTATTTCCATAGTGCTGTAAGAACTGGCATCCTGCATAACTAAGAACAAAGCATGAACACATACTACAAACAAAACAAAAAATAGGTAAATAAGTAAAAAGTATAAGGAGCATTTGGAAGCCTCTCACATCTATCACAGAGAACCCAATGAAAGTAAAATAAGTAAAGTACCATTACGTAGAGAGATGAACCAAAAGTTTAAATAAAGCTTTTTACTGCAATTGCATCCATCTCAACCTGTCTGCATTATGTGACACTATGAAACTGCATTCATAATGGGGTTCAGCTAGACTAGACGCAACCAGGTCTGATTACTGCAAACTCTGTTCAATCAAATAAACACTTAAATAGAACTTTTTCAACAGCATGAAGTTGGTTAAAAGGTCTTACACAGTTGCACACTATGCCAAAGTTGAAATAAGTTCCAGAAATTATAAGGAACAAGTTGACTGAACTACATCAGTCTGGGAAGGGTCACAAATCTATTTCAAAGGCTCTGGGAAAAATGGAAAAACTCAGCACAGTAGTGAACCTTCACAGAAGTGGCCGACCTTACAGAATTCCTCCAAGAGCACAGCAACGACTCATCCAGGAAGTAAAAAAAAAAAGCCAAGGAGAACATCAAAGGAACTACATGCCTTTCTTGCAACAATAAAGGTCACTGTTCATGACTCCACTATCAGAAAGACACTGGGGAAAAATGGCATCCATGGAAGCATGGCGAGGCAAAAACCACTGCTAACAGAGAAGAACATTAAGGTTCATCTGAATTTTGCTAAAACACACCTTGATGACCCTCAAACCTTTTGGGAGAATGTGGACTGATGAGTTGAAAGTGGAACTGATCTCCAGTTAATGGAAGCTTTTGATTGCAGTTATTGCTGCTAAAGTTGGCACAAACAGATTTTAAACTTAAGGGGACAATTAGTTTTTTACATGCGTGATAGGTGTTGGAATTTTTTTTGTTTTTTTGCTTCAATGAATAAGCAAATAAAAACTGTATAGTGTGTTTACTCAGGTTGCCTTTGTTTTATGTTGTATTTCCTTTGAAGATCTATAACTATTTAATATGAGATGTATGCAAAAACAGAAGAAATCAGGATGGCGGCAAATACTTTTTCACAACACTGTAGCTGCTATAACATACTGTAAGTGATGCTGAAGTAAGCCGGAGGGTTGTGGACACCTGACCATCACACCCATAGGAGCTTTCTGAATATCCCATTCGAGATTTCCTCCCCACCTTTTCTGTTATAATAACTTCCATTCTCCTGGGAAGGCTTTCCACTAGATTTTGAAATGTGGCAATGATGCCAGGAGAGGAGGCCTGGGGAGGAGTTGGCATTCGAGTTCATCCTATAGGTGTTCAGTGTGGTTGAGTTCAAAGCTTTGTATAGGCCACTCGAGTTCTTCCACACCAACCTCAGCAAACCATGTCTTTATGGACTGTCATGCTGGAACATGTTTCAACTACACCCCTTAGTTCCAGTAAAGAAAAACTGTAATGCTACAGCATACAAAAAAATTATATACAATTGTGTGTGATAAAATATTAGAATGGGCACATTAATATAAAAGCTCTCATTTTGCTACAGTTGTAGTTATTAAATGCTGCAATAGAAAATTATTCAACACCTCCTGATTCGAGAATTCAACCATGGTGTGGAATGATTATTGTAATCAACACACATTCTCAAAACTCAGTTAAAAGAAAAATGATTTGACTATCAATCAGGTGTATTGTTTAAAATGCCAGCAACCCCATTGTAAAACACCTTCCCGCCTCCATGCCAAAATTAGTCTGAGTGTTCTCATATACTGATCAACTGAAAGCATTTATCATCATGTTTCTGTACAGAGATGCAACATATACAAGAGCTGGCAAAAGATCCCATGCAGAGCACCACATTTGCCCTTTAAAGTGAAGTATTTATTTGATCTGGTTGACAAGGAACACAATAAAGACCACAGATCTATTGAAGGGATTATTATTTTTTTTTTTTTTACAAGAAAAGAGGAATTTGACTGGATGGTTCCAAGATGCAAATGCTTTTATGAATTTGCAAAATGATGCAAAAGTTTCTTTATCTAAGAAAGATCCACTCAGTTACTAAGAATATCAGTGAAATATGTTGCTTTTGAGAAATATGGAAAATTTAGTTGTGTCATGTGAAGGGATTTTTTATTTGTTTACCGCTGTATGACCATTACCTGTTATTGCACTTCAAATTAACCTTACCTCGGATTTTAAGCGCTCAATTTCAATCTCCCCATCTTCTATCTGTTGTCGAAGTTGCTTTGCAACTGTTTTCTCTGTCTCCACGATTTGAAGCAGATGGAGATACTTCTGCATTAAAGTCTCATGCTCTGTGGCCAGGTTTCTGTAGCTGAATGTGCAAACAAACAATATCATAATATAAACTATCATATTATGGGTCCATCATTACACATAATCATAACACTACACAGGTTGTCTGGACATACTGTGAATTCACTATTTTCACAATTTATCAGAAATGTTGTGACAGTGTTTTTTTTCCTCAGCACCCAGCATCCTGTGAAACTGCCATGTGTTACTCTAGAAATAATCTGTATAAGTATTCTTCTAGTTTATATTTGAAAATGAAGCCTGTGTAGGTCTCAGAACAACCATGCAACCATTCTATACACACTGCTCCTGCATTTAAAGAAGCTTTGCATATTTGGAAGAAAACAATTACTATACATCAAGTGGACAAGACATGCAATCAGTACAGAATCAGTGCATCACACTGCCATGAAGTAAGACACTAAATCCCCAAGAATTGCAACCTCTGGCAAAAATTATTGAATCATCACACTTGGAGGATGTTCACCTGGCTTTTTTACTTTGTAGCAAATAAACAAATTACAGATATGACACAAAACATTTTTGTTTAATAGCTGAACATTCTGGCTTCGTGAAACATACCTCAAAGAAGTTAAATTACAGTCCGATCTCAATCCGCCTGAAAATTTATGGTGGAAATAAAAAAAAATTGGTCCATAACAATGCTATTCAAGAATGTCAGAACCAGCTCGATGGATCATTGTGATGATTTTTTTTTTTTTTATGGTTCCATATTTTTTTCCTCGTTTTAATCTGGAAAACAATATGGTATTAATTAAAATAATTTAATTTAATTTGTGTGAGGTATGTTTCATGAAGCCAGATTGTTCAGCTATTAAACAAAAATTGTTTTGTATCATATCTGTGATTTGTTTATTTGCTACAAAGTAAAAAATCTGGGTGAGCATCCTCCAAATGTGGTGATTCATAATTTTTGCCTGGGGTTGTAGTACCTACTTAACTACCATTATTCAATGGGTTGGTCAGCTGCAATATTAACACTTGCAGCAAGCATCATTAAGTTAAACACAGATTTTTTTTTTTCAATCAATCAATCAATAAATAAATAAATAAAATATGAGAAAAGAAACCAATCACAACAAAATATTTTTAATTCAAACTAAATAAGACACAGCACAAAACGCATGACTCATCGAACAGTGGCAAGAAAAAGTATGTGAACCTTTTGGAATTTCATGGTTTTCTGAATAAATTTGTCATAAAATGTGATCTGATCTTCATCTAAGTCAAGGGTATTGACAAATATAATTTGCCTAAAATAATAACACAAAATAAATTCTGATCCCTCATGTCTTTATTGAACACACTCATTCAACATTCAAAATGGCAGTGGAAAAAGTAAGTGAACCCTTACAATTAATAACTGGTTGACCCCACCTTGGCAGCAATAGTCTCAACCAGGCACTTCCTGTAGCTGTGGATCAGACCTGCACATTGTTCAGGAGGAATTTTAGCCCATTCTTCCTGGCAGAACTGCTTTAGCTCTGTCATATTCTTTGACGTCTTATGTGTATGGCTCTCTTCAAGTCATTCCATAGCATCTCTATTGGGATGAGGTCTGGGCACTGACTTGGCCATTTCAAAAGGTGGATTTTGTTTTTCTGAAGCCATTTTGTTATGAGAGCAAGTCTCTGGTGTTTTGGGTCATTGTCCTGTCACATCACCCAACTTCTACACAGTTTCAGCTGACGTACAGGCATTCTCACATTATCCTGAAGAATTGTCTGATACACTTGGGATTTCATCTTCCCCTCAATGATTGCAAGCTGGGCAGGCCCTGATGCAGCAAAGCAGGCCCAAATCATGATGTTTCCTTCACCATACTTTATGGTTGGGATGATGTTTTCATGATGATATGCCATGCCCTGTCTACGCTAGATGTAGTGATATGTGGTTTTAACAAATAGTTCAATCTTAGTTTCATCAGTCCACAAAACATTTTGCCAATACCGCTGTGGGGTGTCAATGTGCTCTTTTGCAAACTTCAGGCATGTAGCAATGTTCTTTTTTGTAAGCAGTGGCTTCCTTCGTGGTGTCCTGCCATAGATACCCTGCTTGTTAAATGTTTTACATATTGTAGACTCATGAACAGAGATGTTAGCCAGCTCCAATGATGCCTTCAAATCTTTGGCTGTCATTCTGGGTTGTTTCTTTACCTCATTGATGAGTCTTCGTTGTGCTCTTGGTGTCATTTTGACTGAGCGCCTACTTCTTGGTAGAGTAGCAACAGTCCCAAAGTGTCTCCATTTGTAGAATGTTTGCCTAACTGTAGACTGGTGAATTTCTAAAGTCCTTGAAATCACTTTGTAACCCTTGCCAGCTTTATGTAAATCCACAATTCTTGATCATAGATCCTCTGGAAGCTCTTTTTGGCGAGACATGGCTCACATAAGCATGTGCTTCTTGTGCAGAGCAAACTCCAAAAGTTTGAGGGGTTTTTATCAGTCAAAGTAGCTGTAGTCCACACCTCCAAACTCATTTTCTTAACGAGACTCCAATTAGCTTTTTTGAGGTCATTAACTCAAGGGTTCACATACTTTTTCCACAAGCACTATGAGGTTTTTTTGGTTGTTCTCAATAAAGACATGAGGGATCAGAATTTTTTTTGTGTTATTATTTTAGACACATTATATTTGTCAATACCCTTGACTTAGATGAAGCTCAGATCACATTTTATGACCAATTTATTCAGAAAACCATGAAATTCCAAAAGGTTCACATACTTTTTCTTGCCACTGTACACCTTGCATACATTGTACATTGTATACAGTTGATGAAAATCTCGCAAGGGTATGGAAACCTTATAAAAGCTGTTTGAAAGAGAGTTACTCTCATTAGATGAGAAGCAATCTGCATGCACAGCAATGCTCCCAAAACCTGTAAACTGTATTTACAATGTTACAAAATCACAAGATATCAACCAGTGCTGCAGGAAGTGCATGCAAGTAATGACTTGTGGATTGTTCCCATATGAGATCTAAAACACATGCAGAGGAAACATTACAGAAAACAATTAAATTAAAACAATCTAACATAATTGTTGGTACCTATACTTATGTTACACATACAGATTTATTAGAAAATACCACAGATTTTGTCTTAAGAATGCAAAAAATAACATATGAAATAACATTGTATAACTAACCCTTATTATCTAATAGAAACTGAAGATTCATTGCAATGTCCTATTATGCATGAAATATTAAGCAATGATTAAGCATGGCCACACAAAGTGCATTATCTGAACTGTGATTTGTGCATTATGCATTGCTGAGCTAACCTCCCAGTGGTGAATATATCAGCATAACCATAATATGCCAGGCACTAAAAATAATACTTAACTGAAATTATAAATATTCCCACTAAACCCAAAATCATTTTGTCCTTAAGACAATGCCGTGATTTGATTACTGCATGATGAACACATAGATCCCTAAGTTATCCTTAAAAAGTTATTAAAAGTTAGTTTTTAAAAATTTAGCCAAACTAATAAAAACATCCATAGATTACTAGTTACAGATCTTTATGACACAATTTCTGGACTTTGAATTCAAATAATGTTAATTAGAAAATGCTACTTCAGACATATTTCCACACTTGACCCAGGCATTGTAGTCCTCAGGAGAATCTGAATCTTCAATCTAGATTCTGTAAGATCTAAACTAAAGCACAGATTTCCAGGAACAGAGTTAAAGTATGGTGGAATTAGCCTACCTGGCATGTGTTATTGCTGCTACCCATTCATCGCAGTCCTTCACATCTTCAGTGCGAAGCTCAAGAGCTTTCTGATTTTCATGGTTGAAGCTGATTGTGAAATAATACTGAAATGTATAAAAAGAAAAAGCAAGTTTTAGCAGCTCATCAGTCTGGTAAAAGTCCTATTTTCAATATGAATTAATTGTTGTTTTTTTGTTTGTTTATTTGTTTGTTTTTTTACAATTTATGGTAATATACTAATATATGGTAATATACTAGACCTAAACATGGATTCTTTGTTCTTTCACGTTAACCCTTATGTTCCAGGCAGTCTTCCATCTTTTTGGTGTACACTGTCAAAATAGGCCAGGCTGCTTAAAAATTATTACATTTTAAAAATATTTTTACTGTTGCATTACACTTTTTAGGCCACCCACAAGATTTACACTCCTTTTTGCAATTTAGGTTAATAAACCTCAATTACGTGTGTACAGCTGGTGCCAAGATGTCTGAACCTGGAAAGAACTGCTATCTGAAGACAAAAGACTCTTTAATGAAAATTAACATTTGAACTCTATCCCACAGAATTAGCATCTTGAGTGGAGACTGGAAGATCACATCTCACTATTGTTCTTGTACATTCTACAAAATCCAGGTTTAGGTGGAGCATTGGGGCATGCCAACTGAGATTTTAGAGTCCAGGCTAACAACTTGGCTTTAGTTAAGTGTACTTAGACTGTAAAGGCTAAAAGGATTTTCCGTTTAGAACAACATAGTGTTGACTGACCAATCTAAATAGGGTGAGCCTTAACTTCTGATTATTGTAATATTGTTCTATTTAAGTGTACATGGGAAACATGTACATGGTATGATTATGCAAAGTTACTATTATAGAAAAGTAAAATTGGTAGACTTGTTCTGACAGTAGTGATCATGACCTCTGACTAGAGATAATGCTATTCAAATTAAGTGTGTACAGATCTATTGGGTCTAAACAAAGAAAAGGGCAAGCATGGGCAGCCATCTAAATAGTATTACTCAATTACCTCTGTCTAATGACCAAGACTGGTGAGATTATGACAGTGACATCCACGTACACATCTAAGCGACATTATAATTCGAATGAACAAGCCCAATCACTGAACTACGGTCATTTCTATATTTTGATCAATTTTGGTACAATATTTTTTTGAGCCCTCAGTTTGAACCGCTGGAATATTTTGCTGGGACTTCCTGACTAGATCATCTTGAATCTCATCATTTGAATAGAACCTTTCCAGCGATGTGAAGTAAGCTAAAAGGTCTCAACAAGCATCTCGATATGCCTCGATCAAAACTGTGAGATATGAGAACGTTTGTTACTGAATTTTTAAGGCTCTGGGTTACTGATAAGAAAATCGGGGTTCAAGCACCAGCACTGCCAAGCTGTCATGTGAGCAAAGCCCTTAACCCTCTCTGCTCCAGGGGCGCTATATCATGGCTGACCCTGTGCTCTGACCCCAGCTTCCAAACAAGCTGGGATATGTGAAGAAAAGAATTTCACTGTATTGTAATGTGACAAAATAAAAAGCTTCTTCTTCATATATATATATATATATATATATATATATATATATATATATATATATATATATATATATATATATATATATATAAAATATACACACACAGTATCTCACAAAAGTGAGTACACCCCTCACATTTTTGTAAATATTTGATTATATCTTTTCATGTGACAACACTGAAGAAATGACACTTTGCTACAATGTAAAGTAGTGAATGTGCAGCTTGTGTAACAGTGTAAATTTGCTGTCCCCTCAAAATAACTCACACAGCCATTAATGTGTAAACCGCTGGCAACAAAAGTGAGTACACCCCTAAGTGAAAATGTCCAAATTGGGCCCAATTAGCCATTTTCCCTCCACGGTGTCATGTGACTTGTTAGTGTTACAAGGTCTCAGGTGTGAATGGGGAGCAGGTGTGCTAAATTTGTGTCATCGATCTCACACTCCCTCATACTGCTCACTGGAAGTTCAACATGGCACCTCATGGCAAAGATCTGAAAAAAAGAAGTGTTGCTCTATATAAAGATGGCCTAGGCTATAAGTAGATTGCCAAGACCCTGACACTGAGCTGCAGCACGGTGGGCAATACCATACAGTGGTTTAACAGGACAGGTTCCACTCAGAACAGGCCTCGCCATGGTCGACCATGGTTGAGTGCACATGCTCAGCGTCATATCCAGAGGTTGTCTTTGGGAAACAGATGTATGAGTGCTGCCAGCATTGCTGCAGAGGTTGAAGGGGTGGGGGGGTCAGCCTGTCAGTGCTCAGATCATACGCCGCACACTGCATCAAATTTGTCTACATGGCTGTCGTCCCAAAAGGAAGCCTCTTCTAAAGATGATGCACAAGAAAGCCCGCAAACAGTTTGCTGAAGACAAGAAGACTAAGGACATGGATTACTGGAACCATGTCCTGTGGTCTGATGAGACCAAGATAAACTTATCTGGTTCAGATGGTGTCAAACGTGTGTGGCGACAACCAGGTGGGGAGTACAAAGACAAGTGTGTCTTGCCTACAGTCAAGCATGGTGGTGGGAGTGTCATGGTCTGGGGCTGCATGAGTGCTGCCGGCACTAGGGAGCTACAGTTCATTGAGGGAACCATGAATGCCAACATGTACTGTGACCTACTGAAGCAGAGACTGGGACACAAGGCAGTATTCCAGCATGATAACGACCTCAAACACACCTCCAAGACGACCACTGCCTTGCTAAAGAAGCTGAGGGTGAAGGTGATGGACTAAAACCTATTGAGCATCTGTGGGGCATCCTCAAACGGAAGGTGGAGGAGCACAAGGTCTCTAACATCAACCAGCTCCATGACGTCATCATGGAGGAGTGGAAGAGGACTCCAGTGGCAACCTGTGAAGCTCTGGTGAACTCCATGCCAAAGAGGGTTAAGGCAGTGCTGGAAAATAATGATGGCCACACAAAATATTGACACTTTTGGCCCAATTTGGACATTTTCACTTAGGGGTGTACTCACTTTTGTTGCCAGCGGTTTAGACATTAATGGCTGTGTGTTGAGTTATTTTGAGGGGACAGCAAATTTAAACTGTTACACAAGCTGTACACTTACTACTTATATATATATATATATATATATATATATATATGATCTAAAGACTGTATAATTAGTATTCAACCTCATTTCTTTTAGCAATGTAAATTAGGAATAGTGTTTCATTTTGCAATAGCTCACACTAAGTGTGACTGGCCTGTTGGCGGGGCCCCTACACAGTCCTCGAGAGGGTGGGCCCAGTGAACTATCGCCTACAACAGCCTGGTAAGCACACAAACCCTCAATTATACCATGTTAACTTTCTAAAAAAATGGGTCCAGCCTGCCCCAGTGCTCTCTGCCTTCTCTGTTGTCCCCTCAGAGCCTGACAAGTGTACCTTGGTCCATCAAAGAGAAGAGCTTACCCCCACACAGCGCCATTAGCTAATGGAGCTGGTGAACCAGTTCGCCGACAACTTCTCATCTACCCCAGGCCTGACCCACCTGGTCCAGCATGAGATCAAGACATCACCGAGAGTGGTGGTCATACACTGTGTCCCAAAGGCTTGCCGTCAAGCTATCAAGGAGGAAGTCAGCATGCTACGGGATGGAATCATTGAAGAGTCCACTTGTCCCTGGTCCAGCCTCATCATGGTGGTCCTGAAGCCCAATGGAAACTCTCGTCTTTGCAATGACTTTCGGAAGCTCAACCAAGTCTCCGAGTTCAACAGCTACCCGCTTCCCGAGTCGACGATCTGATAGAGCACCTGGGGACAGCCTGATTCATGTCCAACCTAGACCTGACAGAGGGCTATTGGCAGGTCACCCTGGCACCAGATGCAAAGACCAAAACTGCCTTCAGCACCACCAGTGACCACTAATTATTCTCTCTCGCTCTTTTTTCCAGATGCAGACAATCTTCGCAGAGAAACTCCCCGGCTACGCTGTGCACCGGCTACAAACTCCAACAGGCCTCCCATTCCTCCCATTCAATTTTAGCCCATTCCTCAGTACAGAACAGCTTCAACTCTGGAATGTTGGTGGCTTTCCTCACATGGACTGCTTGCTTCAGGTCCTTCCACAGCATTTCTACTGTATTAAGGTCAGGACTTTGACTTGTCCATTACAAAACATTCACTGTATTCTTCTTTAACCATTCTTGGTAGAATGATTTGTGTGCTTAGTGTCATTGACTTGTGACATCTCTTGCTGCATGATGCGCTTACTCCTGAGATTCAGACCAACAACAAATGTCCTGACATTTTCACATCTAATATTGTTGTTCAGTTTTCTCCTGATGGTGTATTCATGAAAATTAACATCAGCCAATGGGAAAGAGGACTTTAGTTGCTAGAGATAGTTGCTTTAAGCACTAGAGATTGCTTCTACTATCCAATTAGAAATGTGCTGCTTCTACACAGCATCACCTCTACTGTCACCGCCAAAGCAGACCAGCAACTGCTCTGACTTATGCCACTGGCCGGAGCGGTGGACATAAGCACAGAGAGCCCTTACAGGACACGGTAGCTGTTCTAGTGTGAGGAATGGAGGAGGACAGAAAGCCTGCAACACTACCCGGCTGGGCAGCAGAAGTAGGCACTTTAGGAATATAATCCGGCCTAGGATATAGGAAGGCCTTGGCTAATCCAGGGCCAAAGTCAAGGCAGGAAGGGGCAACAGAGAGAGGGTGTAGGTCTCCTTCTCGCTTGAGAGATGTCAGGGCCAGCAGAAGAGCTACCTTTAGAGTCAGAAGCTTCTCAGAAGCTGACTCTATGGGCTCAAATGGGGTGCCTGACAGACTTTCCAGGACCACAGAAAGGTCCCAGGAAGGTATGCGTGGTCTGCAGATGTGCCTCAGCCGTCTGACACCATGCATAAACCTCGATGTTGGAGGATGTTGCCCCACAGAGGCTCCATCAATAGGGACATGGCTGGCCAAAATGGTGGCCACGTAGACCCTAATTGTAGCTATCCCTCCTCAGAGGGTAAGAACTCTGTAAGAACCCTGTAAGAACTCCAGGACTGTAGCTATTGCACAGTTTACTGAGCTTACAACCTTGGTTGGGAGACCAGAACCTGTGAGCTGGTGCCACTCAGGGTCTAGGCCCATGATTTCCATAGTTCTTCCAGAGAAAGATAAATCAATCCTCTTTTTTGAAACAGTAGATCCCTACGAAAGGGAATCTCCCAAAGAGTGCTGTCTAGCGGGGATATTATCTCAGAGAACTATATTTGAGCTGGCCAATAAGGTGCTACTATCAGCAGACACAGACAGTCTTGGTGACCTCTCAATCGGGGGAAAGGCATACAGACGTGACCTCAGCCACGTGTATATCCAGCCCGTGGCATCCAGCCCTAATGGTGCGGGAGGAGTAAGGGCAAACCACAGCGGGCAGTGTCCTCTCTCCTCAGAGGCCAACACATCCTCTTCCACTTGACTGAACCTCCACCATATGGACTCCACCACTTGTGGATAGAGCCTCCAATCCCCGGGCCTCAGCCCCTGCCTTGACAGGATGTCTGCCCCTACATTACGGTTGAGCGGAATGTACATTGCAGTCACTGACAAAAACTTTCCCTCTGCTCAGAGAAGAATTAGTTGCACCTGCCTGAACAGGGGGTGCAAATGTGACCCTCCATGGTGGTTGATATATGAGACCACCGTTGTATTGTCTGGCACACCTAGCACATGGTGACCTCTCAACTGAGGAAGAAAGAATTTCAGTGCTAGGAATATGGCTCACTTTTCTAGGCAATTTATATGCCACTCTGGCTAAGGGCCGCTCCAGAGACCTTGAGCTGGACAGCCGTCTAAGACAGTGCCCCAGCTCATGAGGGAGGGGTCTGTCATTACAGTTTTGTGATAAGGAGATGCCCCTAAAGTGTGAGCCAAGGCTAGAAACTGGGGGCACCTCCAAATTCTCAGATCACGCAGGAATCACCGCGTGACACTGATTACTCTCAGGGGTTTTGTCCTCGGAAGAAACCCCCGACTTTTCAGCCACCACTGAAATGGTCTCAAGTGCAACCGGCCCAATGGAATGACATTAGCTGCTGCTGCCATAAGCCACAACAATCTCTCATAGAGACTGCAGGGGATGCCCAGACCCAGCTTTATCTTGCTCAATGTTGATAGGATTGACCCTATCCCCTAACTCTGTTCAGGATAGATATGCCCTCACAGTAGTAGAATCCCATATAAACCCTAGAAAAGTCGTCCTCTTCACTAGAGAAAGCATGCTTTTCTTGGGGTTCAACCTGAGCCCCAAGCTCCTCATGTGGGCAAGAACAACATCTCGATGTTGAATCGCCAACTCCCTGGATCGCGCTAGAATTAACCAGTCATCCAGGTAGTTTAGTACACTTTACTCACATAACCCAAAGCTTAGCAGAAGCATTAGAATATTGTGGCTATTCCATGCTTTGACTAGTTGTAATTAATCTAGTTAATTACACAGGGTTGTAAAACAACTGTGTCATGGTACCCTGTGTGTTGTTAATGCAAACGTAGGATCCAGAGGAGACCCTCAACTCACCTAGCCTGAAGCTTTGTGGAGGCATTAGAATACTGGCATTATTCTATGCTTTTATAATAACCTTTTATAATTAACACTGGTTCCCCTACCCACCTAGCCTGAAGCTTTGTGGAGGAATAACAATATTGTAGTTATTCTATGCTTTATTTTACCTTTATAATTAACACTGGTTAATTATACAATTTAAACCACAGCGAGTCACCATAACCTGTGTGTTGTTAAGGTAAACATAGGATCCAGATGAGATCCCCTACCCACTTAGCATGAAGCTTTGTGGAGGCATGAGGATACTGGCATTATTCTATGCTTAATTTACCTTTATAATTAACACTAGTTCCCCTACCCACCTAGCCTGAAGTTTTGCAGATAATAATAATAAAACTTTATTTTATAGAGCGCCTTTAAAAGCAGCTTCTCAAAGCGCTGTACACAACATAAGCAGTACACAGAAAAAAATATATATATAAGTTAATAAGAATAACAACAACAATCATAACAATAATAATAATAATAATAAAAATAAACATCAACACTCAAATGAAAGTTTCAAAAAGTATGTCTTGAGTTGAGCTTTAAAAATCCCAAAGGTCTGAGCTTCCCTAAGTTCAAGAGGAAGAGAGTTCCAAAGGGAAGGAGCATAGACAGAAAAAGCCCTGTCACCCAGGAGCCAAGCCAAGCTAAGTAATGCTTTGCATGTCAGCATCATAATTTTAAAATCGACAAGGAACCTGACCAGGAGCCAGTGCAAAGACTCCAAAACACAAGTAATATGATTGTATTTCCTGGTCCCAGTCAAGATCCTGGCAGCAGAGTTTTGTACATATTGCAGTTTATTGATTGTGGATTTAGACACTCTGGCATTACAGTAATCTTGCTGAGTGACAACAAATGAGTTAATCAGTTTTTCAGCTACAGAGAGGTTTAGTATAGGGCGCAGTCTTGCTATATTTGAAAGGTGAAAAAAGGATGCTTTAACAGTGTCTGAACATAGGAATCAAATGTAAGGCTGTTATCAAAAATTACTCCAAGGTTCCTCATCTTACTTCGAGTCGCTAGAACAGAGCCATCAACAAATAAAGATGATGGACCAGCTTTGAGAATTTGCTGACGGGAACCTATAAGCATAACTTCAGTTTTCCCACTGTTCAAAATTATTATTCATCCATGTTTTTATGTCAGAAAGAAAGAAAACAAACATCACCAGATTTTGAGTGAATATTTTGACTTTGAGTGGATATTCAGACTTTGAATGGAGTTAAATAAATATTGAAAAGTAAAGGGCCTAAAACTGATCCTTGAGGAACACCAGTGAGCACAGAGCTAGTGTCAGACCTGTAACCACCCATAGAAATAAACTGGAAACGGTCAGTAAAATAGGATTCAAACCAGTTTAAAACTGTCCCCAACACACCAAAAACACTTTCATGGCAGGTAAGTAAAAGACCATGATCAACAGTATCGAAGGTGGCTCTAAGATCAAGAAGAATCAGAATGGAAGTAGCTCCAGAATCAGAGGCCATCAACAAGTCATTGGTAACTTTGACCAACACTGTTTCACTACTGTGAAATTTATGAAAACCTGACTGAAGGGGTTAAAATAGGTTATTAATTGTAAGATGATTACACAATTGAGAGGCAACAACACGCTCAAGTATTTTTGTCAAAAACGGCACATTTGAGATGGGAAGAAAATTGTTAAAATCATCCACAGCAGCATTTTCTTTCTTTGGCACAGGTGTAACAGCAGCAGTCTTTAGTACTGCTGGAACAACCCCAGTCTCCAATGATTCATTTATAATATCAAGGATAGTAGGGCTCCAAAAATCGAAGCACGATTTAAATAGGCTTGTGGGAATTGGATCAAGTAAGCAAGTGGTTGATTTCATGCTAGATACCTCCCTTGTGAGAGCCTCAGAATCAAGCAGTGAGAAATGAGTGAAAGAAACACCAGTGAACCCAGATGGACGAAGGAGTGAAGTGGCAAAGTCAGGTGTAACAGAAATTTGTTTGCGAACATTGCAAGAAGCAGTATCAGAACTAAGCCTTCAGAAACCAAGTTACTGACTATTATTATTCTACACTAAAATTGAGCTTTTGATAATTTTGTTTTATTTAAAGGTTGATTTTAATTTCCAATTAAATCCGCAAACAGCCAGGAACGGACCCTGGCACCCAGGTACATGTTGGGGCTGCTCAGCCAGGGGAAAGCCATTCCATTTTTTAGACTTTATATAGTTGTTTTTGACATTTTCCTATTACCAGTAGGTGGCACTATGACTATAACTGAATGTTGGCACGTCTATGTCCTCAGGCCAGGATTCTTATCAAATATGTAAAGTTTGTTAGGAGTGTATCACCATGTAATATTTTTTATTCCTTGTTGGGTGTAGGTGGCGCTATGACTATAACTGAATATTGGCATCTAGATGTCTTCAGGGCAGGATTTGTATCACATATGTGAAGTTTGGTGCAGATTGAACATTGTATGTTTGAGTTAGTGTAAAACATGTCAGTTAATGTTGCCAGCAGGTGGCGGTATGAATGTAAATTAATATTGGCATGTAGATCTCATCAGGCCAGAGTTTTTGTATGTATTGGCACATTTCACATGTTTACTGAATTTCGAGCATGTAGGTGAAACGTAGCGCGAGGCGCACATAGGTGAAATTTTGTAGGTGGCGCTATCGAACCATTTTGCCTCACTCAATTCTGGAACCCCTATCAGATGTAAATTTTCACCATTTCTGATGCGTCTGCAAAGATTTGTGAGTTTCCCGGTATGTTTAGGCCATCTAAAATGCGATTCATTTCGGAAAAGAAGAAGAAGAAGAAGAAGAAGAATTAAAGCTGCAAGCAGTGATGATCAGGCCCTCACACCCAGGTGCACATTGGGGCTGCTCTGCCAGGGGAATGCCATTACATTTTTTTTAGCACTTTTTAGCAGTTACATGTTGTTAGGAGTGTATCACGATGTAAAATGTATCATTTCCTGTTGCCAGCAGGTGGCACTATGCCTATTACTGAATCTTGGCATGTAAATGTCTTCAGGCTGTGACTTTTATCAAACATGTGAAGGTTGGAGAAGATTGGACATTCTATGTTTGAGTTATAACAACTTCCTTTTTCATGGCGAAACATAGAAATGTGTGAGACCGCCACGCCCAGGCCGTGCGATGAAAACTCAAAGGCTTCGCAATTTAGCATCATTGATACCTTTGGATGAGACTTTCCAAATATGATGCTGATCTGATGAAATCTCTAGGAGGAGTTCGTTAAAGTACGAGGCCTGGAAATGGCAAAAAACGGAGTAAAAATTTAAGAGAAAAATCAAAATGGCTGACTTCCCGTTGAGTTTAGGGCATGGGTTCAAGAGAAGTTTTTGTACGTATTCGCATCTTACACATGTTTACCGAATTTCATACACGTAGGTGAAACGTAGCATGAGCTGCACATCGGTGAAATTTTGTAGGTGGCGCTATCGAGCCATTTTGCCACACCTAAGTTAAATGACCAAATAAATGTATCATTTTGCCATGCTTTAATCAGTGTGCCAAATATCCTGAGTTTTCGAGCATTCCAATGTTGTCAAATGTGCATTTAAAACGTAGGGGGTGCTATGGAGCCTATGAGGCACAACTATGATAAAATGCAACATCACATCAATTAATGTCGTAAGACAAATGCATATGCAAAGTTTCATGGATTTTCAGCCATGTTAAGTCTCTCAAAACATCCAACATGGCCGACTTCCTGTTGGGCGAAGTCAGATAAGACCATGTGAACTTTGTCGCACTTGATGAGAGCAATCACCGGCGGGACAGCTCGGGCCCTAATAATAATAAACGGAGCAGATCCAATAGGGCTTCACACCAGCGGTGCTCGGGCCCTAATAAATGGAGCAGATCCAATAGGGCTTTGCACCAGCGGTGCTCGGGCCCTAATAATAATAATAATAATTAAAGCTTCAAGCAGCAATGAAAGAGCCCTCACACAAATGCATATGAAAAGTTTCATGGATTTTCAGCCATGTTAAGTCTCTCAAAACACAGTGGGAATCTGAAAATCCAACATTTCATCCAACATGGCCGACTTCCTGTTGGGCGAAGTCAGATAAGACCATGTGAACTTTGTTGCACTTGATGAGAGCAATCACTACGGTAAATCTCGTGCACATCGGATCAACTTCATCTCGACCACTGCCTGCATTCGGGGGCGCTATAGAGCTCCTCGACCACGCCCATGCCCATGTCCAACGTAACTATTAAATTTTCAACGGTTCTGAAGCATCTGCCAAGTTTTGTGAGTTTTCGGGTATGTTTAGGCCCTTAAAATCACACAAATGCATGAATAATAATAATAATAATAATATTCACGCCAAAAATAATAGGGCCCTGCACCTCTGCACCGGAGGCGCGGCACCTTCGGTGCTCAGGCCCTAATAATAATAAACGGAGCAGATCCAGTAGGGCTTCGCACCAGCGGTGCTCGGGCCCTAATAAATGGAGCAGATCCAATAGGGCTTCGCACCAGCGGTGCTCGGGCCCTAATAATAATAATAATAATTAAAGCTGCAAGCAACAATGAAAGAGCCCTCACACCCGGATGTACGTTGGGTCTGCTCTGCCAGGGGTACTCCGTTCCATTTTTTTTTGTAATTTTTCGCATTCATATGTTGTTAGGACTGTATCATGATGTAAAACATGTAATTTCCTGTTGCCAGCAGCTGGCGCTATGACTATTACTGAATATTGGCATGTAGGTGTCTTCAGGCTGGGACATTTATCAAACATGTGAAGTTTGGAGCAGATTGGACATTCTATGTTTGAGTTATAACAACTTCCTTTTTCATGGCGAAACATCAAAATTTGTGAGAGCGCCACACCCACGCTGTGCAGCAAAAACTTCGCAATTTAACATCATCTATGCCTGCAAATTTTTGCTCATCTATGCAACTTCATCCCGACCATTGCCTACATTCGGAGGCACTATGGAGCTCCTCGACCACGCCCATGCCCTACGGAACTATGAGATTTTCACCGGTTCTGACGTGTCTGGCAAGTTTCATGAGTTTCCGCATATGTTTAGGCCCTTAAAATCACAGGAATGCATGAAAAAAATAATTAAAAAATAAATAATAATAATAATAATAATAATAATAGTAATAATAATAATAATAATAATAATAATAAACACAAGGAAAACAATAGGGCCCTGCACCTCCGGTGCATTTGCCCCTATGGTGTCCACCGGAGGTGCGGCACCTTCGGTGCTCGGGCCCTAATAATAATAAACGGAGCAGATCCAATAGGGCTTCACACCAGTGGTGCTCAGGCCCTAATAATAATAATAATAATAATAATAATAATAATAATAATAACAAATAAATGGTGCAGATCCAATAGGGCCTTGCACCAGCAGTGCTCGGGCCCTAAAAAGGAGATATTATATTAGACTGTTGAACTATTGACACTGATTTAATTAATTCATATTATAAAGGCCTAAATATCAATTGTATGGTCCTCACCAACTTCTATAAATAATCTCAGGCAATAACAAAAACAAAACCACAACATATTCCAATATGTAGTCATTTTTCCCCAAAAGTGAGCCAACATTCAAAAATAAGGTGGGGAAAAATAAGTGCACCTTATAATTCAGCAACATATAGAACCACCTTCAGCAACAATAACTTGAAGTTATAATGAAGTTTTCTGTAGGAGTCTCTCATATTGTTTTGGAAAAATTGTGGCTCACTCATCTTTACAACATTGCTTCAATTCATTGCTGTTTGAGGGCATTCTTCTATGCACAGCACTCTTAAAGATCCAGCTGCAGCATCTCAACGGGTTGAGTTCTGTCCTTTGACCTCTGTCCATTCCAACACCTAGATTATTTTTTTCTAATTTAGCCATTTAGATGCCAATTTGCTAGTGTACAGATATGGTCTTTAAGAATGCACGTTTTTTCACTTGGTTTCACATGCTTAGTCACGTGTGATCACGCGGTACACTGCAGGCACAGTTCTAAGAATTTAAATTAATTTGTTGTGCTTCACACAATAACCACGAGGTCGTGCATGGAACAACATACTGTAACTGAACACAGTACAATAAAAATGGAATGTGTGGTCAAATGGTTCACAAAAAAATATTACCTTTCTCGCCAAAACTTTTGATAAACCTAATTTAAACAAGTTTCTAATTACAAGATTTAAGTATGCAAAGTGAGTGTGATCAAGTCTTGTAGTACAGGTACAATAACTATAGTAGTTAATTAAATTACTACATGTGTGCTAAGATGGTGCAGTGGTAACATGCAGGGTTTGTATGCCAGCAACTTTCAATTCAAGCCTCAATTTAGTGTTTTTTAAATGAGCATTTTTTTTAACTGTAGAAAGTTTCTCAAGGTAACATTGAATTAATTCAATCTTCTCCTTTCTTGCCAATGGAAACTTTTGTTCTTTTCTTAGATTAGTTTACTATTCTTTTCCTAGATTTATTATTTTAAAAAATTAGTTTAAAGTGAACACAGAAATCTACACACTGCAAAAAAAAAAAAAAAAAAAAGCCCTGTGAATTTACTTAATTCAAATTCGTACCTAGGTTCCACGTGACTGAATTGAGTTACATTAACATAATTTGTTTCCGTACATCAAACATAATTTGATCATATATTTTATGTTTATTGCAAAATATTAAGGTATATAATATTTAAGTAGTTTGAGAGTGTAGGAACACTGATTCAATTACGTCATTCTTAGTGCTTCATTGGAGTGAGAGTTCACTGCACCACAATTTTATTTTTCATTTTAATTTATTTATTCATTTTCATATGATACATTTACATGTGATACATTTACTGAATTGCTTCTCTTTAAATCCAGTTTTAGACTATTACAAAGGTCTTTCCAGATTATTACTTGCCACACTGTATGAGATAACCCCAGAAAAATTGCCTGAATTCTATAATATAATTTGTTCACCATATTAGGTTTAAATCCTCTAAAAACAGATTCGCAATTGACTAACATTACTCCGTTCCAGTTCGCATCCTTCAAAGCATTGGCATGTTTTGTTTGCTCTCACAATCCCCCAAACACACACACACACCCCCAAAGTCTCCATTAAAAAAAAGAAAAAAATGAGACAGCAGTGTTCCCCACAATAACCAAAAGTTGTCCACAATGTGAAAACAACTCGGAGAGTAAGCGGAACTAACCAACAAAATTACCAAGACAAAAAGTTCCAGTAAGAGAAAAAGCCCCTACTGACTTCAAGTCTGATAAACAGTCTGCGCACAATAACAAATATAATGTCCTTAACTTTTAAAGACTTGTAACAAATAACAGTGTAGGACATAAAGCCGAGGAAAAAACACATACAATTAAATAAACAGAAACTCTAACCCAGTCAGAGCCTCAAAACAGAGAACCACATTAATACAGAAGTAGATTTGAGAGGAGTGAGTCCACAAAATCTAGGTGAAGTAATGCAACGACGATATCTTCAATAAAAATCCAAATACTGTAGAGCTGGAAGGCCGAGTGCAAAAAATAATAATAAAAGAAAAGCGAAAAAGACGCCGCTATGTAGGTGATGCAGTTCACCCCAATATCAAGAGTTTAACATGGTCTCCTGCTTCCTCCGCTGAAATAAATTCCTTCTGAACACCGTTATATGTAATGCGAAGCCGAGCTGGGTGAAATATTCCAGAGCGAGCGCCCTCAATACCACGAAGTTGACGCCGAACCTCGTTAAATGCAGCTCGGGCCCGGGTTGTCTTGGCTGTGTAGTCAGGGAAAATGGAGATGGTCAAATCCCTCACTTTAATCCGCTGGATCTCTCTCGCACGGCCTAAAATGTCAACACAGTCACTGTGATAGTGGAATCTGCACACAATAGCTCGTGGTCATTCACCAGGCTCAGGCTTCGGCTGAAGGGTCCGGTGGGACCGGTCCAAAACCGGCTCCTTCTCCAGACCAAACGCCTCTTTTAACAAGGCCGCTACAGCAGCAGTTGTACATGTGTCAGCGCCCTCTGGAACTCCGACTATCCTAACGTTATTGCGCCGTGACCTCGACTGCAAATCCTCACATTTATTCTCTAATTGAGTCACGGTCGCAGTGAGAGACTCGATAGTAGTCTTCATTTGAGCTATGTCATCGGTGCAACCGGAGAGAGCATGCTCCATTTCCCCAACAGTACCTTTCAGTGTTGATATGGTAGCCTCGGTAACGACTTTATCACTAGCCAGCTGTGTTTTCATGGCCTGCAGGTCAAGCTGAACAGCAGACAGCGCAACCCTGAAAATCTCCTGGAGCTCCTTTTCAAAGAATATCGGCGATGTCCTTCCTCAGTAAAGCCAACAGCTCAAGCCCAAGTGGCACTTGGCCTCAGTCGTGTCTGAATACTACCACGGGTTTTCGTGTTCTTTCCAGACATTTTAACGTACCACAAAGTTAAAAGTGCAAACAAGGAAACGGTGTAGAATAAGTCAAAATCTACTGTATGACCGAAAAGTGCTAATTAATTACAATTTTAATCGAAATCAGCAGGAGCCTCCAACTTCGTGTCCTACTCCATCGAATTCTGAATTCGAATCCCACAATTTTATTTTATTAAAATTAAAAGGGTTTTTTTTTTTACATGCATTTCTGCATTGTTCAAAAAAACCAATTATTTAATAAAGGTAAAGCTAAATCAAGTTGATTAAGTACACTACCTGTCAAAAGGTTTTAAACACTTGCTTATTTAAAATTTCTCTTTTTTTCACATTTTAGAATAACTACACGATCAGCAAAGCTACTATATGAAATAACACGAATGGGTTAAGTCTGTGTACTACAATCCCAAATTATTGTTAAGTCACGTTTGTTTGTTTTTTTTAGCAAATCTAAACAGGATACATAATGTACAAGGTAGTTATTGAAAGATTGGAAATGATCTGCTACATGCCAGTGTGTACACCCTGACGCTCAACCATGGCTGGAAAAACTTTAAACAGTCTATTGATATAATTATTGCATGCCGTTTCTGTCAGTTCCTCAAATCAGAATTTATTATCCCTAATATATGGGGCTGATGGTCCATTATCCCTTCGAAGATTGCAATAGGTCCCAGTCCTAGTCTCGATATTGCTCCCCACACATGAACGTTCAGTGGGTGTTTTGGCTTTGGTTTGGAGACATATCTCCCTGTGTTACAGAACAACATGGTGGCAAATTGCTCCAAAGCCACTGTTGTTTCATTGGTGAAGATGACGTTGTGAAACATCTCCTTCTCATTGATCCATTTTTGCATTTACTGGAGTCGTATCTCTCTGTTTTTGTCTCTGATCATGGGAAAGCGTTGGGTTTTCATATATTTCCAAACCATTCTTTGCCTGATCCTCCAAATGGATCACTCATTGATTTCTACTCCACTGTCATGCCATAGCTGTTTTCTCACAGAAGCTGAACTCAATCATTCTGGCTGGTGATGTAACGAATGGCTATAATAAAGTCACTAAAAACCAATTGGAAAAAAATAAACATTTTTCTTTACCAACATTATAACACCACTGATTTATTTTATTTTAATTTTTAATTCCATCATATTATATGAAGTTGCTAAGATGTAACTTGTGTATTTATCTTGTGAGGCTTACGCATACATAGTCTTCGTGCTTTGTAATGTCTTCTGATTGCGCTCAATGTATCCTGTACGCCAAGGGAACTTAGATAGTGATTTCTCAGGTAGATCTTCCAGCAGCCATCACTGTCCTGATGTCTTGCAAATGCAATTTGCTGATCTTGGTCATTTTGAGTTGCCTTTACAGACGGATCATCTATATTTATCCATGCAGACATAGTTGGTCATTGGGGGCATGAACACTGACTGGGGGCCAATGCCAAAGATTTAGGTGATGGACTATTAGCAAGTTATTGTCATTCAGTCATTCGTTTGTATAAATTCCAACAATTATTATGTTTTTTTTCACTATTTAGCTGTCTTTTTATTTTAATAATCTAATAATTTGCTTATATAAAATTACTTTATTTACAAGTGTCATGTTTGTGATTTTAAGGAGTAAGCGGTAGAAGATGGATGGATGGATGGATGGATGTTTGTGATTTTTAGGTTATTCGTCATTTAGTACAGCTTCTGACCATCAAATCAAAACACACTAGTGATTCAATGACATAATGCTTATTGTGGTAATAAATTTAATACACAGGAAAACACAAGGGTAACAGAGTATGTAATTTAGTGAGAATCACTATCGTACACATCATACACTGGGGAGGGAACAGGACTTGTCTGAGAATAATCAGTAGGTGATGGGTAATATGGTGGTGTGTATGTAGCAAAGCTACTATCATCATCAGAGGAAAGAATAAACAGGCCCTCCACAGAGGTTATGGGATACAGTTGAGCCTCAGTTTGAGTAGAAGCATGAGCATAGGTTACCGATGGAATGATATGATAAGCGGGAGAATGAGGAAACCCTGGGGGTACAGGTGAAGAGCAGAGACGTTCCAGCAGAACTGTAACATCCACTGCCAAATGTGCCAGCTGATGTAGATATTCACCCAGGCCTGAGACTAAGCAGCTGAGAGAGAGAAGGTCCAGCTGAATGAGGGCGTAGGTCAGCTGGACAGAGATCAGAGAGAAAGCACAAAAATTAGATAAAACCGTAGGGGTAACACTTAAAATATATCCACATATATACATGTACAGCGCACATGCAAAGAATGTAGGAAACAGGTATCAATACACTGCATGGAAAGAGCATAAAAAGTTGAAAACACATACTCATGTGATGCTTAAGAAGCACCAAAAACATATTAAACATATAGCTTAGGATTAGAGAGAAAACAGTAAGCAATAATAAAAATATATCTCACCCATAATGAAGTGGTAAAATATCCAAACTGTCCAGGACAACGGTGCAGTGAGATGCTAGTCTGCAATATCGGTTACCACACGTAGGTATGTCAGTGAGGGAATTGGAAAACTTTTTAAATACCAGAAAGAAAAACATGGAGATAAGGAGATATCCAATGGCTGAAAATGGGTTTTAAGGGGATTCCAAAGTGAGAAAAGTTTATTCTAATGGTATTTTAAAATGGAAAAAAATAGAGTTTAAGGGGAAATCAAAAAAGACATTATTAAAGCATATTGGGATTTCAAAATAATAAAATAATTGGGTGTAACCTAAAGATAAGACTGTATAAATAGGGCATTGAGTCTGTGCATACATTCAGATAACTTTGGGACGTCTCACTGATTGGATCTCATGTTTTGTGAACAATAAATTGGATTTTTGCTTCTCTCATCCAAAGTGTTCTAGATTTTTACTTTCAATTGTGCATGAAAGTATGATTGAGTATGATCACTTATGGAAAAGGTAATTAGCACGTGTCATGTCACGAAACGTAAGGGAGTTGAGTACGGAAGCAGGTGCAGGAAAAGACGTATTTATTAAAAGAGACAAAGGCAGACAAATCCAAAACGTAATCCAAAACATGATCAAGACAGTCAAAGGGTCGGGCGATCGGCAAACAGGCATAAACGGGGCAAAGCAGGAATCAAAGTTGCGGTCACAGAAAACAGGGTCAAGACACAAAACAATAAACATGAACTATGACTATGAACTGGGAGCGGAGAAACCAGCGTGGACTAAATTAACTAATCTAACATGAAACTAACTATTTAACTATATCTAACAAGGAACATAACTTAACTAATCTAATGTATTTTATCTAATACTCCGCGCCATGTACTCGGAGGCGCGCGGTATATAAGCAAATATAATCAACGCTAAGTGCTGATGGCTGACACCAATCTAGACACACGCTCGAACAACAGTCAATGACAGAACAGGGAGGAGACAGAACAGAAACATAACAAATGCACGTGTCCATGGTAAACAATGTCACAGTTGTCAACATTCGAAGAGCAGGCGCTCGCGCACCTTGCTCGTGCACACGCGCGACCCTCATGCTTTCCAGCGCGCTGCCTAAAGGGGAAACCGTGACAGCACGGCTAGTCGTTTTTGACACGACATTATTTACTCAGAAACAGAAGTAACTAAATACAAAAATTCTACTTTAAATTTTATCTCTGACAGTGTGCTTTCAGTTGATGGACACCCCATTTATATTTTTGATGAGCTGCAGAGATATTCAAGATTTCTGAATTTAATATATAAAATTGTTTCATTCACAAGTGTCATTTTTGTGATTTGTATTCATTTTATTCGTATAGTCTACCATTTAATTTTCCAGTTTAATTTTTATTTAACTGTAGATCAAAAAAATAAAAGAATGCTTTGTACCATTATTTTACAGTGACAATTTTTTTTAGAAAAGGAATGCAGTTTGTTTAATTGGGCAATTCAGGGCGTAAAATGCATATGCTCACTTACTGTAGCTTGAGTAGCTTTGGATTCATATGCAAATGTACTGGCCGATTATTATGCAATTATTATCTTTAAGTAATCTGATCATCTTTTGGCTCATCAGATTGAAGGGGAGGAGCATAAGCATAAAACTTGGAGTGTCAGAAATTCTATCCAGGTCAAGATATTTGTATGCATTTGGAGTCTATGACATCACAACAGAGGCAAAAGCATTTTACTCAAAGAGAAGCACTACCGAGAGGTGATAATAGTTGGGGGGAAGTGGAGATCCATGCGTCAATAGGTAACTTCCGAAAAAGTTGCAGGATTCATCCTCTTCAAAAACACAAAGAATTTCTTTGTTGTTGAACCTAATCCTACGGAAGCCCTAAGCGGCCATGCATTATTTTTTTTGCTTTGCCTTTATCCTTCCAGCAGTAAGTGTCAAACCACTCTGCCCGATATGTTCAGAGACGGTGGCCCAAATAAAAAGTGCCAACTTGAAAGTGCCACTACGAGACAAAGCACAGATCTTCTGAGCAAACATATCCACAGCAGTCTGAGGTGAGGGCATACAAAATAAACAAACTCAAAACCCAGTATGATCAGTCCACCAGAGTCCTCTCCCATGCATTCACTGCCCAACAGGCATTTTTGTTATTTTTTGTGACGATGCAGACTGGTTTTGCTTGAAATGAAAACATTTGTGATAGGCTTACATTTATTTATGATTAGGCTGCATATTTATTTTACCTCATGTTTAATGTGTCTGCATTGAAAATATGCAATAAATATTGTTGAAATGTTATTGAAATGTAGTACTTTGTTTATTAGCTATACATATACAAGAATGACATATGCCCCAAATCATAGCCCACGTTAGACATTTTAATGGTTTGGACCTTTGGGGGGAGAAAATGTTAGTCATTAGACCTCTTTGAATTCTAATTGTGTACCCCTGGTATAGACAGATGGTCATCTCTCTGAGCTGTACCAATTCCCCTTCCAGCACTGTGAATCTTTCTCATGTCAGTGCAGTAACAGTATGGATGGGGGTCTTTGGTTTGTTCAATGCTGGGGGGATCTCTATGCTCATCTGAGGGGGAGGTGGAAGCAAGTAGTCGGACTCCTCTGGGGTGAGGAGTTGGTCATTGGTAATGGACTCGTGCTGTGCTATTTCCTTGATCTTGAGGAAGGTTTGTTCAAAAGAGACCATGGATGAAATGTTCCATTTTAAAGGAAAAATAAGGTCATTTTGAATTTACCTTTTTATTTACTTTAGCAACATATCTCAAAAAAGTTGGGAGGGGGCAACAAAAGGCTGGAAAAGTAAGCGTTACTAAAAAGAAACAGCTGGAGGAACATTTTGCAACTAATTAGTTTAATTGGCAATTCGTCTGTAACATGACTGGGTATAAAAGGAGTATCTTAGAGAGGAAGTGTCTCTTAGAAGTAAAGATGGGATGGAATCTGTATGGAGGTATATATTCCAATTAGAAACTTGTTTAAATTAGGTTTATCATAAGTGGTGATGAGAAATGTAATATGTTTTATGTACACCATATGTAATATTTTTTCTTAAATCTAACCGACCACACGTTCCATTTTTTTCACGCTCAACAATGTTTAATGAGCTCTGCTGCTTGTTGCAAAACGATTCTGAGAGGTTCACAGATCCGCAGGCCAAGCACAAGCAGGTCATGGGCTTCAGTACAAGAAACAGCACCATTTGGTCGGTAAAAGGATATGTGTGCATACAGTATATGTCCAGGCAGAACTACTGTATCTACTAGTAAGCATTGTTTATTCAAATTAAACATGACTGCCCCCTACTGGTCTTGTATTTCCTGTGCCCACAACATGCACGTGATTCCGCGTGATACAGCAGGAAATCGTAGGATCACGCATTTTTAATGGCCACATCTGTAAGTCAACATCGCGCAAACACACAGAATCCAGTGCACTCCAATGCAGTCACACAATGCATTTCCAAATACTATAATGTGATTAACTGGTAAAGGTAATTCAAACTGATATTCATTTCATGCTGTCAATAATATATGTGCCAACATCTAGAACATGATTCTATAGGCACCTTAGACTGTTTTTAACAGAGAACTGTGTTAGAGCAGTTAGTGAGACACTCCGATGCATGCAAATAGCTCTTTATCTGAAGCGGATATTATATATATATATAAAATAAAAAGTTACTGGTAAATTTGTATCACACTGGCTCTCTTTTTCTTTTGCAAATAGGTGTTGCCATAGGAACCACAGGCTCAAATAAGGATAATAATAAAGTGGGACAATAAATGAAGGGGGCACACGGTGGCTTAGTGTTTAGCACGTTCGCCTCACACCTCCAGGGGTTCGATTCCCACCGTGGCCCTGTGTGTGCGGAGTTTGCATGTTCTCCCCGTGCTGCGGGGGTTTCTTCCAGGTACTCCGGTTTCCTCCGCCAGTCCAAAGACATGCATGGTAAGCTGATTGGCATGTCCAAAGTGTCCGTAGTGTATGAATGGGTGTGTGAATGTGTATGTGATTGTGCCCTGCGATGGATTGGCACCCTGTCCAGGGTGTACCCGCCTCGTGCCCGATGCTCCCTGGGATAGGCTCCAGGTTTCCCCGTGACCCTGAAAATGATTAAGCGGTATAGAAGATAGATGGATGGATGGATGGAATAAATGAAGGGTAGAACAGGCTCAATGATCTGTATAAACAACAGAAAGTGCATGCTGACAGGACACCTATCAAGAGGATGAATAATTATTGGTCCAATGTTTATATATAAACAAAACCATTTTTTGTGGGAAATGCATTTCTGTAATCTTTCCACACCAATATTTACAGTTTTTATATTAACATACATGTGTAACACAATTTGTGCTAAATTGAGGCTGCAACAGGCAGGTATAGAATATATTGGTAAAGTGTAATCAATATGTATAACTAAGATTTAGAACTATTACTTAGAAGCATAATCTAATAATCAATATTAGTTAACAAGCAGATCCATGTATTTTTGCGTCCATTCATGTTTCCTTTTTTAACCCATAAATGAAAAAGGAAAAATGAACGGTTGTTGTATTTTTAAAATGCAATGTTGAATACCAAATTTTAATCTTTTTGTCTATGGGTGTTTTCACATATAGCTCGTTTTAAAAGAACCAAACCCAGTGTGAACCAGAAACGGAACCAGCCGAAAGTGACCTCAGTCCTTTTGGAGTTCACAATATAGCGGACTCAAAAGAGAACCCAGTTCTTTTTTTTGGCCCTCTTCAGCAATGAAGTGATCTCAGACCCTTTCTTATTCACACCACAACTTCATAAGAACTCAGATCCCAGCTTGCACCCAAAATTTCATCCAAGTCATCATAGAAGGGACAGGAATCCTTAATTTCAGCGAACTCTCCACTTCGACGCATTTTATCAAGGGTGCTCATGTACTTCTGTCAGTTTTTTTACTTTTACACAGCATTGTAGTGTTGTTCTGTTATAGCCTCTTTCCTTCATTTTTTGAGAAAACAAAAGAAACACTTATGTTGTTATGTGTTGAGGATAGTTGGCGTTTAATGCAATCCTCTTTCCAAATTTCAAGGAGTGCACAGCTGGTCCTAAGACCACACACCCGGACATGGTGAAAAGTTTTGTGGTGTTTTCAGGAGTGACGGAACATGGCTGCAGGTATGGCAACCCTCCAGGTACACATGTCAAAATGAGCAAAGCGAACCGGGACCTCATTGTTTTCACATATCACAAAGAAATCGAACCACAAACAGACTCACAAATGAACCGCACTCAGACCACCTCCTGAGGTGGTCTGAGTGCGGTTTGCTTTTGGGTCCTTTTAGGGTGGTCTGAGATCGGCGCTGGTTCAAGCAGTGTTTTTTAAGCAGAGTCAGAAGCAGATCTTTGAATGCTACTTCATTTAACCGTCATTGTGATCAAAATAAGATGCACGATGTACAGTATGCTGTACGACACCACAGTACCTGCGTGCGCTACAGTAAGCTACTGTGTAATCGGATCTGTTTAAACCCGCCATCCCACAGTGTATGTTGTTAAACAATCTTCTGAGTCAAAAACACAATTATCATTATTACAAACTACTACACAAGAAAGCCCCTGCGGAACTACAGCCTGAGGTCAATGTGGTGACCTCAGAGTTCCAGCTTGAGACCCACGAGGAGGTCTCACCTGCTGAGCTCCAGCCAGAGGTCAAAGTGGCGACCTCAGGTCCAGAGCTCCAGCTTGAGACCCACGAGGAGGTCTCACCTGCTAAGCTCCAGCCAGAGGTCAACGTGGCGACCTCAGAGCTCCAGCTTGAGACCGACGAGGAGGACTCACCTGCTGAGCTCCAGCCAGAGGTCAACATGGCGACCTCAGCCCCAGAGCGCCAGCTTGAGACCCACGAGGAGGTCTCACCTGCTGAGCTCCAGCCAGAGGTCAACGTGGCGACCTCAGCCCCAGAGTTTCAGCCTGAGACCCATAAGGAGGTCTCAGCTCCAGAGCTCCAGCATAAAGTCAAGTTCCTGCTAGAGTCATTTTCATATCCCAGGTCAAAGAGACAGCAAACCCAAGCTCTGCTCGTGCCAAGTTCCTGTCCCAGGTCGAAGAAACGGCCAACCCAAGCCTTGCTCATGCCAAGTACCCGTCCCAGGTCGAAGAGATGGCCAACCTAAGCTCTGCTCATACCAAGTTCCTGTCCCAGGTCGAAGCCTGACCAACCAGGTTCTGCTCATGCCTGAAGCTGATGTCACGAACAACCAAGTTCTGATCACATCGGAGTCTGCTGATACAGACAACCAGTTTCTGCTCACGCTTGAATCTGACGTCATGACCAACCAAGTTATGCTCACACCAGAGTCTGTTGACACAACCAACCAAGTTTTCCTCATGCCTGAAACCAACGTTACAACCAACCAGGTTCTGCTTACGCCTGAAGTTGATATCACGACCAACCAAGTTCTGCTCATGCCGGAGTCTCCTGACATTGATAACCAAGTTTTGCTCATGCCCAACTCTGCTGGCAAGGACGACCAAGTTCTACTCATGCCTGAAGCAGACTTCATGACTAACTAAGTTCTCCCCATGCCTGAGACTGACGACTAACCAAGTCCAGGCTGCAAAGTTGATGGAGAACGACGCTCAGACTCTCTACGTGACTGAGGATGCCATTCAGCCACCCTGTTCTACTGAGGTTTCTCCACCTCCCGCTGCTGCCAAAAGCTCAGTTTTGCTTCCCTACACTTCTGTGGAAACCACTACACCAAGATTCTCTGAGGACGTTGCTCTGCTTTAATGCTCCACTGTGGACGTCGCTCTGCTTTCCTGCTCCGTTGAGGACATCTCTCTGCTTTCCTTCTCCACTGAGGACATCGCTCTGCTTTCTCGCTCCGCTGAGGACGTCACTCCGCTTTCCTGTTCCACTGAGGACATTGCTCTGCTTACCTATTCCGCTGAGGACTTCGCAATGCTTTCTTGCTCTGCTTAGGACGCCACTCAGTCTCCAGGTTCAGCTGGGGACATTTTGCCCAGGGGGCCAGGAACGCCAATGGTGGAGAGTGTTTTCTGGCACTCTGGGAGGAGCCCGGGGGGGTTATGTCATGATATCCCCTTTAGACAGCGCTGCAGCAGGCTCAGAGAGCTGGAGTGCGTGCGCGTGTACGAGCCAGGTGAGAGCGCACGCGCTGATGACTGTGACAGTGTTTGCTGTGGACACGTGCATTTTTTTGTTTCTGTTTTGTCTCCTCCGTTTTGTCATTGGTTGTTGTTCGAGGGTGTGTCTACATTGGTTTCAGCTGGCAGCACTGCGATATATACCCCTCACCTCCCAGTACACAGCGGAGAGTATTATAGTAGATAGTAGTTGTCATAGAGATAGTTTAGTTTAACGTAGATTGGTTTCCACGATTACCACATTGTTGTTTCCCGCCTCGTCTCCCTGTTCACGTTTCATGTTTTGACCTTGTTTCTAGTGACCTCGATTTTGATTCCTGCCTAGCCCAGTTTATGCCTGTTTGCTGATCGCCTGATCCATTGCCTGTTTTCGACTATGCCTCTGTTTCATGTTTTGGATTTGTCTTTAATAAAATGTCTTTACCTGCACTTGCTTCCGCCTCAATTACCGATCCGTGACACCAATTAACTACCCATGCGTATGAAATATGAAATGTAGGGCTGCACGATTATGGCCAAAATGATAATCCCGAATATTTGATAATCAATATTGAGGTCACGATTATTCATTGATTTTAGGGACAACATATTTTTATTGCACTTTCACATTTAAATAAACAGACCGCTGCTTTCACCTCCATGTTTTCTACATTCCTGCTAATGTACAAATTTTTGCATCAAATTAGACTGGTCCTTATAGTGCATCATCTTGTAGAAGCAAAATATAAATAAAGAGAGGGTTAGGGTTAGGAGCCAAATGGGGTTAGGGTTAGGGTTAATACAGCATATAAACTTAAATTAAACTTTTTAAGCAACTCGCATCCATTTCCCCAACCCCTTGCACACTGTGGAGCATTTTGGATATAAACCTAAGTTTGTGCTTGCGCATCACTGTCGTGATTCCATGCTACACAAGTGCCGTTTTTGTGAAGCTTGCAAATTACAATCTCCTTTATGGCATTTAATATAAAATGCTCCACTGCCTTAGAGGACTTGAGTCGCACACTTCTTTCTACTGTCACTTGACAATTATGCCTCTGTCTGATGGTGACTGAGGTCATGTTGGGCATAAATGGTAATGCTGACAAACAGTAAACTGAAGAAATGTATTGTCATTGATTCTGGGTATTATGCTAAAGCTATCGGTGTCACATTACGCGTATATGACGTCATGTGTCATCAACTAGGAAGTGGCTTATACATCCAGTTAGTAAAAAACCACTAGTGTCCCATTTCAGAGGATACTAAACTTCTAAAATTCATACATTAGATGGTATAGTACATAGTGTATAGTGTAAGTACATAGTAGATTATTTGGGACAACTTTGTTTCGTACTTGCCGATGCATGCTTTCGGAACAGAAGAACACATTGGCTGCACCCGAAATTGCATACTATGACAGTACTTACTGCATTCGATTCTGACAGCTCTTCTGCGCCAGTCCTATTGCATTAAGGGATAGCACAGTAGCCACAGTGTCCAGTGGTTCCATACTGGAGAATCGAGGCAGAATTTTATGAATACTGAGAATTCAGACACCTGACACACTCCTTTGGCGTACTGCTTTTTGCCTACTTTGTAGCCAATGACGTAGTCCAAGAGTAAATGTGTTCAATGTGCAGACCAACTAATCAATAATGAAACTCATTGACAACGATTTTCATAATCAATTTTTATCGATTTGTTGTTGCAGCTCCACCAAGCTCAATTTTCCAGTTTAAAAAAAAAAAAAAAAAAAAAACACCACCACTCAACATACCTCCGTGCAGATCAAGGGCTATGTCCCGTTTATAACTTTAATCCCTTACAAAAAAAAAAGTGTGAATCATGAGCACCAAAAACGCATTGTAATTGCGCTGTAAAAGTTGGCCACATGCGCTGAACATACAATCACATCAGCCAATTATCCAATCAGATGATTTATTGAGGTAATGCCATATATATAAAATGTAAATGTCATATAAATATGTCTTCAGCCTTCTCAATTTGAACCTGAGTGTAACATAAGCGAGGAGGCTAATATAGAAGACATTACTCAAAATGTACATCAAAATGAAGATGATCAGAGAGGTGAGGAGGTGGGAGTGGAGCAAAGTCGATGATGTCTGTGCAGCAAGTGCATGTATATGCCAACCGAAAACACAAATGGTTAAAGAACAGCTTTAATTTTACTTTGGGTATGCCTTGGCTAGGGGTTTGAGGCTAATTTTACAGGAGCTTTAAGTTGTGAGGATATGCAGAAAAAACACTGACTTATGGGTTTGATTATATTTACAGATATCCCCTGTAACACAGCACATAAGAACTATAAAATTACAGCCAAAAGCAGCTCAGTGGGGCATTCTTTTCCTGCTGCGGGGGCTAGTAGCTAATCCTTTTGAGTGCTCAAGTGCAACCATTTTACGTCATCAACTCAGAGTGCATTGCGGCACGTAATGGCGGCCTCTGTAGGTCAATATATGTATTAAATATTGAAGATTTTTAAAATAAATGAACATATTTCCTGTGTTCCTTTTAAAAGGGAACTCCACGTTGTGTTTAGCATAACACTATGGGGAGCGCCCCTTGCGCGCAATCAGCATCTGAAGCTTGTGTAAAATCAGGCCTATTTATAGGCCTGCCATGATCAGGTGCCATATCAAGCGTGTCGCATGATATAAATATTTTTATTTAAAAAAAGAGAAGAAAAAAAGGAATGAGCTAGAAAGAAAAACATGAGTGAGAGAATTCAGGAAGTATGTTAAGTCTTGCTCCTGTTTCATCACAGGGGAGGAGTGCACACTTTCTGTGTGAAGTGTCTAGGGGCATTCTAACGCCTTACATTAGGCAGGTCCACTTGCGACTTGCTCTCTTCTCGGAAGCCGAAGCGAGTTGGGTTTCAGAGCCTCGCGGAACTGGGCCGGCCGCTGCCGAGGCAGCTAGCCGTCTCAGGTCCGGGAGATCTCTTATGGATCCGGAAGAGGAGCTGGAGACGAGCGCCGCTATCTCTCTTGCTCTGTCTTCCAGGTCCAGCTCTCCACTGGATTTTGGAGCTCGCATCGCGACTCCTCCTGCCACTGTGGAAAGCCAAAAGGAAAAAAAACGGGGGGAAAAAACACACAAAAAAAAATAGTAATAATTCCTCTCTGCCTCCGAGGAGCCAGAATGGTGTACTAAAAACTGAGAGAAGCATATAAAGAGCTGCTTGAAGTGATTACTAAGGCTGGATAAGCTTTTTTCCCCCCAGTGAAAGTAAATCCCTCACACTGCAGAAAACTGCCCTTTCTTCCAGAAGTGCATGACAAAATGTCAGGTTTCTAGGGTAAAACCATGCATAGGCCATATTTATAACCCCACGATGTTGGATTATTCAGCCATTGTGGGGAATGAACGGCATGGCTATTTAGCTATGCTGAAGGTGGAAGAGGCGCTTGGGAGCTACCTCTCTCCATCGACGGCAGGTAATTTAGAGGGGCCGGCTTTGCCATCCAAGCAATAGTGGCATTGGTGGGCAAGGCCTATGCAGTAGCAGTCTTGCTTGTGAGTCACTGCAGACAATGAGTGTTGCAGGCCTACCAAGCAGACCTGCTGAGTGAGCTCGAAATATGGCGGCATTCAGCCAGTTCCTTCCCTGCTGTGTCGAGTTCACCCGGGCATCCACGAGTGGAGCCCGAGCCAGCACTAGAGCGAGGGAGACACAAAAGGCGAGTATGTTGCTACCTGCTACTAGGCCTGATCTGAGAATGGTCATAAATGTCAAGCAGACAAAGATGAGCGGACCTGAGGGGCCATGGAGGGACGTAACAGGGGACATGAGGTTGTTAGGGCAGTTAGCCCCCAGTGCTACTGTAGGGCCTCCCCTAGCCAAGGCTGTCCCAAGTTTTCAGTGTTCTCTGGTCAGCGAGCTGTCACAGGGCAACGAAAATCTGATGCTTTCCCTCCAATAGAATGTGGAATAGTTAACGTCACTAAAAGACCGTCTGGCAGCATGGAAACTACTGCCAAATGTGTCTTCATGGGTTCTGTCTACCATAGAAAAGGGTTACCGGGTTCAGTTTAGAGTTCGACTAACTGGGGGGCAGTTCAGAGGTGTGCTCACCACAGTAGTCAGCACAGACCAGAGCCCAACATTAGCACAGCTAGTAAGATACCTCTTGGACAAAGGGACCATCGAACATGTACCCCGTTCCCTGAGGGAGGTTTTGACAGCCATTATTTCCTGGTCCGCAAAAAATAAGAGTATGCAACCAATTTTAGATCTGTGTCATCTGTAAAGTACTCTTCAGACATACAGGTTCAAGATGCTGATGCCCAAACTTATTGTTCCATGTATTCAGTTTGAGAATGGTTTGTGACGATAGATCTAAAAGTTGCATATTTCCCCATAGAAATATCGCTAGCTTTATCCCCTCGCACCTTCGAAGTGCATGGATGTCATTCTGGCTCCACTGTGACTCCAGGGCACCCGTGTACTGAACTACCTGGATGACAGGTTAATTCTAATACAATGCTGGCCGTGCAGGGTGCCAATACTTTCAAGAGCCGGACGCATACAGCGCCAATACTTTTTTCGAGCTGCCCGTGTACGGTGCCAATATTTTCGAGAGCTGGACAGATAGGGTGCCAACACTGTTAGACCTGGCTGTGTAGTGTGCCAATACTTTTTTGAGCCGACTTTCAAGGGCGCCAGTACTTTTGAGAACTGGCCGTGCGGGGTGCCAATACTTTTGAGAGCCACTCGCGTAGGGCACCAATACTTTCGAGAGCCGGACAGACAGGGCACCAGCACTGTTAGAGCTGGCCATGTAGGGACTAGTTATGCGCCAAAAAAAGTGAAAGAATAATAATAACTACACCAGTACAGTTCCTGAAGAAAATGTGAGTGGTACTTGCTGTGGCAAAATTCCTATCGGGCGCCAATACTTTCGAGAGCTGCCTGTGTAGGGCACCAATACTTTTGCATGTCGCAGGCGAAGGGTGCCCGTGTAGTGCGCCAATACTTTTTAGAGCCGACCGTCAAGGGCGCCAATACTTTTGAGAGCTGGCCGTGCGGTGTGCCAATACTTTTGAGCGCCGGCCGTCAAGGGCGCCAATACTTTTGAGAGCTGGCCGTGCGGTGTGCCAATATTTTTGAGCGCCGGCCGGAAAGGGTGCCAATACTTCTGAGAGCCGAACAGATTGTGTGCCATTTTAGAGCCGAACGTGTACGGAGGCAAAACTTTTAGAGCTTTCTGTTTAGAGGGCCAATACTTTCGAAACTCAATGCAAGTCTATGGGAAATTTTCCGACTTTGAGCTTCCGTACTGGGAATGCAGACATTCTGATCGCTTATAAAAGCTATAGCACACCTCTCCTCAATAAGCCGATCGATTTGACACCTCACCCGTCGATCTCCGACAAACGATGCGGGACTAGTTGCGCGCCGAAAAAAAGTGGAAGAACAAGAATAATAACTAGACTGGTACATTTCCTGAAGAAAATGTGAGTGGTGCTTGCGTGGCAAAATTCGGATAGAGCGCCAATACTTTTGAGTGCCGGACACGTAGGGCACCAATACTTCCGAGTGCCAGACGCGCAGGGCGCCAATACTTTCGAGTGCCCAATGCTAAGGGCGCCAATACTTTCGAGTGCCCGACGCTAAGGGCGCCAATACTTTCGAGTGCCCGACACTAAGGGCGCCAATACTTTTGAGTGAAGGACGCGTAGGGTGCCAATAGTTTAGATTGCCGGACAGATAGGGTGCCAGCACTGTTCGAGCTGACCGTGGAGTGCGCCAATACTTTTTAGAGCTTACCGTGTGGGGTGCCAATACTTTTGAGCGCCAGCTGGATAGGGTGCCAATACTTCTGAGAGCCGAACAGATCGGGTGCCAATACATTTTACAGCCGAATGCGTACCGAGGCAATACTTTTACAGCTTTCTGTTTAGAGGGCCAATACTTTCGCAACTCAATGCAAATCTATGGGAAATTTTCCGACTTTGAGCTTCCGTACTGGGAATGCAGACATTCTGATCGCTTCCAAAAATCATAGCACACCTCTCCTCAATAAGCCGATCGATTTCACATCTCACCTGTCGATCTCCGACAAACGGTGCGGGACTAGTTACGCGCCGAAAAAAGTGGAAGAAGAATAATTATAATTATAGTTATAATAAGTATGCAAGAGAACAATAGTAGTGCTTTTCAAGCACCACTAATTATAAGTATGCAAGAGAACAATAGTAGTGCTTTTCAAGCACCACTAATAAGTATACCAAATAACAATAGTAGTGCTTTTCAAGCACCACTAATAATAATAAGAAGGAGAGTATGCCGAATAACAATAGTAGTGCTTTTCAAGCACCACTAACTAGACCAGTACATTTCCTGAAGAAAATGTGAGTAGTGCTTGCCATGGCGCCAATACTTCCGAGAGCAGGACGCGCAGGGTGCCAATACTTTTGAGAGCCGATGGCGTAGGGCGCCAATACCTTTGAGAGCCGACGGCGTAGGGCGGCAGTATTTTTCAGAGCCGGACGCAAAGGGCACCAATCTTCATGTTTTGACATAAAAACAAGTGGAAAAAAGAAAACATCTGCTACATTATGAACTACGAATGACATATCAATAAATTAGTCCCTTGCCCAATCATATTCGTCAGCTCATCCTCTTGACAAATGACATTTAATAACACATTGCTGAGGCTTGATACTGAGTTCATCATAAAGAGTAGGACACAGAGATGAACAGCCAAGAGTACATTCTGAAAGTTTGGATATTTCATCAAAGTTTTGAAAAAATAGTGTTTTACCACCATGGCTTCCAGTAGGAGGTTTTTTATCCATTCAAGAAGTTGTAGCTGCACTTTTTGAAGATGAGAATGATGGGAACACTTCGTCTGATTTGAGGAGCACATGCACACACTTTTTATAAGGAAATTGGCTGTTTATTTCTAAGCACCTTTGAGAAACTGCAAGAGTGCAAAAGACAAAAAATCTTTATCGTAACTGATTTTAAAACCGTGGGAGACCACAAACATAAGGACAGTTTCAACCGCTTTTAACATTATAATCCTCCGAACACACACCAGATGATTCGGCCAGACCACGAAACCACACACCTGTTAATAACGATGTCACAGACACGAGATCTCACAGAAACTCGTGCTTTATCAAACGTGACTTCAGAAGACAATATCACTCACACTTCATTTTGTTTATTAGCCACAAATATAATCTCTCTCCCTCTCTCTCTTTCTCTCCCTCTCTCTCTCTCAAGAACCAGAGTCCCAGGCTCAACATACTATAAAAAAAATTCTTCGGTTGTCTCTTTTGCGGAACATACTACACTTTCGTGGCATGTTTGTGGCTCCCATGTTTCCACTATAAAAACACGCAACACCTGATTGGTGACGCTTGCTCGCTCTCATTGGCTATTGCAGGTATCCCGCCTCCGGCAGCCCGATCAAGAGTCGATCAAGATTTGGGATCGGGGAGGCTCCAACTCAACCCAGAGAAGTAAAATAATTGTAAAGACACCACACAACTGAGGATTTTTTGGACAAAAGTCAGTAGCGACAAGCCTCGAATCGTGCCACACATCTCAGATCGTTGGAGAGGGTGCAAATCTGGCTTAAAATCTTCAAGTGTGTAGTCAGCCTAAGTGAGGCATCAGAGACTGCCAAACAAAGACAAAAAGCAGAGGCCAAGAGAATAAATGGCCTGTTCTCCATAGACCCAACTAGGATGTCCCAGCTACATGGGAACAGCAGCACAAGGACAGAACCACCCAGAGCTGAGACTGAGTGATACTGGAAGGACATATGGGAGAAAGCGGCATCACACAACTAGAGATCGGCCAGTAATCGGTTTTATTGGTATTGTACCTGATATTTAAGCATTTTTCCAAAACCGGATCTTTTTTTAAATATCGGTTTTACCGGTAAATGGAGACATCTTGTGGGCATTTTGAGAATTGCGGACAGGACCACCATTCCAGTGCCACTGCAGCTGAAGGGAGACAAGTCAACAACGGTGTGCACAGGCAAAGTATACTTGCTTTGATTTAATTAATAAACTTTATTTAACATAGCCAATAAAGCACAAATAAGATGTGTTACAGAAATGCTTGATATGTAGTTTAAGCAGCTTGGCGCTAAGAAACAGAGACGAACTCACAGAGTCACATAATCTGTCAAATCATGTCCCAAAGTAACTTTACATGAATTAAATAAAACAGCCTTGAATGAGTGCATGTTGGAAATAAAACCACTTAATTTAATTCTGTCTTTTTTAACAAGATCCACTCATTTGAACCCCCTAAATTATATTATAATTTACTATATAGCCTTTATTTCACCAATAAACAGCTAAATAATTACAGCTCTGTGGAAATTAATTATTCATTATCTCCACGAGCGATTCCAGTTTGAGTATAGTTCTGTGTAAATGCATAGATAAAAAACAGCGCTCTGTCAGCAAGTATTTCATAATCTAGAGCAGTGTTTCCCAACCGGGGTGCTGCAGCACCCTGGTGTGCCGTCTGGTGAGAGTATGTGTATAAAACATTTAATATATATGAGAAATATCTGATGTCTGAAATAATAACACAGACACAGAAATAATAAGACACACACACACATGCATAATAATAAAAAATTATATAGAAAAAATAATAATTCCCTCCCCTTTGACCCCCCTAGCTGACCTATCAGCAGCACGTCAACAACAGTATACGTAACATATGCGTGTGTTTTATCCTAATTATTAGCATGTGACGATGCGTGTGTAGTGCAAAAGATTATGGACAGGTTTCTTAAAAGAAATGCTTCTGGACCATCAACTTTATCCTCATATAGCTAAAGCCTTGTTTATACTTCTGCCTGGCTCCGCAGCGTGAGCTTCCGCTGACTGCGCGCACACCTCCTCAAACAAACGAGGCGTTTATACTTGACACGCACGCCGTTGTAATATTCTTTGAAATGAAAGGGGGTGACTCGGAGTAATCATTCAACAAACCAACAAGAAGTAGCTAAGAGAAGTAGTTGTTTGTCGCAAAAACCATAGCAACGCTTACAAACAAGGGGTCTCGCGTGTAGTTGCTTAATGTTGAGGAGAAATTGTTGTGTTTGTTCTTGACAATGTTTGTTTTCAGTACACTTCACTAAAACCCAGAGTATGAAAAAAGAGCAAAGAATCATATAAGGATCATATAAAACCCAGTAAACCTTGAGATTATCACTTGTCACATTACAAAAAATATAGCTATAAATATGAGAACATGTATAAGTTGAACAACCTCAATTTTTTCATTTTATTCATTTCATTAAGATTTTTATTAAACATGGACCTTTGCTTTAATTAAATAGACTTATTATTTATGGTAGGCTCATTTTGTAAATGTTAGCAATTACTGTAGACATAAGCAAAAAATAGGTGCTTCCTGCAAATGTCATTTCTCACATTTACAAAATCAGGTGATTGTTCGCCTATCAATGCAAATGTCTGAGACAAAGAGACAAAAGAATGTTATTACAGAATGATTACTCTGTATGTTCACCCAACAATGTAAACGTCCCTATGTATAGAGTAGTGTAGTGATTGTGTTTATTTGTGAAGATACTGATGAATGAAAACATGCTACACCCCCCAAAAAACTTTCAGCTTTGGATTTATTCGTTCAACAGTATGTACAAAGTAGGGATGTCACGAGAACCGATACTTCGGTACCAAGTCGGTACCAACACTCTTAAAACGTGACTGTACTTGTTTTTCTGCAGTAGCATCAGCCCCGTTTGTAACGAAAATACCGATGTTGCAATTCTTCCGGACCTGAAGGGGGCAGCAAATACGCGCAAGTGTTTTAGTCGGTCCACAAGTGCTGAAGAAGAAGAGAAACGCCTACAAGCACACGGGAAAAACTACAAAAGTTTAGCTTAGCTTAACAAGTTTAGCTCCGCCCCGACTCGTTGAGAGAAAAAGAGAGGAAAGCTAGAATCGGTTTCCGGTGTGCAACCGATGCTATCGTTCATTTCAAACAAAGCAAGGAAACACCTGGAATTTGGCAAAGCACCTGAAAGATGGTCCTATATTCTATTTGTTTGAGGCAGCTGGCATTGTAGCCATGAAACCAGCTAAGGTTATGCTCCATGTAATGTTTGCGATAGCCAGTTATTTGTTAAAGACGCTAACGCACTGCAATGTTATAACCTACCTCCGAATGGGCCTCCATGCATCGCCATTCAGCCCATGTCCTATCAGCTAAATGTAGCCTAATGTCACTAATAATTATTCAAACGTTTATGCTTTTAATAAATCGTTTTGGCCTGCCACCATATCAGTGAATTTAAACTAATGCTTGCATTCAGAGTATAAGGTGGGTGGGTGTGTGTGTGTGTGTGTGTGCGCGCGTGTGTGTGTGTGTGTGTGTGTGTGTGTGTGAGCGCGCGTTTAGGAGTTCACCTCCGGAGACTCATTGTCAGACAGTGTTTGATAACTAAAATACCCTCCCCCTCTCCCCTCCTCTCTCTCTCTCTCTCTCTCTCTCTCTCTCTCTCTCTCTTTGCCAGTATCAGCCAGAGGAGGATGTCCTCCAGGAGAGTTTTTTTATTTAATTTTTAAAATTTTATTTTCATACCACACCGTGGTATCGACTTTGGTATCGAGTATCGTGTACTTTCGGTGGTATCGGTACCGACTACTAGATTTTTGGTATCGTGACATCCCTAGTACAAAGCAAATCGAAATAACTCTTTTTTTAAAAACCTTTCCATGAATATAGTGCCATCTGGTTATCTCTAAGGTCCCGCATGGATGGATCATAGAGATACCTGTACAATCGTACCTTTCGGCAAGAGTCGCCTTGAATTCATTCATTTTCAGATGCAGCGCAGTGCGGCAAGTTACAAAAATGCCGTGCAAACCGCCACGCGAAATGAGGCCTCGCGCACTCAACGCGTTCGACTACTCACTCGCAATGACGTAATTTTTGCCGCGCACTATTGTGGACGCATCAAGTATAAACCAGGCTTAACGCTGTCTAGCATTAGTGTTTGTGTAGGGTGCCACAAATTTGTAAAATTTTCAAAAGGGTGCCGTGACTGATAAAAGGTTGCGAAACGCTGATCTAGGCCGACAAAAACATTATTAATAATTCTGATACCATACCAGTTGAGAAGGACTGTGTAATTGCAACGATGTATACGCTGTTTTGTTTGTTACTTTCCTAACAATGTATACTTATTCCAGCGAAGCAGTTGTCTTTACTCTTTAGCCTAAACAGCACATAGACCTTTTAAAACTGTAGTTTAAAATGAATTTATTGTTGATTTATTATTAGTCATTTATTCATGTTCTCAATTTGAAAACATTAAGCTTTCTAACTTATTCTTGCCCATTGTTAATATTAGTGTTGCTGCTGATGTTTTATAAGTAAAAATATGTTTTTATTGTTGTAATATGAAGATGAAATTTAACATGAAAGACTGCTAACTTTCAACACGTTTTTTGTTTTTAAGATGATTAAAAGGAGGAAAAACCAAAGTGAAGTATGGACTTACTTCACACAGTCATTGCCAGGGGTGGCAGTTTGCAAAGAATGCCAAATGAACATGAGCCTCAGGCATGAAGCGCTAGATAGCACCATGACCTGAAATGATCCACACCTACTGGCTGAAGAAGCTAACTGTGCTCCATGGTCACCTGGCAGAACAAATGAGTGACCTGCTAACAACAGGCACTCATCCAGACTGGCTAATACAGGGCAGGACAATTCTGATCATGAAGGATTCCCACAAAAGTACAGCCAACTTCGAACTACTGAATAATAACCTGTCTCTCCACAACATTGAAACTCCTCTCAGGCATCATAGCAGTTAAGTTGAGCAGGCACATGAGTCAGCACACGAGCAAAGCTCAGAAGGGCATTGTATGAAGGTTATCAGTGGAATGACCATCAGCCACCTCCTATATCCGCATGGTGGCAAAGAGGGGTGGAGTTACCAGAAAGCAAGATAGCATACAGGGTTATGCTACAAGCTACAAGTATTTTCGTATGTCACAGGCTAATGGGAGACACGATGAGTATGCAAGGAGATCAGCTACAGCCAAATACCTCCAGAGTGTAAGACAGGTGCTGAGAAGCCAGCTTAATGGTAGGAATAATATCCAAGCCATCAATATGCACTCCCTACCAGCCATCAGATACCAGCTGGAATAGTAAGTTGGCCACAAGAGGAAATAAATGCCACTGATGTCAAGACACGGAAACTCCTCACAATGCATGGAGGGTTCCACCCAAAGTCCAGTACCCTGAGACTCTATGAGCGACAAAAAGAGAGAGGGTGAGGATTAGTGAGTGTCAGAACCACCATCCAGGATAAAACAAGGAGCATCCATGAATACATCAAGAAGATGGCCCCTTGGGATGAACTCATAAGAGAGTGCCTCACGCAGCAGAAGACAGAGGGTGTTGAGGGGGAAGAGAAGAGATCATGAAAGATTAAGTCTTTCCATGGGATGCATCATCAGCAGATAGAGGAAGTGGCTGACATCAAGAAATCCTACCAGTGGCTAGCAAAGGCCGGCCTGAAGGACAGCACAGAGGTTATGATCATGGTAGCACACAAACAGCACCAATTCCATAGAGACAGAGGTCTATCACAACCGACAAGACCCAAGGTGCTGACTGTGCAAAGACACCCGTGAAACAGTACAACATATACAACCCCAATTCCAAAAAAGTTGGCACACTGTGTAAAATGTAAAAAAATGTAAATAAAAACAGAATGCAATGATCTGCAAGTCAACTAAATCCATACATTATTCATAATAGAACATAGAAAACATAAACGTTTAAACCGAGTAAATGTAATTTTGAATTTCATGGCCGCAACACATCTCAAAAAAGTTGGGATGGGGGCAACAAAAGGCTGGAAAAGTAAGTGTTACTAAAAAGAAACAACTGGAGGAACATTTTGCATCTAATTAGATTAATTGGTAAGAGGTCAGTAACATGATTGGGTATAAAATAGTATTTTAGAGAGACAGAGTCTTTCAGAAGTAAAGATGGGCAGAGGTTCACCAATCTGCGAAAAACTGCATCTACAATTTGTGGAAAAATTTCAGAATAATGTTCCTGAACATAAAATTGTGAAGACTATGAATATCTCGTCATCTACAGTACATAATATCAAATGATTCAGAGAATCTCTGTGTGCAAGGGACAAGGGTGAAAATCAATATTGCATGCCCGTGATCTTCAGGCCCTCAGGCGACACTGCATAAAAACAGGCATGATTCTGTAATGGAAATCACTGTACTGGCTCAGAAACACCTCCAGAACTCATTGTCTGTGAACACAGTTCGCCGTGCCATCCACAAATGCAGGTTAAAGCTCTATCATGCAGAGAAGAAACCATATGTGAACATGATCCAGAAACGACACGATCTTATCTGGGCCAAAGCTCATTTAAAATGCACTGAGGCAAAGTGGAAAACTGCTCTGTGGTCAGACGAATCGAAATTTGAAATTATTTTTGGAAAACATGGATGCCGCATCCTCTAAATTAAAGACGAAAGGTACCATCAGGCTTTTTATCAGCGTTCAGTTCAAAAGCCTGCATCTCTGATGGTATGGGGGTGCATTAGTGGCAATGGAATGGGTAGCTTGAACATCTGGAAAGGCACAATCAATGCTGAAAGGTTTATACAGGTTTTAGAGAAACATATGCTTCCATCCAGATTCCATCCTATCTTTACTTCTGAGAAACTCTGCCTCTCTAAGATATTCTTATTATACCCAATCATGTTAATGACCTACTGCCAATTACCCTAATTAGTTGCAAATTTTTCCTCCAGCTGTTTCTTTTAGTAACACTTACTTTTCCAGCCTTTTGTTGCGCCCATCCCAACTTTTTTGAGACGTGTTGCGGCCATGAAATTCAAAATTACCTTATTTTTTCTTAAAATGGTACATTTACTCAGTTTAAACATTTGATATGTTTTCTATGTTCTGTTGTGAATAAAATATGGGTTTATGAGATTTGCAAATCATTGCATTTTGTTTTTATTTACATTTTATACAGCCTCCCAACTTTTTTGGAATTGGGGTTGTAGTAGAGAATGTAAGATGCAAGCTGGGACAACATACACTGAAAGGCATAACCAAGTGGTTGGAATAGTGTATAGAAACATCTGTGCTGAGTATGGATTAGAAGTTCCCAAGTCCCAATGGGACACAACACAGAAAGTGGTTAAGAGCAGAAGAGCTAAGATCCGAGTTTCAGACTGACAAGCAACTGCTGGCTAATTAACACAGCATAGTGGTTGATGAGAAAGAGCAGAAAACGGCAGTTGTGACAGATGTGGTAATCTCAGCTGACAGTAAGAAGAAGAAGCATGAGAAGATAGAGAAGTACCAGGGGCTGAAGAAACAACTGGAACAAATGTGGAAGGTGAAGTCTAAAGTGGTCCCAGTGGTAATAGGAGCATTAGGGGCTGTGACCGCCAAACTGGGAGAGTGGCTCCAGCAGATTCCGGGTACAACATCTGAAGTTTATGTCCGAAGAGTGCAGAGCTAGGAACAGCCAAGATACTGCACAGAACCCTCAAACTACCAGGCTTCTGGTAGAGGACCTGAGCTTAAGGAAGACACGCCTAACACAGCCAACACACCCAGCACTAAATACAGCACAGCCCTGGAAAACAGAAAGGGATGCTGATGTTGCCCCTACATGCCATCAGCTTCAAGCATGCAGAACTCCTGGAGCCCAGGTTGATGCCTGTAGGATACGTAAGGATTCTCAGTGAACAGGCAGACAAAAGACCCAGAAAATAGAACCATAAAACACTGGACCCTCACTCAGCAGACACTGAGAAGCCGACTTAAATCACTGCCTGTTTGTGTCTGCCTAATACCAGCTATCCTGAGAACAAAAGAACTTAACTTAGTTTTCCAAAGAAACCTCTGACAAGCTCACTGATTTAAGACATGGGACAAGACCAGATGGCTCATCCAACAGGATGAGCTGATAACTTCAGGAAGAAAGGGGAAGCACCCCTTTGAAGTGAGAGCTTCTGATCTTTCTAGTGGATAAGTCCCCCCTGTTCTTTTCCTATTCACACATTCCACAGATGGCATCAGAACATTCCATAGATCCTACAGGACAAAGGACCGCAAGAATAATACCTTAACAACTGAAATTTTCTTCCGTGTGTTATCCAGTAATTATCATCTTTATAACCACTATTTGTTTGAATTAATCAGAATGCATTATTATGGTATTACTAGTGTGACTGATCATTTGCAGTGTATTAACAGCCACCAGCATATGTCAACATATGTTTGGTATTTGTGTGTTTGGTGAGTGATTTCCTGAAGGATGAGAATTAGGAAATTTGGGTAGAATGTCATTATGTACAGGCATTGGGACTAAAAGTTTGATCCACACTCTGTTAGGGCTGCAACAACTAATTGATAAAATCGATAGTAATCGATTATGAAAATCGTTGTCAACGAATTAGTTCAATTAGTTGGTCTGCGTTCAGCACAGGGCACGTTTACTCGCTATGTTACTTCTCTTCTGAAAACACGCTTCAGAGAGTATATACTAAAGTTGTGTCCCAAATGATGTACTATACACTTGCACTATGCACTGTCTACTGTCTAGTGTGTGAATTTTAGAAAGGTAATATCATCTCAAATAAAACACTAGCGTTTTTTTTACTAACCGGAAATAGAAGCTGCTTCCTAGTCAGTTGCGCATGATGTCATACGCACGTAATGCGACACCGCTAGCTTTAGCCTAATACCCAGATTCACTGACAATAACTTTCTTCACTTTACTGTTTATGTCACCGTTACCTCTTATTCCCAAAATGACCTCAGTCACCATCATCAAGTGACTGAAATCATCAAGTGACTGAGGAAGAAAGTGTGTGACCTCCAAGTCCTCTAAGGCAGGGAAGCATTTTATATTAAACACCGCGGAGAAGATCAAACTTTATAAAGCGGTGTTTGTGTAGCACGGAAGCATGACAGTGATGCTGTCACGAGTTGCTTAAAAGGTTTAGTTTCATTTAAGTTGGTCATTATATGCTGTATCAGTGTAACTGTTGTTTATTATAATGAAACTGATCTGTTAGTTTCAAGGACGCATTACTCCTCACAAGCGGTGTAGACGTGGTGAGACAGAGTGAGAGCGTGAGTAAGATCTGTAATGTCTAATTAAAACACTATGATCAAAAGTAAACAGAATTAAAATAATATGTCTAAAGGCAGTGAGTAATAGAAACCACAAGCTGCAGTGAAAGTGAGTTTTTATTATTAATTTATGACTGTAGTTTAATTCAGTGCTTTTTGTGCATCCATATAAAGTAATGCATATATACTATTATATTATATATTTTATTTATGTGTGTTGTGTGTGTGTATGTATATATATATATATATATATATATATATATATATATATATATATATATATATATATATATATATATATGCACAAAAAACAGCACTTTATTAAACTACAATCCTAAATGAATAATATTATGCAAAAGAAATGTTCCTTTAGCTTCAATTTTCTACAATTTTCTGTAGGTCTCATTTACTGTAATTAAATTTGTGTTATATTGGCTTTATATCGGTGTGGTGAAATAGTTTCACTTTACTACTTCTGCTGCCAACGTTGCTTCCGATATCACCAACGTCCTCTCTCGTATTACGTTCTACCAGGAATATGCACTCTTATGTTATATGTTTCTGTTATTGGTTAAGTAAATGATGCAAAGAATGTACAAATCCACTTTGATCATTTTTCATTATCTAAATCGATTATGCTGACCAATTGTTGCAGATCTAATTCATTCAATCATCTTCAGTAACCACTTGACTATGGTCAGGGTTGTGGTGAATCTGGAGCCAATCCCTGGACCAGTGGGTGTGAGGCAAGAATACACCATGGAAGGCCAGTTAACTGCAGAGAAATCATTATATAAAGCCTAAATAAAACTTGTCCACTTTAATACCACCCCTAAAAAACAACTGACTGTTCTGTATTTTACTAGTTCACTGTAGGTTATTTACTGGATATTTGAGACACCTTTCTTATTTGCAGCTATTCTCTTCCTGCATGATACCATACTCTTTCTGGTTAGTGATTCTGATATTGAGTTACATTAAGTTTGGCTGAGCTACAATCCTAATCAACTGCATAATCATACATATGCTAGGCAATGCTTGGAGCTTCCCTCACCTGGAACTCACTCACTGCTGCTGAGGATGGCTCATGGATTACCTTAATCTTTCCATGAGATAGCTGTGGATAGTGCCACACAGATACCCTAAAGATTGCTGTGTAGGCCAGCCTAGATTGCATTTACCGAAGACAATCTATGCTCAAGGATCATTCATTATTCAGTACTTCACCTGCTGGAGACTTAAAGCAAAATTTAAAAAATGACTCCATTGAACATACTGAGAATCCTTTCAACACACTCAGTACTGTTTGACATTATAGTATACAGTTGTGACGAGTAATTGAACTATCCGATGTCACCCAAAAGAGGATGGGTTCCTGGCTTCTCTCAAGGTGTCTTCCTCAGGTCATTTTTTCCCTTACTACTGTTGCCTTCGGCTTGCTCATTAGCAGCAGAGGCTCATGGTCAGAGAATTTGATGAGGCAGGCCAACATGAATAATGGTAATGCCTCAAACGCAGATATCCCACCCTGCAAAAACTCATTTCAGGGAGGTAGCTCCACCACCCCCGCAACCCCATCTTGAAATATATATATACACACACACACACACACACACAGTATCTCACAAAAGTGAGTACACCCCTCATATTTTTGTAAATATTTGATTATATCTTTTCATGTGACAACACTGAAGAAATGAAACTTTGCTACAATGTAAAGTAGTGAGTGTACAGTTTGTATAACAGTGTAAATTTGCTGTCCCCTCAAAATAACTCAACCAAGATAAATTTATTTGGTTCAGATGGTGTCAAGCGTGTGTGGCGACAACCAGGTGAGGAGTACAAAGACAAGTGTGTCTTGCCTACAGTGAAGCATGGTGGTGACAGTGTCATGGTCTGGGGCTACATTAGTGCTGCCGGCACTAGGGAGCTACAGTTCTTTGAGGGAACCATGAATGCCAACATGTACTGTGACATAATGAAGCAGAGCATGATCCCCTCCCTTCGGAGACTGGGCCGCAGGGCAGTATTCCAGCATGATAACGACCCCAAACACACCTCCAAGACGACCACTGCCTTGCTAAAGAAGCTGAGGGTAAAGGTGATGGACTAAACTCTGTTGAGCATGTGTGGGGCATCCTCAAACGGAAGGTGGAGGAGCACAAGGTCTCTAACATCCACCAGCTCCGTGATGTCATCATGGAGGAGTGGAAGAGGACTCCAGTGGCAACCTGTGAAGCTCTGGTAAACTCCATGCCCAAGAGGGTTAAGGCAGTGCTGGAAAACAATGGTGGCCACACAAAATATTGACACTTTGGGCCCAATTAGGACATTTTCACTTAGGGGTGTACTCACTTTTGTTGCCAGCGGTTTAGACATTAATGGCTGTGTGTTGAGTTATTTTGAGGGGACAGCAAATATACACTGTTATACAATCTGTACACTCACTACTTTATATTGTAGCAAAGTGTCATTTCTTCAGTGTTGTCACATGAAAAGATATAATCAAATATTTACAAAAATGTGAGGGGTGTAATCACTTTTGTGAGATACTGTGTGTGTGTGTAATATATATATATATATATATATATATATATATATATATAAAATTGGCACCCTGTCCAGGGTGTACCCCGCCTTGTGCCCGATGCTCCCTGGGATAGGCTCCAGGTTCCCCGTGACCCTGAAAAGGATTAAGCGGTATAGAAGCTGGATGGATAAATATATATATATATATATATATATATATATATATATATATATATATATAGGGCTGCAACGAACGATTATTTTCATAATCGATTAGTTGATTTATTTTTTTTTTCCGATTAAACAATTGATCTGATGGGGCAGGGCAAACTTTCAGCACCATTTTTTTTGGTTTATTAAAAATAAAATCCACAAACTGAGTGTTACAAATATAAACTTCAGACTAAAACTTTACACAACTGTTTGTCCAGAACAGAAAAGAATCCAATACACACACACACAAATTTAGTACTGTAGTTTATTGGTTTATATTATATATAATTTATTTTATAGTATTTATGCATTATATTTATGGATGCACAAAAAGCACCGAATTAAACTACAGTCCTAAATTATTAATAAAAACTCACTTTCACTGCACATTGTGGTTCCTGTTACTCGCTGCCTTTAGCCATATTATTTTACTTTTAATGTTTTAATTTGACATTACAGATCTTACTCGCGCTCCCACTCTGTGTCAGCGCCTCTACACCGCGCGTGATCAGCAACACGGCCTCATTATTAACAGATCACTTCCGTTATAATAAACAACAGAATTTACACTGCAAGTGTGCAAATACAGCATATAATGACAATAAACTTAAATTAAATTAAACCTTTTAAGTAGCTTGCACCAGTTTCCCCAGCCCCTTGCACACAGTGGAGCATTTTAGATATAAACATAAGTTTGTCCTCGTGGATCAGTTTGATTTCCACTGTGTTTAAAACTGCCTTAGAGGACTTGGAGGTTACACAGTTTCTTCCTCAGTCACTTGAAGATTTCGCCTCCGTCTGTTGGTGACTGAGGTCATGTTGGGAATAAAAGATAACGCTGACAGAAAGTAAACTGAAGAAAGTCATTGTCGGTGACTCTGGGTGTCTGCTAATGCTAGTGTGCATATGACATCATGCGCCGTCTCCTAGGAAGCGGCTTATACTTCCAGTTAGTAAAAAAAACGCTAGTGTTATATTTGAGATGATATTACCTTTCTAAAATTCACACACTAGATGGTAGTGTAGAGTGCATAGTGTAAGTGTGTAGTACTTCATTTGGGACACAACTTTAGCATTTACTCTCCGAAGCATGTTTTCAGAACAGAAGTAAAGTAATAAGTAAATCCCCTCTGTGCCGCGCGCAGACCAACTAATCGATAATGAGATTCGTTGACAACGATTTTCATAACAGATTATTATCAATTTTATCGATTAGTTGTTGCAGCTCTAATATATGTTAATAATTGATTACATGTTGGAACTACTTACACACACAGGGACTCCTACAGTGATCCCTCCACATAAACAGATTAAAAAATGTGTTTAATTGTTGACATGTAAGAAGACATTTATGTGACATTTTTATATTATATTATATTATTCAACTCATAGAGCTATTTTTTTTTTTATTCAATTACAACTTTAAGAAAGTCAACAGGGAGTTTGGTGCCAGCTAGTTTAAATAACATTATACTTATATTACTATGCTAATGAACAAATGACACCTTTTAACCTCACCTCAACATGTCTTTTGCAATTATTTAACCCACCATGGGCAATCGAAAAGTCAAATGTCATTATTTTTGAGCCCTATTAAGCAGAGGTACACTTTAGTATAGTCTGGGGTGAAGTATGTTTTTTTTTTTTTTTCTTGTACATTCTGCCATGGCACTGCACGACACTACAGCGTTAATGAACTATAGTGGTACCCTAATCTGATGAACGAACTGAAGAGAGAGAGAAGTCAACTGTAAAATCCGCCCACAGAGAAAACTGATTGGTCTCTCTTTCTGCTAACTAGACCTATCAGGATATAATCTCTGTCATTCTCTCGTTACGTCTTGTCACTCACTTTCTGTCTCTCCAGAGCCTGTCTACTATTAGAAATTCTACGGTCTCTCTCGTGCTCGAAAAAAAATCGATTTCCGGGCTATTGTATATAATTTGTGGGCATCAGGGGGCCGCTATCAATATGCTGGAGACTCCCGGAACTTCTGGAGGACGTGGGATGTCTGCAAACTATATTATGATGAGAGCCTATCACAATTGACTTACACTATAGAGCACTACTGAGTTTTGGTAGTAACCCTGTAATACACAAATGAGAGTTTACAACGTAAGGCAGAAAAAATATGCCAATATATATCTATATATGGGCTATCTATTATATGTATTAGCATGTGTTGCAGTTCCCATTTTGACCACTAGGTCAAATGACTATGGAAGTTAAGTGAGGCAGGCTCATGCTTTGAAACGTGGGCAAATCAATGGCATATAGGCTTAAATCTGTCAAATAAAATTTTTTTTCAGCGTTGGTGACTCACAATAGGTAATTAGCATTTCAATGGAATTTAAAATGTATGGAGTTATGAATTAGTAGGTATTTAATATTTGCTGAATGGCTAATATAAATGATGGGGCTGGCCCTCTGCCCATATGGAAAAGCTAATATATAACCACTGTTACAGATCTAAATCTAAATTCATTGTTAAAAGCACTATATATATAAAAATTAAATTGAATATCAAATAAAAATGTTTTTCAAAGGGGTTTTGTGAGGTCTGTCTCACAACTGAACACTTCAGAGCTCAGAGACTGACAAAACTGCAGTAATGACTGAGCTGAACACCCTGTCCAAGTCATTAAATGTCTGAATGTTCATATGAGGAATAAATTATCTGAAAGAAAACAAAACGTTAGCGAGAAAGCGAAAGAAAGAATGCTGACCAACAGTGTGTCTTAAAACCCAACATAATTTGGAAGATACGGTTGCCAAGGAATGCTGCTATTAATAACAGTGCCGGAATAAAATTATCCCGTCAAACGCCACTTTTCCGCATGATGGCGACTCTGATTCATGAAGTGCCTTCCTTAGCATCATTCTTTCTCTTGGGAAAAAAAAAGAGCATCAAGCCTACACTTGGACGTTTTGGTCAGGATGAAGAAATGTATCGATAATTAATCCAATCCAATCATTATATTATATATATATATATATATATATATATATATATATATATATATACCATAAACTCTTACGAAATAAATCAAGTGTTGCCCTATCCATTTTTTATCTTAATGGGCTTTTGATCATTTTAGGCATGGATAATTAACATGTAAGTCAGTGTATGCTACATATTATGTAACCAACCTATTATATAGTACAATGCAATATAGTCCCCAGTCCCCCCTCCCACCCCCATTTTAAGGGAGCTGTCACAAAACCAGACATGACATTTGAATAAACTGCATACATGAGACAGCAGTCCTAGCTGCTAATCATGCTTTTCATTTCATTTGTGTACACTTGCTGCGATAAAAACCGTTTCTAAAAGGGGTCATTTAGAAATCAGATTGCCATTTTAGCGCTTCTTGCCTGATCCACTATGAAACTAGAACTGTTTATGGCAAAGTGATTGAAACACAGCAGAGCAAATTGTCCTCTTTTCAGTCCTACCTGTTTTTCTAAGCACTCCTTGGCGGAGAGCGATGGCTTAGGCGATGGCGACCGGTCGCACACGCAGCCCTCCAACAGGTACAATCCCGAGGGCCGCGAGCTCGACTCACTCTCGAAATAAAACAGCATGTTTTGGAGCAGCGTAAACCACTTCGTGTGCCATTTCGTGTTGTCTGAGCTCTTCTTACTTAGGCATCCCCGCCTCGTGCCGTCCTTTTTTGCCAAAAGACCTAGGTAGGTGATGTGGCCATCATTGAGTCGCATTGCCTTCTGCATTTTCGCGCACGAAATACCAGCGCTTGGTGGGTTCCTTACATTTCCTTCTTCTTCGAGAGAGAGAACACCACGATTAATAAGCGATAAGCCGCAGTTTGTTTTCTGGCGTCACGCAGGGATAAAGCACGGCGAAATACAAGAAACCTAAATGTATTAGCATCCTAGCCGTGAGCGCCGTTTGAACAGACGCGACGGCGCGTGCAACCTCCACGTTAGCGTTAGAGTCAGGCGGTTGATTAAAGAAACGTTAGTGGTGCTCTAACATGAAATTCTCCAGAAAGCACTGCGCGCCCGAACGATAACTGGAGATTGACGAAAGTGTCACGTGATTCCCTACGTTTCAGAACCCTCGAATGAAGAAAACATCGCAATTGTGCTCTAATCCAAATCTATGAAGATTTTCTGTTAGTAAGGTTGTTTGACAGGTTGATGACTAGCATCAAGAAAAGGCAACTGGACTCATGTAATTATAATTCTGAAAAAGTCTAATCTCGAAGGGGCTTCATCACTGTTTCAACAGGGTAAAATTTATAACGACCCACTCAGGCCTGGTCTGCGTGACAAAAGCAGCCTGATGCCCCCTCCAAACCATATTGCACGGCAAATAAACAATAACAGTTCTTTGAATTGTTCTTTCACTAAGGTCCTTTAATTGTGCCATGTTATTAAAATTTTGTTATACACAGTAAAATCAGCAGTGTTGCTTTAACATCTAGTGTTAACTTTAACACTCGTTGTACCCTGTCTACACTGTTAAAATTTCAGTGTTAATGACACTGTGTAGTGTTAAAAAAAGGAAAAAAAGAACACTTGCAGTGGGAAACGTTATACTCATTAGTGCTGATCATCATGAACACTGGGGGTATTTAACACTCACAGTGATATTTTATTGCTTAAGGCAAGTCTCAATAGTGTCATTTTAAAATACTTTTGCCAGTGTTAAATTAATTTTAATCCATTAAATGATTCTGCCTACACTGTTTAGTTAATTTTTATGGCAAAAATTTACAGTGAGTCAAAGAAACATTTCCTCATATAAATATATAAATAAATAAATAAGGGCAATTTAAATGTGGCTACTTTAACAGACATGTCCCAAATAATACAGTCCAATAAACTACTGTACATAAGCATGCACAGTTCCAGCATTCTGACAATAGCAAATACATCTTAAAAGGCAGTGCACAAGAAATGTGGTGAACGACAAGCAAAATTCATTCCAAGATATGAATCAAATTACAGTATGGTATAATGAACAAAAAAGTTTGAGAAATCTGCAAATCAAATGATTTATAATAAGTTAATTCACAGATATTGAAAACCTTAAAAGAATCTCTTTGTTTTTGGTCAACTTTGAAAATCATATGCATTTATCTTTAACAACAATAGTTTTGATTTGGTAAAACACTGGCAGATCAAGTGCAATGTTGCCAAAATTATCTACAAATTACCAGGTCAGGTAATATCAGTACTATGATATTTCACCCATTTCAGTGAGAGCACATTAGTCTTTGAAGAAACATGCAGTCCATACAGGATTTCACAGAGTTTAGTATTGCATTTCTGCATGGTATAAATTCTCTTTCATAGACACAAGTCTTTGAAACAAATGCAATTCTTCCATACCATGAGTGTAACAGGTAGAGCTACTTGCGTATAACCGATCAAACGGCTTCTATTTGTGAGTAAACACCGCAAAATAACAGTCTTAAAAAGAAATTTAAAATGCAATAGCATGTTCTTATATATTTTTAATGCAGAGTACAAATGCAAATGGCTGTGCATTTATTTGTGTTATCACAGAATATGTGTATATTTGTCTAATGTACTGTGAACTTTTATAACCATATGTAGTATATTTTGTGTAGTTCATTTTGTGGGACCGTTGATTACTTTAATTCAAGGAAGTGAAATAAAACTGACTGGATCAGAAGCTGTTGTGTTGTCTCCCCTCTTTCCCCTCCAATCTGCAGTTTACCACACCTACTTTTCTAGCATTTTTCAAAACTTTGAATAGAACTAACCAGAGCAGAAAAAGGGCAGTTTCATGACCCTTTAATGGTATAAAAAAAGTTTGGACTGTTTGGATGTTGTAGATGGTTTTCAGATTAGATTTGAGTAATATTGGCACAATAACCTGTTTATTGCCTTTCTTTAAACATTATTACATTATTTGCTTGACATTCTAGATTAGTGTTATAAAAGAACAACATCATTTTGAATTTGAAGTAGGTACTATCCATTTTGTCTCTTGAGCGCATCTGAGATGCTTGGCTTTGATGTTGTGTGCAAACAGAAGTACCATCCACAATAAGCTGAGAGGTAAAGCTATTATTACAATAAGCTGAGAGGTAAAGCAAATATTTTATTAAAACTGTGTATAAATGTTTTTCTTGCCAGTAGTGTAGTGTTCTATTGTTGGATAACTTATGATTGTACCACAATCGTGACCAGTGAGCCCATGGTACAGTTAGTGAACAAACTGTTCTTGTTAGCATTCATTGTTTCAGTCATGAATGATTCAGTGTTTTAACTAAATCAGCTTGAGTTGATGATTCAGTGACTTGCTCGCAACATGAAAGACAGTCATTTGTCCCACCACCTATTAATGTAAAGATGTAATCGCTAGAAATTGTCACTAGATAAATGGATGAACAAAATCAAAGTAATGAATCAAAATCCCCACCATTTGTAAATCCATAAACATTTGATACTTTTTATACTAAATCTCACCACACTTTAATACAAGACAGTCTTCTTTTCTTCCTGTAGTCTCTTCCCAGATCCTCTCAAGTTTCTCTCCAGCCTGATGGCCCAGTGTCATGGATGTCCCCTCAACAGCCCGTATTGTTCTCATATCATGGTTTTTGATCTTTTTTTGTCCTCGTGTTTTCTGAGTCTCATTTAAGCCCCGTTCATGCCTGTTTGCCGAACGCCTGACCCCTCGCCTGTTTTGACCTTGAGACTGCCATACAATTTAGATTTGTTTGCCTGCCTCTCTTCTAATAAAGGTTTAACTGAATTTGAATCCGTCTCTATCCATTATATGACAGATTGCTTTGCCTATACCATGGATACAGCAGGAAAGCAGAGGAGACATCATGCCAGGGTAACTAAGAAAAACATGCCAACTTCTGACTCGATCCAGTTCCCCCAGTGGACTGTCGTAGATCTCCCAGACCCGTAGGATCGGTTTTTTGGCTATCCTGAGTACTTTCTCACGGACTGCCAGGTGTATTTTGCCAGCCTGGAGGACCCCAGGCCAGACCAGAAGCAGTGGCTGGGGTTCATGCTGTCTTGGCTCTTTGGCCCAGTGGGCAGAATGTCTAGTGGCCACGGGATCCAGTGGACTTAATAAAGTTACTCAGTTTGTGGGATTATTTCTGATTGTGTTCGGGAGTCCACAATGCAAATCTGACCTGGAAAATATTTTATTAAATATTAAATATTAAATTAAATATTTTAATTTATTTATTCATTTTCATGTGATTCATTTTCATGTGATTCATTTTCATGTGATTCATATTCATGTGATTCATTTTCATGTGATTCATTTACTGATTTGCTTCTCTTTAAATCCAGTTTTAGAGTGTGATTGTTACGACACGGCGAAATCGGTGCGGCAGCTCACAAAGTGTAGTGCCGCCCAGGGACGTGGCGGAGAAGGACTACACTTCCCAGTCATACCCGCGCTCGAGTTCGCCAGAGTTCTAAGCACGAACACCTGCAAACACCTGAGGTTATATAAAGGCCTCCCTAGCATTAGCCGCTTGCGAAGTAACCGCTCAGCAGCCTCGTCTCTGTTTGTTTACCAAGCCGATTTCATTATAAGTGTTTTCCCTGGTGCTCGACTTCACGCTTGTCTCTCACTACGCTTTTGCCTACGTACCTGATACACAGTTTACCTGTTCGGTCCCGACTCGATTCTCGTTCTGGACTCTTCCTCACGTCATCTCTCCGCTCGCCCGCGCTTGTCTCTGTCTACGCTTCGTAACAGTGATATTACAAAGGTATTTCCAGATTATTACTTGCCACACTGTATGAGATAACCCCAGTAAAATTGCCTGAATTCTATAATATAATTTGTTCACCATGTTAGGTTTAAATTCTCTAAAAACAGATTCGCAATTGACTAACATTATTCCATTCCAGTTCACATCCTTCAAAGCACTGGCATGTTTTGTTTACTCTCACAATCCCCCAAACACACACACACTCAAAGTCTCCATTAAAAAAATGAGACAGCAGTGTTTCCCACAATAACCAAAAGTTGTCCATAATGTGAAAACAACTCGGAGAGTAAGCTGAACTAACCAAAAATAATTACCAAGACAAAAAGTTCCAGTAAGAGAAAAAGCCCCTACCGACTTCAAGTCTGATCAACAGTCTGCGCACAATAACAAATATAATGTCCTTAACTTTTAAAGACTTGTAACAAATAATATAACAGTGTAGCATGTAAAGCCGAGGAAAAAACACTAATAAAAGGAAATAAACAGAAACTCTAACCCAGTCAGAGCCTCAAAACAGAGAACCACATTAATACCGAAGTAGATTTAAGAGGAGTGAGTCGACAAAATCTAGGTGAAGTAATGCAACGACGATATCTTCAATAAAAATCCAAATACTGTAGAGCTGGAAAGCCGAGTGCAAAAAATAAAAATAAAAGAAGAGCGAAAAAGACGAAGCTGTATAGGTGATGCAGTTCACCCTGATATCAAGAGTTTAACATAGTCTCCTGCTTCCTCCGCTGACATAAAGTCCTTCTGATCACCGTTATATGTAATGTGAAGCCGAGCTGGGTGAAGTATTCCATGGCGAGCGCCCTCAATATCACGAAGTTGACGCTGAACCTCGTTAAATGCAGCTCGGGCCCGGGATATCTTGGCTGTGTAGTCAGGGAAAACAGAGATGATCAAATCCCTCACTTTAATCCGCTGGATCTCTCTCGCACGGCGTAAAATGTCAACACAGTCACTATGATAGAGGAATCTGCACACAATAGCTCGTGGTCGTTCACCAGGCTTGGGCACGCCTCTTTTAACAAAGCCGCGACAGCAGCAGTTGTACATGTGTCAGCTCCCTCTGGAACTCCGACTATCCTAACGTTATTGCACCGTGACCTCGACTCCAAATTCTCACATTTATTCTCTAATTGAGTCACGGTCACAGTGAGAGACTCAATAGTAGTCTTCATTTGAGCTATGTCATCGGTGTAACCGGAGAGAGCGTGCTCCATTTCCCCAACAGTACCTTTCAGTGTTGATATGGTAGCCTCGGTAGCAACTTTATCACTAGCCAGCTGTGTTTTCACGGCCTGCAGGTCAAGCTGAACAGCAGACAGCGCAACCCTGAAAGTATCCTGGAGCTCCTTTTCAAAAATGTTGGCGATGTCCTTCCTCAGTAAAGCCAGCAGCTCGAGCCTGAGTGCGGCGAAGTCAGAGTCACCGCTCGGCGACGTGGATTCAGGGGAAGAAGGGGACTTGCTCGCGGCGCGCACACTTGGCCTCAGTCGTGTCTGAATGCTACCACGGGTTTTCATGTTCTTTCCAGACATTTTAACATACCACAAAGTTAAAAGTGCAAACAAGAAAACGGAGTAGAATAAGTCAAAATCTATTGTATGACCGAAAAGCACTAATTAATTACAATTATAATCAAAATCAGCAGGAGCCTCCAACTTCGCGTCCTACTCCATCGAACTCCGAAGTCGAATCTGACCTGGAAAATATTTATATGTATATTTGTTTTTTTTTAGAGAGCAGCCTGTCTGATAAACCTGTCCCACCATTCACCATCTACTATGAGCAGGCAGACAGGCAGAGGTCAATGTAACGACTTCATCTCCAGAGCTCTGGTGTGAGACCCGTAAGGAGGTCTCCTCTGCAGAGCTCCAGCCAGAGGTTAACTTGGCAACCTCATCTCCTGAGCCCCAGTGTGAGACCAGTGAAGTGGTCTAGCGAGCCATGATCCTGATAAAGTTCAACAAGGTGACTTCCCAGGTTCAGTTCCAGTCAGAGGCTGACAAGGCAGCCCACCAAGCTCTGCTCAAGCCTGAGGCCAACAGGATGACCTATGAAGTCATGGTCCTGTCTGAGGCCGATGGCAAAGCCTCCCAAGACCAACACACACCTGAGGCTGACAACATGACCTCCCAAGCCTTGTTCCCCTCTCACGACCCTGGCAAGCCTGTTCCAGCCTCATGTCTGCTCCTCAGGGAACCAGCTATACTATGGACAATGCCTGCCTTGGGACCTGGGGGGCTATGTGTACATTTAGCCCGGAGGGACAGGACCGCTGGGGGGGGGGTCTAGGGGTTCCTGTCCTGTCTCTGCCCTTGTTATGTTATTGGTTATTTCCTAATGTGTCAGCTGTTTTGTGTTATCCCCTTGATTGCATTTAGTATTTAAAACCCCCGTTGTGTCTTTGTTCAGGGCAAAATATTGTTTCTGTGTTTTGCTTCCAGGGCATTACCAAGCTTTGTTTATTGTTCTTATGTCATGGTTTTTGATCCTGTTATATCCTCGTGTTTTCTGATTCTTGTTTAAGCTCTGTTCCTGCCCGTTTGCTGATCACCTGACTCCTCGCCTGTTTTGACCTTGAGATTGCCATACAATTTGGATTTGTCTGCCTGCCTCCCTTCTAATAAAACTTTGGCTGCATTTGCTGTCTCTATATCCCTTACATGACACATAGTATCTGAAACTGATGTACTACAGAGAGGCATAATAGACCCCATCATTTAAAAGGATTGTATTTATAATCTATCATGTGAAAAAATAAGTACACCCCATGGAAAATGTTGGCTTTTTTGACATATTTGGACAAGGAAAAAATTGATCGCCTTTGAAACAGTGCCTATTAATAAAGTTGATTTACCTGAACAAAACTACAAGGAAAATTAGCTTTTCCAACCATTTATTCAACAGAAATATCAACAAATGTGATATTCTTCTGTGGAAAAAGTAAGTACACCCTTGGCCTCAGAAGCTAGTATTGCCCCCTTTAGCAGAAATAACCTATTGTAGGCTTTTGAATAATTGTCCACAAGTCTCTGACATCAGCTTGATGGAATTTTTGAATACTCTTCCATACAATATTCATTCAGTTGCAAGATGGGTGAGGGTTTTCTTGCACGTACTGCCAGTTTCACATCCCCCATAACATTTTAATAGGATTCAAATCCAGGCTTTGACTAGGCCATTCCATAATCCTCTATTTCTTCTTTTTGAGGCATTCTATGGTGGATTTACTAGTGTGCTTAGGATAATTATCCTGTTGAAAGGTCCTCTTTCGGTTCAACTTCAACTTTCGGGCAGATGGCCTCACATTATCTTCAAGCACACTTTGATATGATGCAGAATTCATAATCGATTCAATCAAATCTGTCTTTGGTCTGCGCCAAATATGTCTGCTGTCACTGTGGCCAAACAACTCTATCTTTGATCCATCTGTCCAGAGGACTGGACAGAAGGTCTAGTCTTTGCCCACATGCTCACTGACAAACTGTAGTCTTGCTCTGATGTTCTTTTTAGACAACAGGCTTTTTCCTGGCATGCTTTCCATTCAGGTCAAATCTGTGCAGTCTCTTTCTGATTGTAAAAGCATGCACTTTGACACCAATAGTTGCAAGACTTACTAGCAGATCCCCTGATGAAAAACTGGGGTTCTTGGAGACTTCTTTTTGTATCAGACAGTCTGCTCTTGGGTTGCGTTTGCTGGGACAGCCAGTTCTGGACAAATTGGCAGTCATTTTAAATTATTTTCCTTACAGTGAAATTATGTATTTCAAATAAATTGGAGATCTATTTTAAATCCCTTGCCAGACTCATAGGCATCCACAGACTTTTTGCTGAAGGCCTTACAAAACTCTTTAGATCTTGGCATGACACCACACACCTCAATGACAAAGGGAACACCAGACACTAGATATGAGAGGGGTTTAAATAAGACAGGTTCCACCTGCACTCCCAAATCTTGAACAGCCAATTCTAATTTTATGTGGTTGAAGGTGTGATAAATGAAGGGGAGTTATTACTTTTTCCTGATCTGTTCTTTTTTTGTCAATTTAAATTGCAAAAATTACTTCAAAATGTACATTTTATGTGTCATTTGAGTGTATAGCCTTTATTAATAGGCACTGTTTCAAAGAGGATCAAATGTTTGCTTGTCCAAATACAGTTCCCTCCACTAATATGAGCAAAGAAGGCTATAAAAAATGGTCTTGATTGTTTAACCTTTTGATCTTTTGTTTAAAATCACAAAAATACTCTGCTCTCAAGGATATCAAACAAGATAAACATAAATATATGTGTGCAACAAATATTGTCACCCTTTTAGTCAATACTTTGTGCTACCTCCCTTTGTGCTTGCTTTGAGTCTTACAATGCCCAATGAAGTTGGAGAATACATGGCAAGGGATCTGAGACCATTCCTCCATACAGAATCTCCAGATCCTTCAAATTTTGAGGTCCACAATGGTGGACTCTCCTCTTCATTCACCCCACAGGTTTTCTATGGGGTTCAAGTCAGGGGACTGGGATGGCCATGGCAGGACCTTGATTTTGTGGTCAGTAAACCATTTTTGTGTTGATTTTGATGTATTTTTTGGATCATTGTCCTGCTGTAAGGTCCATCCATGGCCCATTATAAGCTTTCTGTCATGGCCAGTCAGGTTTTCATTTAATATCTGTGGATATTTGATAGAGTCCATGATGCCATGTATCCTACTGTAACAAAATGTCCAGGTCCTCTGGCAGAAAAACAGCCACAAAACATTAAAGAACCACCATCATATTTAACCGTGGGCATGAAGTACTTTTCCATATGGCTACCTTTCTATATGTGTCAAAACCACCTCTGGTGTTTATTGCCAAAAAGATCTATTTTGGTTTCATCTGACCATAGACCCCAATCCCATTTGAAGTTCCAGTAATGTCTGGCAAACAAAAGACACTTGATTTTGTTTTTGGATGAGAGTAGAGGATTTTTTTCTTGAAACCCTTCCTAACAACTTGTGGTGATGTAGGTGACCTCGGATTGTACTTTTGGAGACTTTCTGACCCCAAGATGCAACTAAAAATGATGCTTAGTAAAACTTACCAGCTAATTTCCTTATAAAACTGAACAAATTGTACCTGAGACTACTACTAATTTTTTTTAAAACAAATGGTCATCACACCAAATATCGAATTTGTTTCATTTATTTGTTTACTGCTCTCTATAGTATTTTTTTTTAAATGTAGAAACATTTAATTTCATTAAGTTTGAAGGCATCTTTGCTGTATAGCATTTCTTTGCATGTGCCTAAGACTACTGCACAGTACTGTACACAAAATAGAAGAAATCAGCACTCTATAATGCAACAGAAGTTTTCATTCAAATACTGCAACTCCTTCCAAATTGTCATGCATTACGTCAACAGAAAAAATATCTGATGTACTGCAAGAGGCTGAGTAGGCATGCACATTTCACACCATAAACATGAGATAGTATTGTGTTTGACTGTATAGCTTCATAGTGTTTTAACTGTATGAAGCTTGTTCCCAATGCCACTTTTGGATCATCTTCACAGAACACAGTCTGAAAATTCCCCTATTCAGACAAAACCTACAGCAAATCCAAGCATTAAAGGATCCAACAAACCCTAACAGTCTATGTAACCCAAGATTATCACCTGTTACATGCCCATTTCTGCCTGTACAGAACCACTAAGCACTTTTATACCCTTGGTCTCAAAGACTTTTAAGTCAGATACAAGAGGCTCTAATATTGCTCCAAATCTGTACATTTTGATGTACTGTGTGTGGGGGAAAAGTGGACATAAATGTATGCTTACTAAAGATTAATTAAACTGTTCTCAATGTAAAATATATTATACCAAATTTATGAATACCCTTCTTTACTCCCAGTGGATTGGCTGTCTCAAAGTCATCATAGTATAACTATCAACTAAGGAGCTGTCATGATCCGACCTGCAGACGGTGCAGCGGCGTGCGACGTGTACTGAAGGCCGGAGGGCGTGTGCATGCTCCTCGATTATGTAGGAAGGACTGTGGCTGTTTACTATGGACACATGCCTTTGTTTTGGTTTTTGTTAGCGATAAACGTTCACCAAGATCCGATCTCTCGCTTAACAGAGCAAATAGCTCAGCTGTCTCAAGCCGTGCTACGCGTCATGTCGCCCCCCGCGCAGTTTCCCCTGCTGTCAATGCCGGAGAGGTATGCTGGAGAGCCAGAGAGTTGTAAAGGGTTCCTGCTGTAGTGCTCTCTGTTCTTCTCCAGCCACCCAGACATGCCAGAGGCTCGTAAGATCGCACGCTTCCTGCGGCTCTTAACTGGACGTGCGTTGTTGTGGGCCACCGCTGTGTGGGAGCAGGAGGAAGGCATTATCGCTCGCTAGAGGAGTTCGTCACACGTTTCCGGCATACCTTTGATCACTCTCCTGACAGATGGGAAACGGGACAGGAACTCATGAACATTAAGCAGGACGCACGTGATGCTGTGAAATATGTCCTAGAGTTTCAGCCTGAGACCCATGAGGAGGTCTCAGCTCCAGAGCTCCAGCCAGAGGTCCACATGGCGACCTTAGCCCCAGAGTTTCAGCTTGAGACCCAGGAGGAGGTCTCAGCTCCAGTGCTCCAGCCAGAGGTCAACGTAGCGACCTCAGAGCTCCAGCCAGAGGTCAACGTAGCGACCTCAGAGCGCCAGCCAAAGGTCAACGTAGTGACCTCAGAGCTCCAGCCAGAGGTCAATGTGGTGACCTCAGAGCTCCAGCCCGAGGTCAACGTGGCGAACTCCACCCCAGAGTTTCAATGTGATACCCATGAGGAGGTCTCAGCTCCAGAGCTCCAGCCAGAGGTCAATGTGGCGACCTCAGAGCTCCAGCCAGAGGTTAATGTGGCGACCTTAGCCCCAGAGTTTCAGTGTGATACCCATGAGGAGGTCTCAGCTCCAGAGCTCTAGCCAGAGGTCAACGTGGCGACCTCAGAGGTCCAGCCAGAAGTCAACGTGGTGATCTCAGAGCTCCAGCCAGAGGTCAACGTGGCAACCTCAACCCCAGAGTTTCGGCCTGAGACCCATGAGGAGGTCTCAGCTCCAGAGTTCTTGTCAGAGGTCAACGAGGTGACCTCCCAAGTCATTTTCCTGGCCAGGATCGAAGAGACGGCCTCTCATGCTAAGTTCCTGCCCAAAATAGCTGAAGACGTCGCACTGCTTTCCTGCATCGCTGAGGACGTCGCCCCACTTTCCTGCATCACTGAGGACGTCGCCCCATTTTCCTGTCCTGCTACAGACGTCACGCTGCTTTCCTGTGCCGCCGAGGACGTCGACCTGCTTCTGTGTTCTTCTGAAGATGTTGTCCTGCTTTTCTGTTCCGCTGAGGACGTCGGCCCGCTTTTCTGTTCTGTTAAGGAAGTTGCTTTGTTTTCTTGCTCCGCTGATAACACCACTCCGTCTCCTGGTTCAGCTGGGGGCATTATGCCCAGGGGGCCAAAACAGCCAATGGAGAGGAGTGTTTTCTGGCGCCTTTGGGGGGTGGGTTCTGTCACGATCTCCCCTGTAGATGGCGCTGCGGCATGCGACATGCACTGAAGGCCAGAGGGCGCGCGTGTGCCCGAGCCAGAGTGCTTGAGCACTCAGCGAGCGAACGCTCTTCGATTGTGTAGGAAGGACTGTGACTGTTTACTATGGACACATACCTTTGTTTTGGTGTTTGTTCTCTCATGATTGTTTCCAGCTGTATGTGTTCAAGCTAGATTACGTTTGTGATTTAAACTCCTCATGTTGCTGTGCACTTCGTGCAGTATTAAGTAAGTTTAAGTATAGATAAGTAAGCATAAGTATACGTATATGTTAGCTAGCTTGATGCTAAGCGGTCGAGTTCTCGTGTCCTGTTCTTGTTTTATGTTTCATGTCTCGACTTTCATTTCATGCTTCAGACTGCGTATCTCGTTTCATGTTTATTGACCTGATTTTTGAGTGAATAAAGACTTTAATCTGCACTTGCTTCCATTCAGGTCTCGTTACGTAACAAGAGCGTGCAGTGTGCGCCAATACTTTTTTGAGCCGACTGTCAAGGGCGCCAGTACTTTTGAGAGCTGGCCGTGTGGGGTGCCAATACTTCTGAGAGCCGAACAGATCGTGTGCCAATACATTTTAGAGCCGAATGTGTAGGGAGGCAAAACTTTTAGAGCTTTCCCTTTAGAGGGTAAATACTTTCGAAACGCAATGCAAGTCTATGGGAAATTTTCCGAATTTGAGCTTCCGTAGCGGGAATTCCAGCATTCCAATCGCTTATAAAAGTCATAGCACACCTCTCCTCAATAAGCCGATCGATTTGACACCTCACCCGTTGATGTCCAACAAAATCTGCAGGACTAGTTATGCGCCGAAAAAAGTGGAAGAAGAAGAATAATTATAACTAGACTGGTACATTTCCTGAAGAAAATGTGAGTGGTGCTTGCGGTGGCGAAACAGGGACGGGCGCCAATACTTTCGAGAGCCGAAAGCGTAGGGCGCCAATACTTTCGAGAGCCGGACGGATAGGTTGCTAGAGGGTTTTAGCATGATGCTCGCGTGTTTTAGCATGATGACAGCATGTTTTAGCATGTGTTAGCGTCTTGCTAGCACGTTTTAGCATCATGATAGCATGTTTTAGCATCATGATAGCATGTTTTAGCGCTTGTTAGCATGATGCTAGCATGTGTTAGCATCATGCTAGCATGTTTCAGCACTTGTTAGCATGTTTTAGCATGTTTTAGCATGATGCTAGCACTTTTTAGCATAATGCTAGCATGTTTTAGCATCATGCTAGCATGTGTTAGCATCATGCTGCATGTTTTAGCATCATGCTAGCAGGTTTTAGCATCACGCTAGCATGTTTTAGCATCACGCTAGCATGTTTTAGCATCATGCTAGCACTTTTTAGCATCATGCTAGCACTTTTTAGCATATTGCTAGCATGTTTTAGCATCATGCTAGCATGTGTTAGAATCATGCTAGCAGGTTTTATCATCATGCTAGCAGGTTTTAGCATGTTTTATGTTTGACGGTCGGCTCTAAAAAGTATTGGCACACTACACGGCCGGCTCAAACAATGCTGGCGCCCTATCTGTCCGGCTCTCGAAAGTATTGGCGCCCGGCGCGTCCGGCACTTGAAAGTATTGGCGCCTTACGCGGCCGCCATACAAAAGTATTGGCGCCCTGTTTGTCCAGCTTTAAAAGTATTGCCACCCTACACGGCCAGTATAGTGCTAACACACGCTAGCAACATGCCAGCATGATGCTAAAACTTGCTAGCATGATGCTAAAACATGTTAGCATGATGCTAAAACATGCTAGCATGATGCTAAACATGCTAGCATGACGCTAACATATGCTAAAACATGATACCATGATGCTAAAACGTGCTAGCATCATGCTAACAAGTGCTAAAACATGCTAGCATTATGCTAACACATGATAGCATGATGCTAACACATGCTAGCATGACGCTAACACATGCTAAAACATGCAAGCATCATTCTAAAACCCTCTAGCAACCTAGAGCAACCTAGCAAGTATTGGTGCCCGTCCCTGTTTCGCCACCACAAGCACCACTCCCATTTTCTTCAGGAAATGTACCGGTCTAGTTATTCTTCTTCTTCTTTCACTTTTTTTCAGCGCGTAACTAGTGCCGCACCGTTTGTCGGAGATCGACGGTTGAGGTGTCAAATCGATCGGCTTATTGAGGAGAGGTGTGCTGTGACTTTCGGAAGTGATCAGAATGTCGGCATTCCCAGTACGGAATCTCAAATTCGGAAAATTTCCCATAGAATTGCATTGAGTTGCAAAAGTATTGGCCCTCTAAAGAAAAAGCTCTAAAAGTATTGCCTCCGTACACATTCATTCGTAAAATGTATTGGCACCTGATCTGTTCGGCTCGCCGAAGTATTGGCACCCTATCTGGCTGGCACTCAAAAGTATTGGCACCCTGCACGGCCAGCTCTCAAAAGTACCGGCGCCCTTGACGGTCGGCTCTGAAAAGTATTGGCGCACTACACGGCCAACTCTAACAGTGCTGACGCCCTATCTGTCCGGCTCTCAAAAGTATTGGCGCCCTACGGGGCGGCTCTTGTTATAATTAGTGGTGCTTAAAAAGCACTGTTATTGTTAATCGGCATACTTATTATTAGTGGTGCTTGAAAAGCATTACTATTGTTATCCGGCATACTTATTATTATAATTATAATTATAATTAGTGGCGCTTGAAAAGCACTACTATTGTTCTTGTGCATACTTATTATTATTATAATGATTATAATAATGATTATTCTTCTTCCACTTTTTTTTTGGCACGTAACTAGTCCCGCACTGTTTGTCAGAGATCGACGGGTGGGGTGTCAAATCGATCGGCTTATTGAGGAGAGGTGTGCTATGTATTACAGAAGTGATCGGAATGTCGGCATTCCCAGTACGGAAGCTCAAATTCGGAAAATTTCCCATAGACTTGCATTGGGTTGTGAAAGAATTGGCGCCCTACACGGCCTGCTCTAAAAGAATTGCCTCCGTAAAAGTCTGGCTCTAAAAAGTGTTGGCGCCCGATCTGTCCGGCTCTCAGAAGTATTGGCACCCTATCTGGAAGGCTCTCAAAAGTATTGGTGCCCTATCTTGCCGGCTTTCAAAAGTATTGGCGCCCCACCTGGCTGGCTCTCCAAAGTATGTGCGCTCTACACGGCCGGCTCTAAAACGCATGTCTGCACTACACGGCCGGCTCTATCAGTACTGGCACCCTATCTGTCTGTCTCTCAAAAGTATTGGCGCCCTACGTGTCCGGCTCTCGGAAGTATTGGTGCCCTATGCAGCCGATTCTCGAAAGTATTGGCACCCTACGTGTCCGGCTGTCGAAAGTATTGGCACCCTATGCAGCCAGGACTCGAAAGTATTGGCGCCCTATGCGTCCGGCACTCGAAAGTATTGGCGGCCTTAGCGTCCGGCTCTCGAAAGTATTCGCGCCCTACGCCTCCGTCACTCGAAAGTATTGGCACCCTACGCGTCCGGCTCTCAATAGTATTGGCACCCTTAGCGTCCGGCTCTCAACATTATTGGTGCCCGTTCAGAATTTTGCCATGGCAAGCACCTCTCACATTTTCTTCAGGAAATGTACCTGTCTAGTTAGTGGTGCTTGAAAAGCATTACTATTGTTCTTGTGCATACTTATTATTATAATTATAATTAGTGGTGCTTGAAAAGCACTACTATTGTTCTTGTGCATACTTATTATTATTATAATAATTAGTGGTGCTTGAAAAGCACTACTATTTTTCTTGTGCATACTTATTATTAGTGGCGCTTGAAAAGCACTACTATTGTTCTTGTGCGTACTTATTATTATTATTACAATAAGTATGCACAAGAACAATAGTAGTGCTTTTCAAGCACCACTAACTAGACCGGTACATTTCCTGAAGAAAATGTGAGTGGTGCTTGCCGTGGGATGGGGCGCCAATACTTTCGAGAGCTGCCTGTGTAGGGCGCCAATACTTTCGAGAGCCGGACAGATAGGGCGCCAGCACTGTTAGAGCTGGCCGTGTAGTTCGCCAATACTTTTTAGACAAACGGTGCGGGGCTAGTTACGAGCCGAAAAAAAAGTGGGAGAAGAAGAATAATTATAATTATAATAATAATTATAATAAGTATGCACAAGAACAATAGTAGTGCTTTTCAAGCACCACTAATTATAATAATAAGTATGCACAAGAACAATAGTAGTGCTTTTCAAGCACCACTAATAATAATAATAAACGGAGCAGATCTAATTGGGCTTCGCACCAGGGGTGCTCGGGCCCTAATAATAATCAACGGAGCAGACCCAATAGGGCTTTGCACCAGCGCTGCTCGGCCCTAATTAAAGCTGCAAGCAGTGATGAACAGACCCTCGCACCTGGGTGCATGTTGGGATCGCTTTGGCAGGGGAATGCCATTAAATATTTTTTAGGACTTTTTAGCACTGATATGTAGTTAGGAGTGTATCACGATGTAAAATGTTGCCAGCAGGTGGCGCTATGACTAATACTGAATCTTGGTATGTACATGTCTTCAGGCCAGAATTACTATAAAACTTATGAAGTTTGGTGCAGATTGAACATTGTATGCTTGAGTTATAACTACTTGTTTAATAACTCGGGAGATAAAGTCTCATATTTTTGGGTATGTAGACATATATGTTTGTATTTTAAATGTGCAGGTTCTTAATAATAAAACTGTTTTTCCGTGTCAATTCAAATAGTGCTGTTGCACATTATTTGATATATGACGTATTGATTGTGCTACGGTGGGCATGGTTAGGGGTAGGCTGTTTAGTATTTAAGTCAGGTTACAATTATAGATTGCTTGTTGAGATAGAAGGAGTACTGAGAAGGAATACTGGACAATTGATTCTTACAAAATGACGAACAGAGGTGGGGAGCAGTAACGTTTTTAAGTGCATTGTTAAGGTATAATTACCTAAATGTAGTGGAAGGATGTGTGTCTAATATATATATATATATATATATATATATATATATATATATATATATATATATATATATATCTGTTTAGGTTACAAGAGCAACTTAATTGTGTCGAGGTTTGGACTGAAGGAGTTTGCAGTTCCTAAAGGTTTGTATTTTTTTGTTGGTAAATGTACTTAGATTGTTTTGTATAGCGTTTTGTGTATATTAATATAGTAATTCAGGTTGATTATATGGTTGTGACAATGAGTTTGTATTTGTTTCAGGCCTGAACGTTTGTTTTCTGACGGTTTCCATATGTCAAGGCATGGAACAATACTTTGTAGTTGCTCATTGTTGGGTTCATACTGGGACAACTTTGCTGCGTTCTGCACAGCAGCATATGCATCATTTGAGGAGAATCAGCAGTGATGCTTTAGTGGTTGTTCATATCGGAACAAACGATGTGGCCAGTGGAAATTCTGCGGACGATGTGGTTAAGCAAATGGCGTTTTTGTTGGATTGTATGCGCCGTTGTTTTAAGCACAAACTGTATTTTGCCGTTTGTTCTGTTTTGCCTCGTTGTGTTGATGATAAGCGAACAAAACATACTGTGAAGCATTGTAATGTTCTGTTGGAGAAATGGTGTAGAGAACATGACAATGTGTTTTTTTTTTTGCGAACCTGGAGAGTGTATGTGTTTAAAAGACAAATTTGATCTGATATGTACAGTGCAGATGGATTGCATTTAAATGTAAGAGGGAAAGAGTGTGTCTTTTGGTATTTCAAGCATTTCTTGTGTTATTTCTGTCATTTTATTTTTCGCATATTTTTTCGGTATGAAAAACACAACTTGGGCTAGTGTGGATTATGGTAAGTGTTAAATTTTTATTTAATATTAATATTTTTATAAATATTTTTATTTAATAAGTTCAGTGAACATGATCATATTTACATGGATTAAACATGGTATTGAGCTGAGAGCATTTTTGCAAACTTCCGCACGGCTTGGTGGGCGCGGTTATGGGTAGGCTGTTTAGTATTTAAGTCAGGTTACAATAATAGATTGCTTGTTGAGAGAGAAGGAGTACTGAGAAGATGGAGTAGGCCTACTGGACAATTATTCCTGTTACTGTAGCTATTGATCAAGGTAAGTACCTTAGCGTTTGTTTTCTGGTAACAGCAGTTTGAAGGCAAAGTTTTTTGGATTTGAAATTAAACTATAAGTTCAAATTTCGGCGTATTGTTCTATATAAGAGATCATACATTCGATTGCGACGCACAGAGGCAGACGCATTTTTCTTTAGTTACAATTTTCGAACGTATAGCCTAAACATTTCACTTGTTTGATTTTAACTGTATTAATAGTGTTATTGCAATAATGACTCATTGAAGCTAGTAATTTTTTTGTGTGTGTTCCTATTGCAAGTGTAATAAAAGCGCTCAGTTGAACATTCAATTTTTTTAAATACAAAACCTTTGGGGTGTAGGGAATTTAGCCAGCGGTGGGTGGAGCACAGACACATAGTAGGCTGTTTCAGTAGCTGCGTTTACATGGACAACAATAATCCACTCTTAATCCGATTAAGACCATACTCTAATTAAGAAACTACCATGTAAACAGCAATTTGTACTTACCTTAATCTAATTAAGGTCATAATCGAAGTAAGCAATAATCTAATTAAGACAGGTGGAGTACTCCTGTTTTAGTCGCATTATGGACGTGTATTACAGACATGTAAACACCTTAATCACATTATTAACGTCGTGAGAGAGTTTTCACCGCATTTTGCGACAGGACACGATCGCACACGGCAGTTTTACGGCGAACAAGAGAGTTCGGCCGCGTCCCAAATTGCATACTTACCTACTATAGGCCTGTAGTGGGGAAAAATACATGTATCTCGGCTACTATATAGACGGTGACTACGCAATTTGGGCCACACCCACAGCTTCAAGCAGTTGTCTATTAGCACGTATAGCATGACAAATAATTAACTGCACTTAAAGCGTTCGTAAAAATTTTTTTATAAAAACACCCAAAACTGTATACGGTACCATAACGAAGACGAACTGTATGTTGATACGTGAAATTCTGGAGGGACGTCGGACGGCGTTGCGCGGTGACGTAATGACGTGGGCTGTTAATCTAATTATGTTCTAAAACATGTAAAACAGGAACATGACAGGAGTATTCTAAAAGCGACTCATGTAAACACCTTAATCACATTATTATCTTACTCAGATTAAGGTCAATAATTAGATTAATGCTGTCCATGTAAACGTAGTCAGTGTCACACGTGGAGAAATCTTTATTCAGAACAGTCCGTGAGGGGGTGTGGGTGTGCGTGTGTGTGTATGTAGAAGTGCGATCGTGAGGTGAGGGGCTCAGTCGTCCATGGCGTTGCCTGGGTTGTGCTGGGGTTTTCCCAAGTGGCGGGGACCCCGTTCTGCCATCAGGCAACGCTGCGGGTGCAGCCAGGGGGTGGAGTCTTTGCTCGCGTCGGAATCGTCTCTCAAACACACAACAGAGATTTGCAGACATGCACTCGCTGAAATCGTCTGTAAAACACACAACAGAGACTTGCGCGCATGCACTGAGAGCATTCTCTCCCCTTGCGAGTGGAATATCGCCCTTTTATACTCTCGCCTCAGCTGCTGGATGGTGGAATTTTTCCGTGCCGCGCACCATTCACCAGCCGTGTGTGTGTTGGCAGCCTTGCCTCGCAGCCACACTCTCTCCGGACCTCCAAAACATTGGTGGCTCTGAAGCAGAGCTGTCACTTCAGCACCACTGCGGCAGTCACGGGAGGAGTGATCTTTGTTTCTTGTGCGCCGGCCGCCGGCCTGTCGCCACAGGGGCCAAAAAAGATCCGAACAGAAGAAACTTTTAACCCTTGTGGGTTAATTTAAAAAGGTTCTTAGATGGCAAAACTGCGTAAAAAGGATCATAATAATATTATAGGTTCTGCTATTATTTAATATTATAATTATTATATTTATTATTATATAATAGCCTATTCCCTGATATTATTTTCCACTATCAGTTAGTATCTTTTAACCAATAACAGTACTGATAATAAGTACCAAATATTCATTCTTTTTCAAGATTTTAACCCTTTAAATGTATTTTTTTTTCAAAATGTTTTAAACAAAAAGCAGTTTTACTGCATATTTGTCAACTACATGTGTCATTTGTCCTTTATTGCAAATGCTGAGGAAGAAGGGTTTTCTTATGTGGCGCATGCCAAAATCAACCTGGATCAACTTTTGAGGGGAATCAGTGTGACAAACAAGCCTGACCTGCCATTCCACACCTACTATAAGTGGATCAACAGGGCAGCCTCCACAGCTCAGCTTCAGCCCCCAGCTGACAGTCAGTGGTGGAGTTTACGCAGACCTGCAGGACCAAGGGCTGCTGTAAAGAGGCCCAGCTACAATATCCCACATGCAGGAAACTTGGTATCCATGGATCATATTTATGTTCTCGGGGATGTTTCGAGAGCAGCTGGTGTACTCACAAACGGCTCCACAAGAGAGCACCTGCGGAGCTCCA